>NC_069129.1:3627016-3956347 GCF_026914265.1 Mya arenaria
CCGTACTTTGAGGATATCTCCATTGGCCAGCACACAGAACATGGTCTCTGTGAGAGAAAGGAGAAACATTGAGATAACAGGCTCATAATCATGAGATGCATTTTTCTCCAAACAATCTTCAACTGGTCATAATAGCTAGACAGTAAGAATTTAACATTTATATATAGTGCTTAATGTAATTCTAGCAAAGCGCTGTTGAGCGAATTCACCAACAGATAAATGTTTAATTCATAACTGTTCGGTGATATCAGATTTAGATAATTAGATCAGATACATGTAAATTGTTAAAATTATTTAAACATATTCTCTGTAAGATTTTTCAGTAAATTAGCTTTTAGGATCGGTGCAAAATCTGCATAATTCTTTTATCTCCTGTTGAATCTAGTTTTACACCCAACTCCTTGACTGATTGCTGTACAAGTATTTACATTGTCTATGAAAAATTAAATGCTTTTACATCTTGTCTCTCACTGTTGTTTTAATTGTGAAAAAAACTTTAAAATATGCACGAAAATAATCATTATGCTCTTAGATCCTAATCAATTTCTACCTTTCAAATTACAGCTATGTGGATGACAACCAGAATAAAAAATTCAACCCTTTAGAAACCACCCCCACAATACCGCTCTCTATGGCGTAGGCAACATCAATGAGTCCTCTGTTAGGGCTGAGAAGCAGCGTGGTGATAACGTGGCCAGAGACAGGCGAGATTAGGCGTACACTACTGTCCCGACTCATCACTACAGAGCGTGGCGTGAAATTAGGGTGGTCCGTCTGCTTTATCTTTAGAATACGCTGACTGGAAAGAAAAAAATATGATAGTTGGTCACTGCTTCATGGAGAAAATAGCTTTATTACCTGTGTGCCTCTAATTTAAAACCAGTCTTTATAAACATTTAACTGAACAATGTATGGTGAGGAACTTATATATCTTAATGATTATTTGGACGTCTAATTCCTCAAATGATTACACTGATATTACGCTTTTTAAGATGTATACAAACATTTCCCATTGCATTCAAGTTTTAATGTTTACCTTTGGAATAACTCTTACAGAAACCACACTTGTGATTGGTCAAACACTTCTTTTGGCAGTAAAATATATGTGATGTCGGTGAAAAAAGTGTGACATTGACGCTGAGGTTGTTCAAACAAATTAATTCAATGCTCAATTGTCTTCGAGGATTACTTTTCAGCGATGTAGTTGGATTAACCCAGAAGTTTATTAAAAAAAGTGTAAATATAAATATTGAATATTTCAGAATTGTTAGATATTCAGACTTAACAATGATCTGTCCACTGACCAAATGCTTTCATACCGAGATGAAATGCAACATTAATTCTTTAATTAACAAACATATGCAAGTAAAAATATAAATCATGTTTTAGCAGTACTGATCAGAAAAATCTGACTCCCGTGCATGCGCAGTGATGCTTCAAGTCAGATTTTCTGATTCACTCATTCAAAATTATTCTTATCCTTGTCCTTAAACACGCCTCAGTGATTTCATTCAGTCTATGGCCAGTTATTTTTACAGTCCAATCAAAATGCTTGGATTCTAATCTTTAAACAAAGAGAATACAGCACTACACAGCTATCAATAGATACCAGCAGTGGTCTTCCTACCCAATGGACGTGTGTATCTGGTAGAGGTGTTGGATCTGCCACATGTCCACAGTTCGGCCGGTGAATGTGAAGAATGTGTCATAGTCCAGTGTTGTTTGTAGATTAAACACTGGCTCCTTCAATACCGCCCTGAACACAGGAATAAAAGGGGCATAGTTCATTGCATGTTTCCATTCCATAAAGGCGGTTCAGTTACAAATATTAATTTCACACATATTTCCTGTCCGAGACCAGCATGCTTTTAAGGCTCATATAAGAATTTGAATGATTCATTAATTAATAATACAAAGGACAAAGTCATTATTTCCGCTGTCTATCCACTATTTTTCCATAGGTTGCCACATACCTGTCCACCTCATCACAAGTATCAAGGTTCCAGACTCTTATTGTGTTGTCGCTGCTTGCTGAAATGATGGCGGAGCCATGTGGGTAGATGTCGATTGCATTCACACGTGCAGTGTGACCCACAAACACCATCTGCACATGCCAGCGGTTGTCCCAGATCTTGACTGGAAAGAGTGAGAGGGCCTTAGTTATCCTTAAATCAGACAGTACAAGTGTACAGTTATCATTTTTGGAACAATTTACAAGTTGATGCTATTAAAAGTCTATTGCAAATTTGACCAAATGCTAAAGCATGTTTGAGATTTAGATCAATTACCAATTGCATTTATGTATTTTATGCCAAATCGACATACACGCTTGGCTCTTTGATTTCTTGTGTCAGAAGTTCACTTGATGTTATGATATAAACATGCAAAATTTGCATTCAATAAATAACATTATACAAACTATAATCATAACAAATGTATGCTTAGTGAATTTTGGAAATTAAGTTTTGACTTAAAACTTCTAAATATCCTTAAGAGGTATGCTTCCTACTTGTGCCATCCAGAGCTCCAGTGACTAGGTACTTAAGAGGGTTGAAGTATGTCATGGCTGTGATGTCCCGCTCATGGAGATTCTTACGGTACGACAGCTGCTTCCCATCATATACATTGTACACCTGTAGGACAGAAGAGCGACAAATGTAAAAACAATTATTTCCTAAGATTATCCATAATCTGTTGACTTTGTGGCAATGTAAGTCTGCTTTTTACACTTTTAATAATAAATATTTAAAGAAAGTATATAACTGCCATAAAATCTTAAGACCATAAAACAATAATTAAGACACTGTGTTAGTTGTTTCCCATGAAGTGAAATGTTTTTAACACATTCGGTATTTAAAAGGGGATAATATTAAAAAATTCACAGATCATGATGACTCTCATTATCAAAACATCCACAAAATTGCTTTGCAAATGTTTTAATTACTGTAAGAATATTAGGAACAAAAGAAGAGAACAGTGAATTAAAAAATCTAAAATGTTGTATCAGGATAAATTAGGATAAAACAAGGCTCCAATAAATGGTTCTTACTACAACAGAGTTGAGAACAGAGAGGAATATTTTCTGTGATCGGCTGGCCGTCCCCTCCAGCACCATGTGTGTAAACATGTTATTCTCCTTAAACTCTGTACGGTTCATCTTCCGCGGGATAAGATGGCGGGCTCCATACCGAAATGACCATGTCTGTAATGACAGCAGTTAAATATAATTTATAGAAACTTGAATAAGGAAGTTATAAAACATATAAGATATATTAGCTTTAATAAACACAAACTTGCACAAAATAAACTCATAAGAAGACATGCATGCGCACAGTATTTCAGATAGAGCTCAGCACAAAGACTTGATTCTTAGCATACAATACATTTAATGCTCCATAGAGTAAATAAGCAAGACTCTTACACTACTAATAATTTTACGGTTTAGTAAGGCTAACATGCACCATAGTCTACTGTGGTTGGAACGAGCGAAGAAACAAAGATTTCATTCCACATAGACTGCGATAAGATATCACTTCATGGATCAATCAGCAAACATTTCTTGTATTTCAACTCACAGTGAAATACCCTGGTCCTACAGTGATGTACTCGTGGGTGTGTTTGTTGTAGGTGGCTAGAACGATGGTGCTTGGGGCACGTGACTGGGAGACAATCTCAAATTCATTGTTCATCAGCTGAATAAAGGAGAAATACATATATAGGCTTTAAGATGTTTATGAAATAATTAAACAAGCACCTACAATAAGGTGAACGCATTGTATGAAATGCAGAGCGTAATGATTGTTATTTTCTACCAGTCTTTCAAGTAAAATTCCAATCATCGACTTTCCAGTAAAATGGTTTGAACAAAAAAAGACCACCAATGTTGATTCTTTAAAGATTAATATGGAATTTTGCCTATAACACACCAATACATGGTTATTGCACTTAACATCCAACCATTATTCAGTCAACAGTGTGGCAAAAGGCAAGCATTCATTTTAAGTGTACATTTACATGTAAGAACAAATTTAAGCAATCCCCTGATCTTATCTTAGCCCTGGTAAAAAAGATCACTCACAAACAATTCATCTTCTCCCGTGATCCAGCCTACATACTGTCTGAAGTGTAAACAGTAGGAGATGTTGTCCATAGGTTCTTCAAGGGTGTACGTTTTCTTCCTACGACCGTCGGACATGAAGATCCGCACGCACTGCCCATCTGTTGTGAGGTATTCCTACAAAGACATGTTAGTTAGTTTGTTATTATTGTTTATTTTAGCATATGAAATAAGACTATACATTGTATATTCTTTTTTTTTGTAAACATACCATCAACAGTTTAACTCGTAAAATGAATATAAACTGATATATCCAACATGTATTTTTCTTAAATAAATATATTCTGCATTTCAGACAGAGAGACCATGAATGTCTTTATCTAATCATGAAACAGAGGACACTATTTAATGTTACTCTTTCTTTGGAAAAAATTATACAGCCAAAATATTTTGTCCCTACACAATAATCTAGCTAGGGAGCACCATATTCAAATTGTTGTGCATCAATCATTACTTACCTGGGGTCCGAAATTAAACTTTTATTGAGTAAAAACAGTTATATTGCCAATATGATATCTGGACACTTGAATGAATTAACAGAGATCCTGGGGTATGACAGCCATGAGGGTCCCAGAAACCCCAGCTAAAAAAAATCCGAAGGAAACCCTGGGCAGCAAACTTACATCAAGTTCCTTGATGAAAAGAACTTTTTTTAAGTCAGTTGAATGGTTTATTTTTCTGTGGTGATGAAGTCCATGAGACACAAGAACATTCTTAGAATCAGACTCCTTGACAGCAGTGATGGTGTTCGCTATTGAGCTACGCAGCAGGGACCAGTGAAAGCGGGCCTTGCGAACCTCGTCTTGTCGTTTTCTCTCCATCAGGATCTCCAGCTGCTTGCTCATTGGCTCCTTCAATAGAATGCTCTAAGGTTTATATATTTGTTTTAAAAAACAAAACAACAATTTCTAACAAGTTTAAATTGTTATTTTTTGAGATATAATAATTTTCCTTAAAAAATGTGAAAGAAGTTTTAATACAATTTCACATACAGCTTTGTTAAAGTGAACATATTCAAAGAAATCTTTTTCGAGGTGATCAATTAAATATATATCATTTTCACATATGACCTCCTCCTCTTCCATGTCATCCATGGTGGAGTGCTTTGTTGCGCTAAGGATGCTGGCAATAGCTGACATTGTGTTTATCTGCTGTTTCTGTCTTCAAACTTGGGTTTACATTATTGCCTTTACTGAAAATAAAAGTTAATATGGTTTCCTTTATCAATACATTTTATACAGATGCTCAATTGAAGTAATTTATGTTGGGGCAACATTTATTTTAAAATCAGATTACATAAAATGCTACATAAGCCAAAAATGGGTTGAGCATTTGTCTGTATTGGTGGGAGGAGGGAAATCTTCATCATCTTTTTCTCCAAAGTGATTTAGGAAACAGGGACTTATTGTATGAGTGTACTAAGTCTTATATAATAAACATTAAACACCGGATTCTTCTAGGGAATAAATAAAAAAAATATGTCCATGTACAAAATTCTAATGTAATTTGCAAAACCTTTTCAATGCAAGCAAACATTCAAGATCTTTTTCCAACCTTTCAAAAGGACAAACGAAAATTCCAAATAAATGTCATAACGTATGCATTACTTTTCAAAATGAATGAAATAAAAAATTCTGATTCAGTTTCAATACAAACAAATTTCCAAAAATAAAAAAATTAAAGATAATTTCCGGTCAAAAGGGAAAATAATTAAGTATATTTATATATATGATTTTGTTGAAGAAGCTGGCTTAATGTTACTATGTCTCGAATATGATCAATATTTAATTACATCATTGAATAAAACTTCCATCATTTTTAAAAAAACTTTGTTTATTCCGCCATTTTGAAATCTCCAGGAAATGACGTCATTTGAACCTAAAGAAATGTTTGAGCCGAAAGAAATTGAGGCAATGCATGGAATATTTGGCAATGCATGGATTACTTCCTTTGATGAACTGTGGTTTGTGTACTTAAATATATTTATATATAAATGATTATATTTGCAAATGAAATAGGATAAACCCATGTGATGTCTTTTATTTTTTATTTATAATTTTATTGAAACGGAACATGTTCATCTTGAGAAATATGTATACAGTATGTGTATAGAGGATCTACAACGAGTCGTCAAATAAAAGATACGGTCATTTTTATTGTAAGTCAGGTATATGAAAAATAAAATGTTAGTTCAATGAACTTTTTTCCGACATGAATAACAAAAATACATAAAATAACTATTTTTAAAAGCCTTTTATAAACGTTTAGAAAATAACAAAAAGGTAAGATGGATTGGAACACTGTACACAGTGCCGTGACACGGACCTATCCGTGACAATGATAACATCAACAAGTTTCCCCGGCTGTACGATCAAACCACACGTGCACTGTTCCGCTAGTAGACATACCACTGTATAATGGTTAGTTCTTTGAAGAATATAAATTAAGGATTATACTAGTAAACATTTTAAATAGCAAATTTGTAGGAAGCACCATGTCTGGCATCGTTATATGTTAAGGTTGATGTGTAATCTTTAAAAAACATGTTTAAAGCTCTGTGTTGAATCTTTTCTAATCTTTCTTCCGTCGGTTTTTTTTACATAAATGCAAAACAACAGGACAATCGATCTGATTTTTAAGATAATAAGCTTTGTATTGCTTGTCAACAAAATGCATTGTCTTTGAATGATATACAGTTCCTAAGCTGATTTTCTTTGGATATTTTAGAAATATGAACATCAACATTTAATAAACTATTTACCTCGACGCCTAAAGGTTCCACTTGATCTTAACAAACAATCGTGTGATTAAGTATATTGAATTGCTTTATTTCTTTTACATACTTTGAGCCAACTGAAATTGCTTGAAACTTGTCAGGGTTAGCCTGCATTAAAATGGAAGTAACCCAGTCTATCATAATATGTTACTTTCTTTTCAAGAGTGGTCTTAACACATCAGGATGTTCAACACACACACAAAACGAGTATTGAAATCAGTATAATTATACAAGGCTGCCTTATTGATTATGTAGAAGATGTCACGGAGAAAGGTATTGAAACTAGTGGCCCTAATGTTGATCCTTGTGGCACGCCTTTTCAGGATGGAGTGCCACTCAGTTGTATTTTGAACAAGTTTGACCTGTTGTTTTCTGTTTGTAAGATAGCTGTGCATTAGTTTACATGCTGGGGCTGAGCGACCATATGCATTAAGCTTTTCTAAGATGAGATAATTGCAGTGGGAGTCGAATGCTTTTGAGAGGTCCATTAGAACTGCACCTACATATTTGTTCTTATTAAGAGTCCTTTTTCCAGTCTTCGGCCAGGAAGACCAGCCTTAAGAGGATTGTTTGATATACAGATATTGTTCTGTAAGATGAAAAAAATCAAAATGTCTTATCAGTGGCTGGCGTATGACCCGTTCATATAATTTGGACATTAATGGTAAACTACTGAATGGTTTATAGTTCTTTTGTATAAAGCGGTCATATTTCTTATAAATAGGGGATATTTGTAAAAGCTTATTTGGACTATTTGGAAATGATCAATATCGCATGATTTCATTGGCCATGTTTCTGATAACACTTGTAAAGTATCTTTGTCAGCATTGATGAATTTGAGAGGAATCAGATATATTTCGGTTCCTGTTTTGAATTTAAAATATCAATATATTTTTCCATTCATTATCAATATTATATCAATATATTGAAACAAAATTAGTTCATTTAATTTCCAACCAGCTTTTGATCAAAGCAAAATTTTCTCACTTGTCTTTGAGTTATATTGGGTTATCCGATTTAATTGTAGGTTTATGTGGGATAAATGTCGGCCAGAAATGTTTAGATTTTGGTCATCCACTACACTGTTCTTGGAAATGAACAGCCAAGGATTCTCTTTTCAACTTGGTTTTACGATTTTTGAACTTTGTGTTGTACTTTTCCAGTTTGGCAAGTTCTGATTTCTGTTATATGTGTTTCTAGCTTGACAAATGTTGTAAACAAGTTTACGGTAGCTAGAGTTCATGTGGTGGATTACTTTTTTTGGTGGTTTTTGTTTTACTGGTGGCGTGCTCGTCAATGACTTGCTTCAAATGATGTTCGTTAGCCCAATATATATCATCTATATTCTCAAAAATATGGGCGACATGGAATTGTACAAGTTGTTCATTAAAAGCGTTGTTGACAAAGTTCTTGCATGACCTAAAAGTGACCTTCTTTTTCATAAACAGCTCATATCGTTCTCTTATACGGGTTGCTATGAGGCTATGACAGTCGCTAAGGCCGCAGCCAAAGTTGCCAGTTTTACACATAAATTACGTGAATAATACACAAATTCATTCAACGAGTTCAGGATTGTTTTTGGTCGCGATAACAAGCACCTTTTCTGGACGAATTGAATAAATGTGTGTATTATAAGAAGAAGAAGGTTTATTTTCAAATTTATTAAGCCATACGGCCGATGAGGACAAACACAATATTTACAAATGTTTACAACATACATATATATATATATACATGTACTTGATTAGGAGAAGGCACGAATTAATCTACAAATACTCTTCCTTTTTCCAGTTTTGATAGAATACGTCAGACTAGAATTTATAACAATAACAACATTTAAGGACATTTCATAGTTGAATAAGAATTTATTCCGGCTGGCTTCGGATGAGTACATGCTTAGAATTATTACAGTTAAACGATGTATAAAGAAATATCGTTTTCATCAGTTAATAAATTATATCAGTAAATCGATTTACCGTACATATCTAACCATCCAAGGGCAGACATAGATACCTGGTTGAAAGGAAAGAGTGTCTAGGACCTTTAACATAGTGGCATTCAAATATATACACAATGTTTACGTTGCGTTACCAATACAAAGATGAAAATGTACAATATTTACATAGCGCAACAAATACAACTCAATAAATGATATGATGACGAGTGTCAGATTCATTTTATCACATGCTTTCCCCAGGAAAAATAGCAAAAAAGACCTACCTGTTTCATCTGCGCTGATAATGAGCCAAATACCTCAAACTGATGACAAAGCAAAGCCACTTCCCGCGCTACATGAATTGCAAAAATGTAGTACCCGGACAAAATTTGTCAATGCAACCTACCCGTCATGGTGATCTGTAGGGCAAAGTGTCAGTGTAATGAAAACAGTTTTCTTTATATATTACCTGTTAACAAATAAAACTTTAAATTATACCATTTTCTTCATGCTATGGTATTCAAAAGTGTATGCCTAGTTTTGAAATTACTTCTTTATATGTACAATATTTTTTATGGTCATAATAACGCTCATATGTTTTGACATGACTAGATAAAACTTGAAACTTGACAAATCTCTGTGTAAGCTACTGGTTTTTCTATAATATGCGATACCCCTATTATTGGGACAGATCGCCTTTTATGATTATAAGTTTTTTAATTGTAATATTTCTTATCACTTATCTTTGGTACACCATTTGTACTCATGGTAAATACTCGACCAGTGGACTCTCGCAATACTTCTAATTTAACACCATTTGAAAATTCTTGGATATCTTACAAATGAATCTAGCCAAAGCTTGATGTAAATCTAAAATAATGAATCATTCTTTACCTATTAACAGGGTTTT
Organism: Mya arenaria; assembly: GCF_026914265.1. NCBI lineage: Eukaryota > Metazoa > Mollusca > Bivalvia > Myida > Myidae > Mya > Mya arenaria. The sequence goes on from NC_069129.1 coordinate 3,636,756, forward strand.
TTTAATATTGAACGTAGCCAAAAGAAAATATAAGGACTTTATTATGCAAAATCAAAATAAAGATATAAAGGAAAATAAAATGTACTTGAGTTTGGACAAGATGAGCTTAGAAAATGGAGCTAATTTTAGGGTTTTGCTTTACTGTTCATAAAATCATCAAGTTTATACAAATAAAACTCGAAACTTGAAACTTGGAACTTCGAACTCCTCGGCCATTTTCGATTTCCATTGTTTTCGATGGAAAATTGCAGATGGGTTCCGAATGATTTAACACCACACGGAGGATACAGTTGGTCTACTACAGAGAATGGGTGCGGGTAGATCTTAAAAACACTTAAACTACTACTAATTTGAATAACCTGAAATTGTCCGTTATAGTTTAGACTTAAGGTCGCAGCTTTTATTTTGTTCGTATCACTTATTTGGAGCTGGAAGATAAGAAAATTCACTTAAATAATAAACCAACTATCCAGACGGCAACCTATCTAGATGTTTTCATGGTTGATAAATACTGCACGAATTATGCCAGTATCAAAATGTGTATGAAAAACATACACCAAAGCTGAACATAATAGGACATAAACAAGTTGATATAAAAAACAAACAATGATGTGTATTTCACGAACATACGACTTATCTATATCAATGAAAATAACAGATAAAATGTTATGTTTGTCGATCAGTTTACGTTTATACTGTATGAAATGAATATTTATGCGAAAAGCTACAGAAACAAGCTCAATAGCAAAATGTTTAAACATAAAGCCGGATTAATGAAGACTTCCAGTACTCCCGTTCAAAATACTCCGGACGATATACACGTAATAATATACCAAGTAATGATTATGAAAAACATTTAGATATATATCGTATACCGCAAATTCGCAATCCATTGTGGCTAAAATTGTTCATATCGTGTTTACAAGGCAAATTAACTCTGGTCTAAATATTGATGATATCGTAATTAATAATGTTGTTAATTGCTGATGATATGACCATCTAACGAAAATCGTCTGATTAAGCCCAAAATCATTTAAACAACCTATTGCAATGCATGGGTTCTAAAAGTTAATACATCAAATACCGAAATCATGTGTTTTCCCTAAACGAGATGGAATACGCCGGCCAAGCTGGTACTTCGACCTATCATAGCCAAACTATCGAAGTAGTCGACAATCTATCGAAGTAGTCGATAATTTTAACCATTTAGATTCTTAAATTAATTGTACTGGAAGTTTTATATTGAACCAAGAGCAGATGGTGGGAAAGGCCCTTACAGTACAGCTGTGAACATTTTATTGTATAAATGCAAAGCATATGACTTAAAACTTAAAATATTATGTCAATTATTTGATGCCATTTTCGGTTTAATATAAAATTATGAATGCGAAATTTGGGGCTTTACTTTGTCCAAAGAAGTAGAGAGCATACATTTTAAATTTTGCGTACAATTGTTATATGTTATATAAAACACGTGTAACGCAGCTGTATACGGAGTACTATATCCTTTATATGCCAGGTACGTTAGAATGGGAAAATACTTGTTGTTTAAAACTCACAATAGTTACGTGCGACCGTGAAGCAAACACCAACAGATCCCTTCAGGGAAAAGTATGCTCGACCCTGAAGGGGTCCGCTTATTTTTATATACACTAAATTCTTTATTCATACAGAGTTTTTTTTACCAGGTTTTGCTAATTTGCATTTAACCAACCAAGTTTACATACGTATTACGAACGTATAAACGTACTTCCGTTTTATACGGAATATTATTATGAACGCACATCCGCCGCCTACAACGGACCGTTACCGCACATCCGCCGCCTACAGCGGACCATTACATTACTTTCTCCTCGTCCCGAGTCTTGGACTGGCTAAGGCAACTCCGTTCTGGCAGTTGTCATCATCCCACCGCTGCCACCATTAGTAGCGTGCGACAGTGAAGCAAACACCAACAGATCCCTTCAGGGAAAATGCAACTCCGTTCTGGCAGTTGTCATCATCCCACCGCTGCCACCATTTGTAGCGTGCGACCGTGAAGCAAACACCAACAGATCCCTTCAGGGAAAAGCATGCTCGACCCTGAAGGGGTCCGCTTGTCTTTATATACACTAAATTCTCTATTCACACAGATACCGGGTTCTGCTAATTTGCATATAACCAAGCGAGTTTACATACGTATTACGAACGTACTTCCGTTTTATACGGAATATTATCATGAACGCACATCCGCCGCCTACAGCGGACCGTTACACTATGAACGCACATCCGCCGCCTACAACGGACCTTTACAGTATAACCAGGCTTTTGATGACTGTTTTAACTAACGGACGGTGAATGATTATGTTTTTTCATATGAATTTAACACTGTACAAGTTAATACATTATAAACGAATTCAAATGTAGAATAATACATTTAATCGGAACGGTATGGAAATATTAGTAATAGTTATGTTTTGATATGTTTAGATTTTTCAAAACTTCCTTTAATTATGAAAAAAAACACATTTAGATTTAGTTCCAATGAGTTTATGTTTATACTTTGTTAAATCAAGAGTTCCTGTACTCCCGTTAAGAATACAAACCCAAAACATACGATATACACGTAATAATAAACCAAGTAATGAAATGAAGGTTATTGTTTATGTTGTACTAGTATATACATAGAGGGTGAATATCACTCCATATGTATGTACATAGTGGGTGAATATCACTCCATATGTATGTACATAGTGGGTGAATATCACTCCATATGTATGCACATAGTGGGTGAATATCACTCCATATGTATGTACATAGTGGGTGAATATCACTCCATATGTATGCACATAGAGGGTGAATATCACTCCATATGTATGCACATAGAGGGTGAATATCACTCCATATGTATGCACATAGAGGGTGAATATCACTCCATATGTATGCACATAGAGGGTGAATATCACTCCATATGTATGCACATAGTGGGTGAATATCACTCCATATGTATGCACATAGTGGGTGAATATCACTCCATATGTATGCACATAGTGGGTGAATATCACTCCATATGTATGCACATAGTGGGTGAATATCACTCCATATGTATGCACATAGTGGGTGAATATCACTCCATATGTATGCACATAGTGGGTGAATATCACTCCATATGTATGCACATAGTGGGTGAATATCACTCCATATGTATGTACATAGAGGGTGAATATCACTCCATATGTATGTACATAGTGGGTGAATATCACTCCATATGTATGTACATAGTGGGTGAATATCACTCCATATGTATGCACATAGAGGGTGAATATCACTCCATATGTATGCACATAGAGGGTGAATATCACTCCATATGTATGCACATAGAGGGTGAATATCACTCCATATGTATGCACATAGTGGGTGAATATCACTCCATATGTATGCACATAGTGGGTGAATATCACTCCATATGTATGCACATAGTGGGTGAATATCACTCCATATGTATGCACATAGTGGGTGAATATCACTCCATATGTATGCACATAGTGGGTGAATATCACTCCATATGTATGCACATAGTGGGTGAATATCACTCCATATGTATGCACATAGTGGGTGAATATCACTCCATATGTATGCACATAGTGGGTGAATATCACTCCATATGTATGCACATAGTGGGTGAATATCACTCCATATGTATGCACATAGAGGGTGAATATCACTCCATATGTATGCACATAGTGGGTGAATATCACTCCATATGTATGCACATAGAGGGTGAATATCACTCCATATGTATGCACATAGAGGGTGAATATCACTCCATATGTATGCACATAGAGGGTGAATATCACTCCATATCTTTGTACATAGAGGGTGAATATCACTCCATATGTATGCACATAGAGGGTGAATATCACTCCATATGTATGCACATAGAGGGTGAATATCACTCCATATCTTTGTACATAGAGGGTGAATATCACTCCATATGTATGTACATAGAGGGTGAATATCACTCCATATGTATGTACATAGAGGGTGAATATCACTCCATATCTTTGTACATAGATGGTGAATATCACTCCATAAGTATGTGTCAAGCTTGCAAAAAAAAATACATAAAACAATTTTACTGCGTTAATCCATATGTATTCAAACTTCATTTATTATTGACCCAATGTGATAAAAAATAAGTTATGAGTGTTTGTAAGTAATTACTACTAACAATAGTAGTTAAAATAATTTCTCTCACTGCAAATAGTGACAGAACAGAATATGTATTAGACTTAAGCATAACAAGCTTATCGTGATAATAACACATATACATACAAATACATATATATGGCATGCAACATTTTAACACATAGATGGACCAGACAGTAATAATGTATTGGTTATGTATATAACCACATACATATGACTGCGTATTATGTGTAATAAAAGTGCATTATGTTACATCGTAAGGACAATGAAAATGATGCAAACATGTGTGATGTACAAACATAACAAAACATTGGGGAAATTACAGCCAACAAAATATGGGTTTCTACCCGGCTATTAAATAAGATGGAAAATGTCCATGACACATAAATAATATCAACGAATCACGAAGTTTGAACGCCTTATCACAACACATTGCTAATTTTCTAATGAGTATTTTATTACTACTTTGCATCAATAAGATATATTTCATCAAACTAATGTGAGTATAAAAGTACTAAGGAATATACAGGCGTCTAAGGCCCGCATTCACAGGGTATTTGAGAACAAAATGGAATTCGTCATCAATATCATTTAAAATACACAATGTACATTTTCTTTCATGTCTAGGAATTTTATTATGTCGACCTATCTCTATATTTAATTTATGCAAAGACAAACGTAATTTAGCCATAACATTTCTATATTTTGTATTTTCGCCTGAGATACGCTGATTGTCCAAAACTAGTTATAATTTTACGGAATACATCTAGAGCAGAGGATAATTTTAACTCAGAACTCCAAATACTGATATAAATTTCTCGAAGTCTACTCCGAAGAACAGGAACAAAACATTCAATTTTCACAGAACCAGGATAAAGCCATACTTCATTGAGACCAGATAGAAGGGTCTCACGAACGCTTGACACCTAGTTCGTGCTGGACACGTTGTTATCTACATTATAAATTTGATCAAGTAATAAAGCATTTAAAATACAGTAGTTTTGCTTTACTGAGTGGAGTATTTCACCATTCTAATTTGGCGTTCAATGTACAATGGGAATCTACCCAATTCTCCATACAAGGCCAAAGTGTAAGTGGATTGTTAACATTTAAAACACATTTACAAAAGTTCTTATGCACTTCTCTGAGACCTCCGCATTCATACAACCCCACCCAACACCTAGATATGTAAATTAACCAACAATTTCTACTTCCTGATTATGAACAAGTTACGATAAAATGTTATTTTCTTTAGAACTTGACTTTCATTTTAATAAAACAATTATAAATATATGTATTAAGATGGTATACTAATGTATAAGTCTTATGAACTGCATGTTCTATTTTGAATCCCAAATCATTTTACCACAGAATTGCATACAGCATGATTTAAGAAAATCGGTTTGTAAAAAAAAAACGCATTTTCTCATTAAGTATGGTGATAAAAAGTTTGTTAAATATTTGATAGAAAAATATATTTCTAGAGTAAAACGTAAGTGAACTTGAGGCTTTAACTTTAAAAAGAGTTATTACTCATGTAGATTTCGTGCTCTAGAAACGTTTTTTTAGATTATTGAACAAATTATGTTTATGAAAACAGTAAAACATTTATTTTTAGTAATATTGAGTTCATGTTTTAATCTGAAAAAAAGTTGAGTATGAATTTGAGATATGACTGAAGTGCTTGCGTGATACTGGGGCAAGATAAATGTCTTCAGATCATGGAAATTCCCAGAGAAAAACAATCTACGGTTGGTCGGTTCCTCAGGTGGTGTGTCTTTCTTTGCCCACAGGTGGTATACATTCTCACCAGAATGAAAACCAGTTTTACACTGAATCCAAACATGTATAGTGCACGACTTTACTTCAGATTATTGATCAATCCCCTGGCTGGATTTATTAAAAGTATTATCTATTTAAAGTAGATTGTAAGGGAAAAATACGAGAAGCTAAACAATGTATTCATTTTCATTCTTTCTCTTCCTATGTAAATAAATTAACCTGGGCACCATCTAAACAGGTAGAACATTTCTATAGCACATCTTACGTAAATATACAGTCTTAACTCGCTATGTCGAAGTCGTTGGGACCACGGAAAATACTTCGAGATAACCAACATTCGACACAACCGAAAAACAAAACATGTCTAAGTAAACCCAAAATATTCAAAGTAAAGATCGACATAACCGAAGCATCGGGATAACAGAGTTCGACATAGCGAGTATTGACTGTAATTATAACTTTGCATGTTTCACTTACGTATTAATTAACTACGTATTGAAACCAAAAGTACTACAGAGTTAAGCCAGGAGTTTCTATAACCACAACTTATTGTCATGAGACTTCTCTTGCAATAAAAATATGCACTCTTATTAGACGCAGTAAATCATTAATGTGCCAATGCTCATTAGTACAATTACGTGTCTTCCATTTGATTTGTTTCTAATTCCACCCATATGTTTGGATTTATAAACGCCTGACAGATTTTCCAGAAATCCAACGTGAATTGCTGATTTTTTTCTTCCATTATCAATAGTTAGCTGTTCAAACGGATACATCGCTATATCTTATCAAAATTTATGGCAAAGAAGTTAGTGTCTTAAAAGTTCTGAAATTTGGCAGCCCGTGAAATCTTTAATCTAAAGATGTTCAACTGATATGACTGTACCGTGCTAAATTTCTGGGAATATTTTTATGATAGCGAAAAAAAGGTTAGTTTCTCATAGGATGCACCTAGGTCTTTTTAGCTGGCTAGCACGTGTACGTATATTGTTTATTGTATGTACATACATTTTCGTGATAGACTGTTTATTGTTCTGTATCGTCTGCTGATTTGTCAGCCTCGCGCGCGCTAAAACATTATTTTGCCATTCTTTCCCCCCATTTCGATCTCCTATGTAAGACAGCGGAGAATTGTGAGGAGCTAATATATCTGCAAGCAAGAAAAGTGCCACTTTCAAAACGTTATTACTGTGTGTCAAAGGATTAATAAAACGCGTGATATTGTTCTATTTCTTACTCGGATATATTGGACTTTGACGTGTTTTCCAGTTTTTTGGAAAAATAATACAAAACGATCAATGTCCGGTTTAGTGAACAAAAAACATGTCCACCCGACGGTTCTCCATTGACCTTTCCGCCGGCGTTGGAATAGGTGGTATTCCCCGTAGCCGCCGTTCGTCGGTAGACTTGAGCGCCGGTGTAGGATCTTTCAGCCGCCAGCCCGCCTACGAGTACAACCAGGGACCGGCAATACCCAGCATCAGCCTTCCCCTCAGTCCCTCGTCACACGTCATCCCGACCTTTGACCTTTATAGCCCTTCGTCCGCCGCCTCCAGTCGTCGCGGGTCCATCGACTACAGCGCCGGAGTAGCTGCTCCTACGGTAAGACGATATGTACATTTAGGTTTAAGATATTTAGCCCATTTACCTATTGTATTTTTAATTTTTACCCATGTATACATTTTCTTGAATTAAAACCCAATGAATTGAGTGTAATGCAAAGATAAGTTGCAATATAATGGAATAATAATAATAATAATAATAATAATAATAATAATATTAATAACGTGAAAAAGAAAGAGAAGAATTGTGCTGTTAATAAGGACGATGTACCTCAATGAGATTTTTACCTCAACCGAAAGATAATGAGAAAATTAAGAATATTGATGACGGAGCAGGAATAGTGTATATATGTCTTGGACACCGCATCAATGAATATTTCTGGTAATTGCCAACATCTGGTGTGACTCAACCTGGACCAGAAGCAAGGACATCCGAACACCAACGGTTGATTCACGTCAAAAAGTTTTCTGAGACATGCATATTGCATATTGCGCACATATAACATTGACATTGAATGCAAGCCAAGAAATGCAAGAGTATATAGCTACAGATATAATTAGCAAAGTACTTGACAGTACATACAAAGGAGCTTATATAACATGTACATGAATAAGATTTTTTCTTACAACGGTATTCTAGCTAAATAGTTATACATATATTGTATTACTTTCTGGCAGCTTTCTTTGCTTTCAAGAGACTTGTTCACGTTTTATAGGGTTGGACATGTAACACAATAATCCCGTGTGAAATGTGAATACAATACTTGATTCAATGATAGAATAGCTAAGGTTGAACATAGAGCTCTTTTGTTAATATTTATACAGATTCTGTCTATCTTGGCACGAGCGTTCGTATATCGGTATTAAAATTTATTTTAATTTTATAAATTTAAAGCTCGGACATACAAAGGTGTGATGTTACGAGTATCAGGCAGTTGCTGTTTGCTGCTTGGTATTTATTCGTTAAAGTAAGCATACTACTAAATTTCAACAAAGTTTAAAAATCAAGCAACTTCTAAAAAAATCTGTGAGCGAGACCCTCTTAAGCTGCACCCTCACAGATTGATTGTGTTGACAACTTTTTAAACTTTTGTCTTGGAATGAGCCAATGTTTGCATAAATGCCTGGAAACCAGTGTTATCACAGTTTCATAATATTTACGTTTGAAAATTGATGTGTATGGCAAAATGCGTTACTATCGACAGTTTACTAAAGAATTGAGATGTGTTCTATTGTGAGTTATCTTATATGACTGAAGTGTAGGCATAGATGCCAAAATGACCCGATTCGGAGATTAACCCCCCCCCCCCCCCCCCAATAAAATCAGAACTGTCAACTTGTGAGAGTGCAGCTTTAATTTACTACAGCGACATCAACCCAGTCAGCAAGTACTTCGCAACTGTGTAAATTGGCTTTACGTTGTCGTTTTATACCTTCTTCCTGACGAATATGAGGTTCAGAACCCATGCTGGCAAGATATAAGAAGCAATGTATGTTTAATTATATTGTTAATCGACCTTAATCCCCTCGTTGTTCCTTTTCAAAGAAGAAATGTCTTAATGAAGCAAATGACAGCGGTACGGTACCGATACAGCCGGTGTATATAGAAACAATAACGCGTCTGGTAATAATTAACTCTGACAACTATAACTCGCTTTATGTGTTCCGATGAACAAATTATTGCCAAGTTATAGCAACCTTCTTACTGTTTATTCTGTATGAATACCTTCAACGGAAATACACACAAACCATGTAGCGTTGTGTTTAAGATTCTGTTTGTTGTTTAGTTTTAATCTTTAAAGTCCATTTTTACATTAAATAATGGTTCATTAATGTCCAAAGGGGCGGGGCCAGGATTTGACGTAAGAAGGGGGACAACTAGTACTACGGGATGAAAGTTTGGACGTACGCCGCTCCGGCAGAACCGATATCTCTATGGTTTAAACGTAGTTTGGAGTTGGCGGTTGAATGTGATCCACCATGAACGACTTGCCTATGTTTTGTCTGAAATGGTTCATTAAAGTATTTTATACTGATATATTTTCACCGATATTGCCATTAATTAGCTCTTAAGACAACTAAGTGTAGGAAGGGGTTTCATTTATGGTCCATTTGAAAAAAAAAATTAACGGAACATCAATGTATATAGAGGCGGGTCCAGGATTTAGTGTTAGACGGGGAAGGGTGGGGACAAAACTGATGTTCGGCCCCTCCCACTGAGCCGAAAACTATATGGTTAAAATGTTGTGATGTTACAGTCCTACGCATTTATACCAAATATTTCGTTTTCCCCAAAATGTCTTATATGGAGGCTCTTTTCCGAGCAGGAATGACCAACACATAAACTTTCACATTCTGTAACTTTGAAGTCACACACACTAACACACACATAGCAGCTCCTTTACTTATTTTGTCCTTCCTGTCGTCAGTTAAAATGTTTTTCGTTTAATAATTGCGAATTTCATTCAAACTTCACATACTAATTTGAGGCACCATGGAAACGTGTGTTCCTCTTAAAATGTATCTGAGGTCAAGATCAGTTGGAAGTCAACGTTAACAAATGGATTTCGTAGCAAACGATCGATTCAGCCATTGTGTTGTTTAATATTAGGCCACAGTAGCGTATGATATCTATGCTCGCATATTATATAACATTTTATTCAGCATATCTTATTATCCATCAGCATATGCCCAAATGGGGGCATTTACAGCGGTTTCTGTCTATTCGAGTTAAATTCTAAAGAAATAGTCATATCGCGAACAGAATTTGATGCTGAATTCCTGAGTGCATTATTCCCTATTAAAATCAACTTTCAAGTCAAATTTCATATAAAGCAAAAACATTGGATCTTTATAGTTTCTGAAATATGACACATAATAGAATCTTTGTATAACGCTGCACTCTCAAAGATGGGCCGTTTTTACATTTTATTTTAAATTCTACTTTTTGTCTTGGAACGAGCCATTTTATTGTGAAAATGTCTGAAAACCAGTGATATAAGACTGCTGCCAAAGATCAGATCGCAGTTTTCATATTTACATTCGGAAATTGTTGTTTATGGCGAAAAGCGTTGCTTACGCATTAAGAAAAACGAAAATTTCAGCAGTTATTCAAACAATTGAGATCTGTTCTACAGTGAGTAATCTTATATGACTGAATTGACGGTTGATTCTGAGACAATAAATATGTCTGTTAGAGTGCAGCTTTATGGTATACGTACTTAAATTTAACAAAACAAACTGTGTTCCCAATGGCTGTAAAGAGTCAAAAGAAAAGATCAAGGTTAAAACAAAATAATATCAACATTGACTCTTATTTGTGGTATTCAACTTTCTAGGCCCAAAGCCTGTCTGAATAATGGTGTACAATGCTGCTAAGCTCTTGCCTATTTTTATCAGATCCCTGGACTGTTTTGTTTGATATGTTAGATTTTGGTGTAACATATTCCTATTTTTACTCCGATATATTGTTGCGCCACAGCTGTTAGGATGCGTCTTCAGGTTGCAGAAAGAATGCGGCTCGAACATTTCAAGTTATTTTATTAGGTGAAATAAAATAACAACTTCTTCAAATATTTTGGTAGCGTGTCTCAAATTAACAAAAGTGTCAGCACTATCAAAAAGTCTCAAATCATCAAGTTTCTAAATCTAAATAAATGCCAAAATGTTCCAATTTCGTAGAAAATAAAATGACAGCCGCAGAATAAATGTTATTCATATTAAATCTTTGTAAAATTATCAAACATTTTCCGCAAAAATCAAAGTGTATAAACTAATCAAAGAAAACAAAAAAGGGACCTGTCTCAACGAAAATCTAAACAAGAATGCCATCTCCCAAAAAATTTCCAGGGATTTGGTCATAAACTGGCCGAAAATTGGCCGGGTCGTTTTCTGGCCGGTGTCAAAACAGAGCGGCCCATTTTCGGCCGGCTGCCAATAAACGACCAAAAAAAACGGCCAAACCCGCTGAAGCAGAAACAGCGGCAGCCATATTGGATTTCTATGAAAAACAACGTATAGTTGACAAATTCAAAACTTCCGAATAAAGATTTAATATATAAATATAAACAATTCTCAATCAGAACACTAATATTCGCATAAACTGTTAATCGATGCAACATAGGAACGATAGATCAAGCAAGAAGGAAGCTGTTAGCCACAATAATGCGCGTATAGGGATCTTTTTTAACATTTGGATATTCATTTTGTTTCCTAAACGCCACAAGTCGACTGATACATACTAATGTAAAATATATTCATCGACTGTAACTCCGCAATATTTAACACTGCATTGTTAAATAAAAATATAAAAGTTAAACCTAAATTATTTTAGCAAATACCTTTCTCATATAACACTTAAGTGTTTTATGAAACACAAATTCAAATCGATCTGTCAACAACGCATCGCCATTTTTTAACTATCTAGCAGGTGCCCGTTATCTTTCCGCTCAATATACTTAGCGTTGGGATCTGTCATTATTGGCTAGGAAAACAACAAGTGGGATATGGTCGCGTAGAGTCGCCAACACACAAGACTCTAGGGCGGCGGTTTATATGGAAAAGAAAGCTGTGAAACATCCTTCCAAAAAATGTACAATAATTCGTTCTCTAAATAACGCGAGTACAATTGTTATACACGAAGTCAAGAATAGTTTCTCAGCAATTATGCAGTTTAAAGGGGTTTTCATTATCATCTGAATTAATTTACCGTTAATCGTAAGTGCATGGAATAAACGACAAACTTGAACATGCAATACAAATTCGCGGCATCCCTGTCAGATTCCTGTCTTGTGTCATTACAAATGAAGTAATTTAGAAATCTCTACGTAAAATATGCACAGAATAATGCATAAGGCTACTAACTTAATGAAGCCAAAATGTATGAAGTTGTGCAAATGCACTAAAAGCATGAAAAGGATGTTATAATCCTAAACATTTGAGAGGTAAGTAAAATGACATTATTTTATATTTCTTATGTCCAGATGCGGTCGCATCAATATTGCTTTCCAAAACTGAAAGATAAACATTTTAGAAGGGGTGGGGGATCTTAACCCGATAGTGGTTCATATGTTTTACCTACTGTTTCGAAACATAATTTAAAACACTAGACGAAACACATGCACCAGTTTTTATTCTAAAAATGAACATATTTTATCAACAAGCGGGTCCAAAAGACCAGGACTCATTATCCTTTATAACATAATAAAATTCTGAAAGAAATTTGGCTTTACGTATAATAAGCTTATATATAAGTTTGGCACGCACAAGAACTTTAAAAAATCGGGGCGTGGAATTGCCCTCCCGGGAAATGATAGCAAAGCGAACCTGGTCCTCCTAGTCACAAACAAGACGAATACTTAGTTAATCTGCTATAAACATTGACTAAGAACCTTTTACCATTCACGGATGGTTTCCAGTACTATTCATTGACGTAGCTCCGACAGGGGTTCGAACACAGGGCACTCAGATCTAGAGTCCTATTCGTTATCGACTCGGCCATCGCCATCGTGTTTAATTTTTTTTTCGGCATTTTGCTATGTTGTCGGCGTGATTTTTTAAAACCCCAAGGTCATGATTTTAACAAAACTGGTAAAGGACCTCTTGCTGGTGCTTCAAACTTGCTCAACATGCTCCGCTTTGCCATCTGGTTTCAGACAGGGTTACTTTTCTTCAGATTTTCTTTTTGCTTAAGTAAGTTCTTTTAAAAACTATGATCCCTGATACCCCCAGTAATTAGGCACGGTGTGACACACTTAGAAGGGGAGCCCAGATACATAACGATGTGTTCTCGTCAAATACATTCTCTCTATATATCATGTTTCAAACAAGGGCTGTTAGTTTATTTGCATTAAAGAAATAATGAGCTCGGGATGTGATCAAGGGCTGCAATTTAACCAACTTGGTAAATGACCTCTAGCTTATGCTACATTCTTAATATCCAAGTTCTGTGCGTTATGGTGTCAGACAAAAACCATGCCGTCATATTTCAGAATATTTTAAGGTTTTTAAAGCGACGCGATTTGTACAATGATAGCAAAGCATAGTGACCTTTTCTGTGTGTTTAATGATAACAACAGCATCTTTATTACACCAGGAGCAAACATAGGTTATGATTGTCATCCGGCATCTTATTTTCAATTGAAAGTGGATTGTGTATTAGCACCCATGAATAAGATGCTAGCTTCTCATACCTGGCTTATCAAAGGCGGAAGTAACTGTTCCAGGAGCTTCGAAGACTTTCAGAGAGTTTACCTACCTTTGATTGTTAAAAGTCAATACAAGGAACAACAGCCATGACACCACATGCTCGGAAAATAATTACATTATACTCAGATACAACTGACAATAAATTTCCATTATGTACCATAAATACAAAATCCACTCAGAAAATCGTTTATTGAACAGAATAACTGGGGTGAGGGATCTTGGCGTCAATAAATATTTTACTATAAATGTTATCACCATTCAAGAATTTTGATAAAAACAAACAAAATATAAATGGGAAATCTTTGTAAGATATCAATGTTTCCGAGTATATTTAGAGTGAAACAGATGTAAGTTAGGACCGCCACCCTGCTTCACATCCGTATATTTCCGTCCATGTAGCTTTTCGTGAGATAAGTATAGGTTTTCTGTGGCAAGTTTTTGGCACCAGTTGCAGACATACATATTGTAAGGGCTTGGCTGCAACAAAAATAAACATACGGCACAGATACAGCGCTTACCTGGGCGCAATAACAATAATGCAATTAGGCGAAACATAAGCCTGGTCTTTGACGTCAAATGGTTTCAATAGTTTTCTCCCTTTAGAACAAGAAATTCATTTTTTTTGTCTGAAATACAGAACCTTTTTTTTTTTCAAAAAAACATAAAAAAGTGTAATTGAGGTGGGAAGTTCTGAATAGAGAACATATAAGTAAATCCTATTATGTTTTAACTATTTTCAGTTTGAGTAAATGACGACAGACCAAGCAGGATTTTCACAATCTGGCATTTGTGGGCGTATACTCACACGAATAATCTTCTATCTTGCTGGAATGTTCAGAAGTTACTTTAAATTTCAGGTAAAACGCATTAATCATCTGAATAACAAAGGTGTGTCCCACTTTTGCGGGATTTAAAAAATGACCAGAAATGAACAAACTCGCGGCTTTGGTCATAAATTAAAGGCCTTTTACTTTTACAGCGCTCTGCTTCAAACGTTGGTTTAGCTAAGGCATGGCTGTTAATTGTTGTTTTTATGTTTCCAAAGAGTTTAAGCGACTTATTAACTTACTGTCCAGGTTCACAAGTTCATGGTCCGGCAAATGGAGAACAAACAAAGATGGAGCCAAGAAAAATATTTTTCAATTTCACAATAAATGTTTGTGAGAAAAGAAACAAAAAAATCACTATTTGTCATTTCATCTTTTTCTTCCAGGAAATTTGCTTTTAATAGCCGGAGAAATCCCAACAATGGTAAATTAGTCATCGTAGTTAATATGCTATTATTTAACGTTACCACACGCATATCCGTGACGTAGACTTTTTAGAAAATAATTGTATCATAAAGCTTTATAGTTTAGGCAATACGGTTAACTAGATACAGTATAATTGAAATGCTACACACATAAAACACGCATTACGTTTTGCTATTTGCTAATAACTATAGAATAGTCACTGTCTGTTTATGACGCATGTTCGTGCATTTATAAAGCACGTCAAGCTTTTTTCCTAGATTAAACAGAATATAAATATTGTCAATGATTCTTCCTCGTGTTGTTATATACATGTAATCCTGATATATTAATGCTTTCCGGTGGTCTATAGAGATTAATTAAGAAAAAAAAGAAACACAGTTGAAACCCACTGGCTCGATATCGCTTGGTTCGATTTCCTCGTTGGCTCGAAATGGATGTTATAGACCGATTTTGTTTAAATTCTATGTACGAATTTCCGCTTGGCTCGATATTCGCGAGGCTCGAAGTATTTTAGCCGGTCCCGGGTATATCGAGCCAACGGGTTTCGACTGTAGTTCACTCTTTTTAGTCGAATTCCTAAATGTTCCTAGTCGAATTTTAAGAAAAAATACATGTATTTTAACATAACAAATGTATATGACTTAATAGTGATGAAAATAAAGTATATTAATTGATCAAAACATATCACCAGTGAACTACTTAACTTAAGACCATTTTAGACCATTTTCAATAAGTGTACATTTTTGAAATGCATTATTCAATTAACAAACTAATGATAATTCTAACTATGTGTGTTCAGTATGTTTTTAGTTATGAAATTTTGATTCATTTGCCATATTATTCTACTTGTGGATTTAAACAGTTAGAGAAATCATAGTATTTTATGAAAAGATACAATTTCAACTTGATATCTGTCTGGAATTATGTCCCCTGCTTTCAGAACAAAATAATAACCTAGTCGCATAACAAAGTAAGCAAAAACTGTTAAGCCATCTGACTTAGGTTTTAGCTCACCTAAGCACAAAGTGTTCAGAATGAGCTAATTTGATAGGGTGATTGTCCGTCTACCACAGTTTCCTTCAGACAACTCCTCTTCCTTAACCACTGGGGCACTTTCAACAAAACTTCACAGGAATGTTCCGTTGGTGGTCCTCTTCCAGATTCATTCAATAAAAGTTGCTCTTAGGCAACCAAATAGAAAACTTTGAAAATATTATTCTAAGACGCCGCTGGCCCGATTTCAACATCATTGCACAGAAATGTTCATTAGATGACCCTTTATCAAATACTTCACCCAATGGTGATACTTAAAAAAACATTGCCGCCATGGGGCGAGGCTACTTTTCAATTTATGTCTATGTGGATAACTTGAAAATCTTCTCCTCAGATTCTGCTAGCCCTATTTAAAATAAATGTTCCTTAGGTGACCCTCTATCAAAATTCCTTGAACCCATCTTGATTCGTAAAAAATGGCCACCAAAGGTTTTGCTACTTTTCAATATTTGTCTAAATCTTCTCCTCAGAATCTTCTGGCTCTGTTTTAAATTAAATGCACAGAAATGTTCCATAGGTGACCATATATCAAATTTCGTCACCTCATGTTGATTTGTAAAAAAAAATAGCCACCAGGAGGCGGGGCTACTTTTCACTGTTTGATTTTATTGAAAACTTTTTTTTCAGAAACCATTTGCCCGATTTCAAAATTATATACTAGTATCAGGAATTTTCATGATACGTGTATTGTTTTACAATCACTGTTAACACTTAACTTATTAACAATGTGCTGCCCTTCGTAACTTTTTAAACGAATACATATTTTCCATGTTTATATACGCTCGTTTAAAAACATGATGTGTTAATGTTTTATCAATAGCATTCGGGCGGGCGGTGTACAGTATGTTCTCCAACCAATTACTTTAGAACCCTTTTCCCAAATAGTTAAGCGATTTAGGGCCATTCTGGACTTCTTGTTATTATAACTGCCTCCTCTAATTATATTCTTTCAGGCTCGTCTCTCAGTGTTCGTGATTTTGGCCCCTTGGTCCATGATTACCAACAGTCTTAAGGCTCAGAGAGGCGCTCTATTAAATTACAAAGAATCATCTTTTTTCCGTGTTTTACAAAAATGAATGTGAACAAGAGATGTTTGTCAAACATTATGCACCTCATGAGCGCCATGTTGTCAGGATTATTTGGACAATTGAATGAAATATGCATGGACCGAAATGACAGTTGATTTGTCATTGACATTAGATGCCTTTGAGGCAGTTTTAAGATTATGACCGTTCAAAGTGTGAGGACAGTAGGTACAATTGTTTTTTATCATTTTCAGATGATGACTGATATTTGCAGATAAAAATGTATCCTCTTAGCAGCAGGGAATAAGAAAATCTGACGAATTTAGTTCGAAATGAGTTATGACCTTGACCTTTGACTCTGTGACCTCAAATTCCACAGGGGTCATCAACTGGTCGCCCCAATCCAATTGTCATGTCTGATGGTCATAAAACAACCTTTTCGCATTTAATGTCACTGTGAGCTTGACCTTTGACCCTATGATTCCTAAAATCAATAGCGGTCATCTACGTGTCATGTTCAGCCTCCATGTCAAGTTTGATGATCACTGGTCCAGGCATTGTTGAGATCATTCGGAGAATCTTTGTAAACCTTTTCGCGTAAAAGGTCACTGTGACATTGACCTTTCGCCCGATGACCCCTAAAATCAATAGGGGCCATCTACTGGTCAGCCCCAACCTTCATGTCAAGTAAGATGACTATAGGTACAGGAATTACCGGGTTTGCGGTTTATTATATCTTTGACCGGTGACCCCTAAAATCAATAGATGTCATCTACTGGTCAGGCCCAACCTCCAGGTCAAGTTTTAGAGCCATGGGTGCAAGCATTGTCGAGTGATCACTCGGACAAGCTTTGGTTTACCGACGGACCGACCGACCGACCGACCGACATGTGCAAAGCAATACACCTCCTCATCTTCGAAGTGGGGCATAATTATCGTACAACTTCGAAAAGGTATTAAATCCAGCAAGTTTCAGTATCGAAACTACCAAGAAAGTTGGAGAATTGCAGTTATGTCACAAGTGTCTGGATTCTAACTTGAGAGTGTTCGTAATCGTGGCCCCCTGGTCTGTGAGTCTGTTATGACAATATTCTATTTCTTACTGCCACCTACGTAAACATGATCAGATTGTGAATCATAGTTATTAGTCATAACACAACGTCGCCCAATAGGGCGCCTGTCAACTATAAGGTGATATGCGATTGTTGCTTCGGAAAGAGAGTTGTGCCCTTTCCAAACTTCAAGGGTATGCCTGTGACTGTCATTAAAAGTATTCATAAAAAAGCTACTTCGGGCCAAAATTCGAGACACTCAAGATCTGTGAGTCAGCTTTGACAATATTCCAATCTACCTTGCCACCTACTCGTGATGAGATTGCTGATCATTGTCCCATTGGCCCATGACGCCCAAACGGCCCCCTGTCAAGTATGAAGTCTTCTTAATATCATTTCCAGAGCAATGTACTCTTTATTAGAATGCTCATTATTTTAACATTGCTTCTTCAAAACAACGTAATTAGTATTACATACAAACAACTCTGACGAAAGTAACGCCGACTGAAGTTATAAACAACTACTTTTTATGATGGTAGAGTGTTATTAACATAGATACCTGTAGAGATATTCCTTCTACTAAATGCAAATACCACGCCAAGAAAAAATATGAAAATCTTACCTGGTAATAAGGCTAGCTTAATCAAACCTGGGTAACTTTGATGTCTGATTTCAATTACAAGCAAAATTTTGAAACGAGATCAGCTTTTTAACAATCTGATTTACTGAATTGATAACTGCCAGAGACTTTCTCTTGATGAAGCTGCTTTTGCAAGTTTTATACTCCAAGTTTCGCTAAAGTTCGCTATAAAAACTGATTGTTTTGGAATAAAGTGTTCGGGTAAACATGTAAGTAAATTATTATTTATAAGCTATTAAATACATTGTCTTATTATCTGGTATATTTCGCCAATCTCATTATCTGATTCTGTAGCAGCACGACAGTAATTGCTTTGGAACGATAGCAATTTATGTTGATTATATTTCAAGTGGCTTTTACGTGCATACGGAATTTTCGATGTATTCTTTCAAGAGGTTTCGTATGTTTGCTCTTCAGAACGTGCCGATCTTCTCCTTTATTATTTGTAGACGCAATTAAGAAGCAGATAGTCCTACTGTATAATCACCTTATAGAGGTTTCCGTATAATGCCTGCAAATATAGATGCTATAAGATCAACCAATATAAATCCGTACCGTGACTGTTGCTTGATAAAAGTTGTTGATATATGTTTTATCAAATTATTCAAATTATGTTATTGACTTCAAAGTGCTCTACAATATTAATTCGTAAAAAATCTTAAGAAATTCGATGCTGTAAATTTATATCATGAACGGCGGCTGCTCCGAAAGTCAGTGATAATAGAAAAGTAATAAGATTCCTTAAATTCTCTGTGTGACCGAGCTAAATATTAGAACATGATCTTTATAGCAACAGGTTGATTCATTCTGTTGACGGGAAAGTTCCTAATTTAAACCGATGTGAGACCGGAGACCCCTCATTATATCTGAGATGATGCATTTGATAGTGTCAGATGTAATCCACCTGTATGCTCGCTGAAAAGTTGGTGGGCTGCGCTTATCAGCACGTATATATGTTGCTGTATTATTCCGTATATTTTTTGTTTGCAATACCATATTTTCTAAATATACACTTTAAGGTTATTGCAGTTTGTGATGGCTAAATCTTTAGTTCCGCTTGTATTGTGTATAACTGTGTACTCGTATAGTGTATGATGCACGATTGTGTATGTGTATAATTGTGTATGTATAATTGTGTATGTGTATAATTGTGTATGTGTATAATTGTGTATGTGTATACACGTATTTGTCTTTGTGTATGATTGTACTTATATCGAGTGTGTTTCTTCGCTTTTTGCCATTACAATCATGGATGATGGTTTTCAAACAAAAAATATGTTAATTTTATAACTTATCTTTAAACGTTTGAAACCCATTCGTGGAAATAATTTCAAAATGCACGCAGGGTATATACAACACTCAAAAGAGGATTGAATTTTGAATACTGCCTTATAATTGAACTCAAGCATAATTCATGCAGTTTAAATTTAATAAATATGTGTATATCAACTTTGATATCTAATAAAACGAAACCGAAGTAAGATCGGCACAAAATGCAATTATGTTTCCGTCTATGCCTTTGAAAAGAATGCAAACTTAATGATGATTACGAATATATAGATCAGCTTTATAATCTCTGTGCCGAATAGCTTCACGTTTATTATAGAGACTACGGTAGGTATAATGTTGATGCCAACATTGTTATGAACTTTGTCATTTACAGGGTATTCTCATCTTCATCTGTCCTGCTAGACGTACAATACTGAATACTTTGTGCAAGCACCGTTTTATGTAGTAATAGTTTTCGTTGCAGCAGTATAATATGTACATTTGAGAGCTCGTATATAATTATCCACACGTACATCAGTTTCGTTATAGTACAGGTGTATTGTTATAACTGTACTTGTGTGCTATAAACGGATTGCGCAATATTCAGCAGGAATTAAGACTACTTACCGAAATCCAAAGATTTATTAAACAGTGTCGTCTGTTTGTGTTGATCTGGGTGTGGCGAATTCCTAATTGCCGTTTGTTGTTGTTGTTGTTGCAGCCGTCAGGGGCGCGGGATTACGGTGGTGGAGGTGGTTCCGGAAGTGGTTATTCATCGAACAAGCGCTATGGCTCCGTGAGTATCTAGATACTTAAGTATTTGTGTGTTTATTAATTAACCTTAAGTGGAAAAGTGCGTCCGTTATTAAGCTCGATCCCACCATCGAGGAAGCACTAGCACGGGGTATACCGACTGAGCTAGCCGGGCGGACAACTCTAACCCACTAGCACGGGGTATACCGACTGAGCTAGCCGGGCGGACAACTCTAACCCACTAACACGGGGTATACCGACTGAGCTAGCCGGGCGGACAACTCTAACCCACTAACACGGGGTATACCGACTGAGCTAGCCGGGCGGACAACTCTAACCCACTAGCACGGGGTATACCGACTGAGCTAGCCGGGCGGACAACTCTAACCCACTAGCACGGGGTATACCGACTGAGCTAGCCGGGCGGACAACTCTAACCCACTAGCACGGGGTATACCGACTGAGCTAGCCGGGCGGACAACTCTAACCCACTAGCACGGGGTATACCGACTGAGCTAGCCGGGCGGACAACTCTAACCCACTCGCACTTCTCAACTGACGTCTTGAGATACATAGCTGTAGTGAACAAAACTTGTACATTTTTGTTTTGTTTTTCTATTTAATTTAAGTGTTCATTTGCCAATTTTCAATCAAACTATTGTCTGATAAGCCACGGGGCTGTCAAAAACGGTACTGTACATCGCTAAGCAATGCCAAGCATGCTTTGTAAATGCACGATAAATTCGTCTCAGGAACCATTCCCACTCAAATGTAGAAATAGAGTTAATTTGAAAAGGAAAAGCTTTCACGTCAAAATGCAACCTGAATGGATGGGTTCAGGAGTTGCTGTTAGAGGGGACACCCTTTAGGTGGTGTAATCTATACATAACTTCTCTATCATTATGACATACAATATTCATTTTAAGACATAATAAATTTGTCAAGACAAAAGCTTCAGAGGTTCAGGTTATGATACTTCATCTAGGGTAAAAAAAAATGACTAATGCTAAGAGTAACTAAGATGTCTATTTCTTGTATGAGCTACTGTCCTGTTTACGCCGTGTCATATTGGTATACTTTGTTTATTAATAATAATTCATCTTTTATAACATATGGGGTAGCACACCGGATTAAATAAATCAATGAATACGGTGGTCTTATCGATGCACCCTCACAGATTGAACGTTTTAACAACTTTTATCTATCTATTTTTTTGTCTTGGAACTAGTCAATTTTGTGAAGATGCGTGGAAAGCAGTGATATAAGACCGCTAACAAAAATCAGACGTCAGGTTTTCATATTTATGTTCAAAAAATGATAATATATGTATTTAATAGGGTTTAAAAGTAACCCTTTTGCCATAAAAAAAAATAGATTCTCGAACGGAAAAATGGAACTCAACGATGTGATCTTTGTAAGCAGACTTATATCACTGGTTGTTAGATATTTACGCAAAAACGGCTCATCCCAAGACAAAAACAAAACAAAGAACGTTGTCAAAACGGTCAATCTGCCGCTTTAAACTGACAGGCATAGACATATTTAATGTTAAATGAAAATATATATAGCTTGATACCTCGAATTATGGAGGCTGAAATAATTATTTCATAAAACGCTACCGAATTACTGCAAATAATTAATACTTGAATCTGAATTTCACCAAAGAGTTATGATACATCGAACCATCTGGGAGCATTCATTAATAATGTAAGCATGTCTTGGTTATAAGATTAAAACCTCCTAGGATGAAATTAAATCCCCTTAACCCATTAGTAAAACAAGTGTATGGAATAATGAATTGATAAAACAAAACAGTTACACTTTCTTAGGAATGGTATTTAAAGGGTAAAAAATAGAACAAATAAACGGGTTCAGAGTAAATATGTTTTTTTACAGTTTTGATCAATAAAACGCTTATACACAATTTATGGTATAAATAATGACCATTTCAAGTATCTAACATTTGAGAATTGTATCGAATCTACGATGAAAACGAAGATTAAATCATTATAAATCTAACAATGCCAGGAAAATTATCTGATAAAAAATAAGAAACAGACAAATAAGTTCCTTTGTTAAAAAAACAACAAAAAAAACAACAGTCATATCAATCCATCATCAGAATTGAACAAGGAACCATCCATTCCTGAACGTATACATGTAATAACATTATCTCGAAAATGTATATACTCAAATTAACAATATAAAATATATTTAAAAAACACATGAAAAATCTCGTTCTCCCTACTCAAATGATGTTGCTTCCATGGTCTATATGAACTATGAACCGGATTCAAATATGGACACAACTTGATGGAAAGAGCTCAGTTGAAAGACATGTGCCAGGATATCTACCCAATCTTCATCAAACAGGAACATAACTATTGTGTTGATATACCAATAGACAATTGTATAGTATCCGGTAAAATCTAGGTCACTAGGTTAAATTAAGACTGTTACTCGAATGGGCAGGAATGTTCAACCCTATCGCGCTCAAATTTGGTCCGATTGTTTGCAGCCGTTCATGCAACTAGGGACAAGTCTATAATAAGTATATGTCATGTCGGTAAGAAATAAAGTCACTAGCAGACGTATCAAAATAGCATCGTTAACACTCAAGAAGCCAAGGTTTCTAACAAATGTTCAGCACCTTTCTCGGGAAAAGTGATTTGTCTTCTTAAAAGTCATAATAAAGCGGCTAGACACCAGATGGTTAAAAAAATGACAAATATAGTAATTCCTCAAAACAAACATAGAATTGTCAATGCGAGCTACTAGGAGGCCGAAAATACATTACCACTTTAGATGGCTAAAATAAACAGCTACAGTCTCATCTGTGTTTTCCCGTTTAAAATAGCGCATAATGTTTTTTTTCCAGTTTAAATCATATATGTTTATGAGTACAGATAAATATACCAACGCTATTTTTCAAACTCTCTTGGATTTACGTTGTTAACAACCCTAGTAAATTTCAAGTTAGAATAAAATGCGCAAAAACTGCGAAAAACTGCATGCCCTGTAAGCGATGTGATATATCAGTAATTAAGATTCAATGCGTTGTTCACAACGATGTCAATTTGATGTACGTTTTTTAACAATTTTCTTTCTTTCTTGGATTTGTATCATCTGGTGTCTAGGCCCTTTAAGGTTGGATGTTGGCCATGTCGTACAAACAATACATTGTCACTCTGAAGGCTATATTGTTCTTATACATTGTCACTCTGAAGGTCATTGTTCTTATACATTGTCACTCTGAAGGTCATTGTTCTTATACATTGTCACTCTGAAGGCTATTGTTCTTATACATTGTCACTCTGAAAGCTATTGTTCTTATACATTGTCACTCTGAAGGTCATTGTTCTTATACATGTCACTCTGAAGGTCATTGTTCTTATACATTGTCACTCTTAAGGTCATTGTTCTTATACATTGTCACTCTGAAGGTCATTGTTCTTATACATTGTCACTCTGAAGGTCATTGTTCTTATACATTGTCACTCTGAAGGTCATTGTTCTTATACATTGGCACTCTGAAGGTCATTGTTCTTATACATTGTCACTCTAATATTCATTGTTCTTATACATTGTCACCCTGAAGGTCATTGTTCTGATAAATTGTCACTCTTAAGGTCATTGTTATAATACATTGTCACTCTGAAGGTCATTATTCTAATACATCGTTACCAGTCTTAAGGTCACTCTAAATGTCATTGTTCTTATACACTGTCACTCTGAAGGTCATTGTTAGTATACGTTGTTTCTCTGAATTCTTATTCATTGTTCTTATTCATTGTCACTAGTCTGAATGTCATATATTGTCACTCTGTAGGTCATTGTTCTTATTCATTGTCACTAGTCTGAATGTCATATATAGTCACTCTGAATGCCATTGTTCTTATTCATTGTCACTAGTCTGAATGTCATATATTGTCACTCTGTAGGTCATTGTTCTTATTCATTGTCACTAGTCTGAATGTCATATATAGTCACTCTGAAGGTCATTGTTCTTATTCATTGTCACTAGTCTGAATGTCATATATTGTCACTCTGTAGGTCATTGTTCTTATTCATTGTCACTAGTCTGAATGTCATATATAGTCACTCTGAAGGTCATTGTTCTTATTCATTGTCACTAGTCTGAATGTCATATATTGTCACTCTGTAGGTCATTGTTCTTATTCATTGTTACTAGTCTGAAGGTCATGTATAATCACTCTGTAGGTCATTATTCTTATTCATTGTCACTAGTCTGAAGGTCATATATAGTCACTCTGAAGGTCATTGTTCTTATTCATTGTCACTAGTCTGAAGGTCATATATAGTCACTCTGTAGGTCATTGTTCTTATTCATTGTTACTAGTCTGAAGGTCATATATAGTCACTCTGAAGGTCATTGTTCTTATTCGTTGTCACTAGTCTGAATGTCATATATTGTCACTCTGTAGGTCATTGTTCTTATTCATTGTCACTAGTCTGAATGTCATATATAGTCACTCTGAGGGTCATTGTTCTTATTCATTGTCACTAGTCTGAAGGTCATACATTGTCACTCTGAATGTGACTGTTCTTAAAATTTGTCACTTTGAAGGCCATTTGTTTCTTATACATTGTCATTCTGAAGGTTATTTTCTTTGCCACAGAATAGTCATCAATCATATTTCCTGTTATCTTGTTTATGAACGTCCTGTTATATACCATTAAAACATTGGTCAAAGGGGGTCGTCAAGCAACAAACAAAAATAATCTACAGGACCTCAGATGACCATTCCATAGATTCATTTAAACAGATGTTTTGCTGAAGAATATTGCCAGACAAACATAAGATACTGCTGCAGTAAAGTCCTTTATTTGGCGAAAAGTAAATTTGAAACAACCAGTATTAAAACCTAACAACTGCAATAATTAAAACGCAGAACAGCGCCCTATGTATGGCTCTAAATTTTCTGCTGACACGGAATACAATCCCTTGGAGCAGTGCTCTGTCTTTCACACACATTATACGAATAATGTCAACTTTAATACAATAACTGCAATGCTACGCCATCAGTTAAGGAAGATCGTTTGAAGCAAGCTATGGAGGAGTGTGAGCCTTTCATCGTATCTGTCGTATTTATCTCCGGCTTGGTCCGGTGCCGAGTTATCTAATTGGGACGAAGCTCGCAGACGATTTTCTTGCAGACTAAAAATTGAGAGACAGGAAAAAAAACACCGAGTATATACCTTGATGATAGAAAACGAGATCCTTTACAACAAAGTGATATGTGTGTTTTAGTATGCCTTTGACACACTTATTATGAATAACGCTAATTATTTCCCTATTTAAGGCCAACTCGTCGTCCAATTTTACTTTTCTAACAAACTAGACTGCAGCTGTTGAGAAGCCAGTTTTTCAGAGGTCGGATTTCATCACGTTTGTCGTAATTATCTTTGCCTGGGTCCGGTATCGAGAATTTTGATTGGGACGAAACTGACAGGTAGGTTCCCATAATTAAAATACAGACACCATATTTTTTTAATGATTTGGTAGAAAACGTGCTGCTGAATGACGCAGTGTCTGTACCCGATTTGACTTCTCTGCCCCGAGTCATGAAAAAATGGCATACTTTTGATAAACTGATACGGACTCTTTTGCAATCAATATTTTATGGCAACATTTTCTAAAATCTAATAAGCAGGTTCTCTAAATACACAAGTGGCACCATTGAGGGATGGCTTCTGTCTTGGAGGTTCTAAATTTGTGAACACACACCACACACACGAATTTTTGTAAGTTGTTTTTATTTAATGCTGACAATGGCAGATTCAATTTTGAGAATTCCATGCAAGATAAAAGTTTTATATTTTAGGTTTTATCTTTTCACGAAGTTTCCAATTCAAGTAAAAAAATGATTGAAATGGAGTGCATATTTTTGTTTGAAATCCCAAAGGAGGAAATGCTTTGGGGTTTGATCAAGTATTCAACACTAAATTCACTTGAATGCGTCTGAAATTTATGTTAAAAGTAGATTTTCGGACGCCTTCTCACCAATAATACCGTTTAGGAACATGAATTGCATGCACATGTAGCATAATGCTTTAAAGGGACTAGACACCAGATTGTTCCAAAATCGACAAAA
Source organism: Mya arenaria (assembly GCF_026914265.1). NCBI lineage: Eukaryota > Metazoa > Mollusca > Bivalvia > Myida > Myidae > Mya > Mya arenaria. The sequence goes on from NC_069129.1 coordinate 3,663,656, forward strand.
GCATTATTACCTCAAAACAAGAATAGAATTGTTAATACGAGCAAGTATGATGCCGACGATACATAATCTTACATGATTATTTTTTCTACATTTTTGTCGACACATCTCAGCTGAGTACACCCGTTTAAAAATAGCGCATATTGGTTTCCAGTTTATAGTGTGTATATTTAGCATGTGAAAGTCATGTGACTAGTACAGGTCATATACCTACGGTATTTTAAAATTAACTGGGTATACGTGGAAGACAAACCCGGCCAATTTTTGAATTGGAAAAATACGCTGAAACTTCGAAGTATACATGTGTTATTTAAGCAATGTGATACCTCAGCTTTCAAGATTCAATGCGTTGTACACAACCGTATATCAACGAGTATAGTGCTACAGTTCTATTTCATAACAATTACAGACAAGACACATCTTGGTCTTCAGGTGCAACCATAATATTTCTCCTTAATTTCATAACAGCTGGATGGAGAATCGAGCCGTAGCATTTACGGATATAATGGAGTAAGTGCTCTCAAAATCGAGAAGAAAATGAGTATTTTTTAAAGATATTTTTTATTAATCTTAACAAATATGCCTTGCACGGAATGCACATTATAATACCGTTTAAATCGTAATCTTGTTGCCTTGAATCATGCCATCAGGTCCTGAACGTCGAAAAGGTTTCTTGAATGCCGATTCGTGAATTGTACTCTTTTTTTAACAATATCAAGACACCTTTTTCGAATTTAAGGACCTATCGACGCCATTATAAAGGATACAGATCTAATTATATAAAGGTTGAATACGCGCAAAATCCGTAAACATCATTTTATTTTGAAATTTAGAAAAGAAATGTATACTATTTTTAATCTTCACTTATTTTATCCTCGAATCTGAGTGCAGTTGCTCCATTATACACGCTGCGTTCTGCCATATGTTCTAAAATGAAAACAACATCTCCCGGGGTACAACTGCACTTCAAAACACGATATACACAAACTCAATCATGAGAAAATAGATGCATTAACTTAAAGGTAAGCTGAAAGTGAGCTTGAACATAATTTGCACATAGCCCCTCGGAACCTGCTTATCTCATTACAAAGAGATTGGAAGAAAAAACTCATTTTCCGCCAGAGTCTACCTGTGTGCCTGAACACATGTACACGGTGGTATATCTTGTTAATCGGGGAATTAATCAGTGGTGTTACATGAACTTATTGTGTCTATGTATTTTTAATGTGTCATTAATTGTTGTTAGTCAGTTTTTAAATGAGTTGTTTGGTTTAATTATAAATTTGATTTTAAGTTTAAAAAGTGTACCAATTTGTATTTGGATAGCCTGCTTCAAATGGATGAGGTACAGTAATTAACATGATGGTACTTTTTTCTGAACTTTCAATTTCAGTCTTTCGAAATTAATCAAATAATATATTTATAATTTATACACAATATAATATAATAAATTATTCTGCATGTTTAATAACGTACCTTAGTTATTTATGACATAAAGGTTTCCAATGGTATGCAACTTAATTTGAGGCAATATATTTTTACAAAACTGGATGAAGAATACAATGACCATTATCTATAGCATAACATAGTGTCCATGGCACATTTCAAAGTATAAGATAATTCTTTTAATACTGCACTGTCCTTTCTTACTTTTTTCCTAAATATTTCATGATATTAGTTAAATAATGAACCATGAATTACAATACAATGTTTGGAATGAAAATTAGATTGAAATGTATATACTACATGTATTTAAACTCTTAACCATGTCCATATGAAGTTTAGCTCAAAACTTTAAAATACGACATGTACGTATATGTTTTTTAGTATGACAAGTATTGATATATTCATTATAAACAAATAAAAAAATGATAGTCTGGCAAAATTAAAATTAGTTTTGCTTACGTTTTCGATATGTTATATGTTATGTTATTAAATATATTTGACTTTTAAAGTCCCAGTGCCACTTACGATTAAATACTAAGAGAAAAAAATACGTATATAACTATGATAGAGTCTCGTGTAATGTTTGGGAAAACGGTAAAACCCCAAATGAAGAATAATAATCTGTTCCTGAAATAAATGTTGATGCTAGCAATTTCAAATAAAAAACATATCAATGTTGTTTAGTGAAAAATCGCCGAATTTATACTATTTATTTTATTACCTCCCTTTACTACAGTTTAATATAATTCAGTTGTCAGTTGAAAAGGTTTATGAAAATAACAGTTGAAATAATATTATTTTGTTGAAAAAATATTTAAACTGATATTTCTAAGTGCAAATCATGGAAATCATTAGTATAAAAAGCAACATAAGAAACGTGGGATGTAAGACTGTCCTTAGATATGCAAGTGTCAAAGTGATGATGTGTGCACTTTATTTATATTTTATATTTTGTTTTGTTGCATTTTGTAATTGCAAGAAAAGCTCTTTCAATCATCCTAGGGGTTAAAAAATGTCAAAAAGATTAAAAGCAGTATTTTGGAAATACATACAAAAAAAAAATAAGTTTACATCAGTAAATCATACTTGGGCTTTAAAGTCCATATTGATCGGCATTTTCCTTGACGTATATTGCCCGTTCACATTATTTTTAAACAAAATGTCTGATTATTAAATGATTATTTAGTGATGTAAGCAGCACACTTCTCGTATAACAGTGCTGTATAAAAATACGCGGATATTTGACATATTGCGGCTCTGTTTTGACTTCACGTATTTGTTAGAGCCCATTCTGGCGATCTACAGATAGGTTCTTTTATTCCTCCAAAAATTGACGAAATCATATACAATTATATACAACATTATAGACAGTAATTACACATTAATGAATGCATATCATATCATTCAGCAAGTTTAACAAACAGAGAATAGGAAACTATCAGTATATTATCATACAATTAACACACTGACTTCACAAATAACAGTTCTAAACTCTGCGAGAGTTTCAATTTTTTTTTATTTAGCCAGATTATAGCAAACATAATTTAAAACAACAACAACAAAAATGCATTTAAGTTGTTCTGCGCAGTAGTTTAAAAATAGCAATAACAAAATATGCATAATGTTATATGTAGGTGTTGATGTAAACAATATTTACACACACTAAAAATCAGTAATTCAATTCTGCTGCAATTGATGATGTAAAAAGAGTTTCTTACAACTGGCGTTATATGTTGTGACAATTTTAGATGTTCCAAATGTTTCCAGTGCAAAATGCAAACGAGCGTTTCTTGTATTGTATTTTATACCTAATATGAGCGATATCTTGTCTCGAAGATATTCGTAATTGATATGTTGAAATATTAGATATCGTAATGATGTCTTGTATGTTACTCGGTGTAAGCTTATGTAATAGTTGATATACCGATACAGATGTTCGATACTTGCAACGGTTTACAAATTTAAGCCATTTTTATTATTCAAACAATTCATGTGATGAAGTTCTGGTAGGCCTGAAGGAATATTTTTGCAGCTTTCTTTGCTTCATCGTTATTTTCTTCACATGTGATTGCTTACTTTCCCATACGCTGAAACAAAAGTCAAACATTGGAAGTGTATATGATTTATAAAATAGTGGTCTCATTTGAATAATTTAAAAGTAATCGAGTCTATTTAAAAGCGTTATCTTTAAATTATTTTCAACGATCAACCAAATGAAAGATAGCATCGGGGTGTTCGTGACAGAACAAAGGCAATGTGAAAATGGTGTATTTCAGGAACTAACTAATTATTTCAGAGTCTCAAAACAATGAACTTCAGATTAATCTAGAATCAGTATTACTCACGTACGTGTCTAGTTTGACTGATTGTCTGGCATATCTACTGGAAAAACACGACTAAAACACGCAAAAAATCGGAAAACAATCTCCACCTTGGCAGCTGAACCCGAGTCAGTAAACTGGTATCTTTCCGGATTCAAAAGGTTGAGATCCGTGATTGACACCAGGCCGATACTAGCTGATGCAAATCGATATCTTGTCAAAAACGTTACAACGTATGGAATAAATCAATCGAAAAATGAATAAAAAACAGACCACCTGATTTATAAATTGGCAATGTTTTTGTTATAAAGTTTATCACTAAGTAACATGTATGAAACATTGAATTAGCACATAGTTAAAATGATGGTAGTGAGCGTATGGCCACTAAACATTAGCTTGACCGATGCCGTTGCCGAGTTTGGGCGAAGTTGAACTATCTTGCATTGGAAACCACATGTATGGACAAAAGAAATCAGAGGTTGTCAACCTGACTTCTAAAGCCAAATGTTTGTCTCTTTCGTATGCCCTTTACTAATAGAAAAGGTGGAACATTATCTTTTTCTTCAGTGTAGAGTATTCTTGATTAATTATAATCAACCTTTTCAAGGGCAGCTTCCGTGGACTCACTCACCAAGACAGGGACATATGTTTCCTAAAACGAATCTTGATCGAACATAGCTCACTGAAGCATACATTGTTATGCTAGTATTGAGGTGACAGACACTGAATGAACACCATTGTTGTCCTTTGTTTTTGTCGTTTTTGTCCTCAGGGAGCAATGGTCTTTTACATTTTACATAATAACGGTTAATTGGACTAAAACAGAATGAAAACCCAATAGATTGATAACATATTCTTCAAACACTACACTTACTTTTTAAAGCTGAAATTTTCGTCCAACACTGTGGACATCATCAGAGCAACTGGCCTGACTATCGCTCACTCGCAGCTCTGACACTCGGGACTTCCCGCCGAATTTCCGTAATCCGGCGAAAAGTGGGTTGTAAATCCCAGAAAGGAAGGCCCCCTCGTCCCGGTTCATAACTGCCCCCTCAGTTTCAAATTCGGCGGGAAGTCCCGAGTGTCAGAGCTGCGAGTGAGCGGTAGTCAGGCCAGTTGCTCTGATGATGTCCACAGTGTTGGACGAAAATTTCAGCTTTAAAAAGTAAGTGTAGTGTTTGAAGAATATGTTATCAATCTATTGGATTTACCTACACAATGAACTCATTCAAGAATAGAATGAAAACCCTTCCCCGTGCTTTCAAAAACTTTGACGAACGAACATTTTGAAAGAACGAATAGACAAATCGAAATACGAATAGATCTCATGAAAGAGGGTTCAACTGGTCAAAGGGTTGTGCTGAGTGTATTGGCTATGTTTAAAAAATCAACGTTATTCTTATCCAGATTGGACTGTTGCAGTTCTGCAAACTAGAGCCGTGTATCTGTATCACGGTATGTAGAAGCAGAGGTCTAGAAAGAGTTGGAGTATGATCTATTATCTCCCCTAGTAGAGTGTCAGTTACTTGCAGACTTTTTCTTTCATGTTACTCATCCTGCTTTACAAACACCGAACAGCTGATATGTAAATAAATAAACATTCAAGGGTAAAACGGTTGCCATGGAAATTAAGCACATTCACCTGAGCATCAATTTTCTTGGGAATCGAGTAGTTTTCATTCATACCTAGATTGATTTTTGAATCTATTTCCATTCCCATAAAAATAATCATTGGCATATGTATTTTGACATTATACTTATCATATCTTTCACGAAAAAAAGTAATAAAATCGAGCTATTTTAGAACTCTTCCTTCAGTAAAATGAGAACGGATTGGTCTTGATGAGGCGATTCAGATGATTTTGTCAAAGATATGTTATTGAAAAATATTTGTTTTATTGCAGAACATCCTATAAAAAATAGGTCTCGCAGGTGACTCAGCATGTTTTACGTAATGGCGTCTTATCTTGGAAACCAAGGCAGACGGGTTTATACATTATCAAGAATCAGCATGAAATGTGTTTCCGATTCCAAGTGATTGAAAACCCGACTAAATCTGATGGCAAAGATAATTCGTATGATCTATCCGTCTTATTTCGGAATGTTTCCGCATTCTATGTCATAAGAAACAAAACAACCGAGAGTTGCAAAAGTGTTTGGATATAATGTTCGAATAAACAAGTTTCGATTTCGGATTTATATAATAGAGGATGAAGGTATATTATAACTTGATTTGATACTTGCACTTATAACTGAAAAATATTAAGACTGTTTATAAAAAAAATTGCAACATGATTATAAAATATATAACAAAAATAAAATGAAAACAAATAAACATTAAATACTAACTAACTTTAATACTAAAACGAGTTGTAATCACCACCGGTAGGTTATTATGAAAAAATAATAATGAAACAAATGGGTGAAATAAATACGGTAATACGTCATGAAAAGAAAAATGGAGCATTTCTGTGGTTTTGCTTCTGCTCATTCAAAATAAAAGATGTATTTGAAAATAAGAAAATCGCTAGATTAAACGGGGTTTTGTTGTGACTTTCATTATTCAAAATTTTTCGAAATAAGAGTGAGTAAGTTTACGGTCATTATCTTTGTATAATCATCTTGGATTTTTTTACTCAAATTCTGCCAAAGTGGACATATTACATTTTCCCACTGAAATGAAATCAGATAAATCCTGATAACAGAGTTAAACTGTGCAATAATTACCCAGAAAGTTTGACAGAAACCGGCTGCGGGGTTCAGACATGTTTACAGGTAGTCTGCAGATTCCTACCTGTACACTTGCAACTTACACTGGCTCAAGGGAATCCCGTCTGTAATAGTGTAGTTACACTTGGACCATCATATTTACGCAAGTAGCGAACGATCACTTTTTCGACCCTTTAATGGTCAGTTAAGGCAAAGTTCGTTCGTTTTTGCAAGTACAAATTTCAATTTTATTTGTAGCAACCGCTGACTTTTTTACTGACATTCTTGATCCTACGATATGTCGTCGAACGCTCGTTTATAAGATTTCCTCAAGGTATTTAATCATGTCTAAATTCTTCTAACTTAAAAATAACACACAGATATTTTTGAAAATTTTTTGTCGCAGTTTTTGATTTCCGCAACTTTTGATATTTTTTTATGCTGAGGAAATTTAGCTTTTGATTATAAACCATAAGAATATAACATAATGAAGTTCGTTCATGCTTTTCGATGAAATATGGAGTGTTATCAGTGAAATAACAACCGAGTGAAAAAAACATCAATGAAAACTAAGGAGTTAATATAAAAACTTTAAGAACTACTTTTAAATTCAAGGGTAGTTACTTTACCTTGAACAGAAATAAACTCACCACTTTTGAACAAGTAAATGTTGCCCATTTTTATATTAAAAAAGGCTTCATATGTTTAAATCAAGGTATTTTTTTAGAAAATAATAAACCGTTCATTTAATAATGGTAATCCTGTTTTTCAAACGTTTTCTTGAACTTGTTGCTGGATGTTTGCTTTTGAGACCATTACGAATTAGACTAAAAAAATGATCGAACATTAATTTGTTATCGTATATCATAAATCAAATATATTTTTAATCTGTATGACTTTCTAGTACGAACTTCCCGGAAAATTCACACAACAATCAACTGATGCGTTTTCTTTTCCCTACCCGCTTAAAAATGTCAATAGCCAAGCGTGATCTTCACTCTTTTTTGGAAAGCAAGAGAATCTGACTGGTCTCTGACAGTGACTGGTGACAGAGTACCCATGTTTCCAAAGGTGACCGGCACGTGGTGTAGATGGTACATTATATATTGGTACAATTATTACTCAAGAACTTTGATGCTCAAAAACCGCATTATTGTCTTAATACACCGTCTTCACTACGTACCGGTCACCTTTGCATGTTTCATTAAACAAACTCTAAAACTGTTTGAAATCCAATATTCATTCACATTTGTTGTATTAACACATCGAGTCCTTTCAGAATTTACTTTTGGCAAATAGCGACCAGTTTTATATTGGTCATGTATTCATACCCTGTTTAATTTAAAAAATACGTTCGTGCATTAACTTTCATGATTTTGATCAAAGATCAACTAATAAAAGTTCATTGGTGAATCTTTATACAATCTTTGAACAGGAGTAAGAATTGATAATCAAGTATTTAACAAAACTCTTTTTGATGTCAAAACTTTGGGTCAGGGGCGTCCTAAGGGTAGCGGCGTTGTAAAACATCTTTTCTAAAAAGGGTATAATGAAAAATGAATTAAAATATAAATTAAACTCTGAAAATAAGCATATAAGAAACAGTAAAATTGTTCATTTCAGTGTAAGATAGAATTTGTTTTCTACTCAAGCAACGATTTTTTCTATGACACTCGTGAAATAAAATACGACCATACACTTAAATCAAGGATTATGCTCTATATCCATGTGCAACTAGAAATCTGGTCTAGAAAAGCACCAGTCACAAATGTGATGTACAGACTGATATTTTACATTTTGCTTCTACGTAGAACAACATGTTTGATGAAGTTTTCTTGTTTTAGTTTATCCTTGAAACCCCTACTGTTTCAATTTATTTTTACAATAAAGCTCTTATGAGAATTTGTGATAATGTTTTATCATTATAACAAGCACTTTGCATTTAAAATACCTTCACTCATTTAACGGAAAATGATGGAAAATGTAAGCTTATAAATAGATAGTTGGAAACTGAATATTAACTTTGATTGAAATTTGCGTTATTTTAGTGAATTCATCAACATCATGTGGAGGTTAGAATGCACGGGCCGGTGTCAAGCTCGTTACAATGTTTGCCTCTGTTACAGAGTATGACTGGTGCCATGGACACATTGTTACGTAATGAAACTTTGTGCAGCCCACATTTCTTTTAACTATTTTATTTAATAAAAGCATAAGGTCCCCCTTCGGGACAGCATTAGCATACGTGATATAAAAAGAACAATTGATACGGCTATATGAGATATAAAGTATAAACTATTTTAACAATCAGGTTTTTCATATTTATTTTTTCTACTGTTTCTAATAACTTCTAAGAAATGAATAAAACAATTTGGGTTATATTTTATGTTTTTAACATATTGTTAGGATGAAGACTAAAGAATTGACATGTCCACGAAAGAACGCCTAGAAATACATTTTGCATTACAAGGAGCAGCGCAATGTCAAAATAGTTTTTAACGAAAAACAGTGAAAATAGCATTTTCCGGGTCTGTGGCAAGACTACGTGCACAATGCAGTGCGGACGCTTGTTTACAGGATGACGTCATCAGGCGGGTGCAACAGACGTCTGCCACGTCCGGTTTCTGTTCGTCTGCACTGCTAGTCTGCGTAAAACGACATCGCCCTGAAAAATAATTGGTTCATTTAATTAAATCTTTATTGGGCTTTAGTTAAACTCAAGCATACTACAATTCATTTTAAATATCGTATATGTGCAGGAAAAAAGGTGTTTTCATACATACACTTTATGTATTTTTACACACGTCAACGCTGAAGCAAAAAATAAAATCATTTTCAATATTATACATTTGTCGATGTTTTAATTGTGTATCATGTTAAAGGAAAACCGTCGTCACATTAAGAGAAAAGATGAAACATGGGAAATAATGCAAAGCATTTTCTCTTACACCAATACACATGTGAGCAAAAAACATATTGCACGCCAAGCATTGTGAAACATTTGACAATTTATATTTATTTATTTATGATGTACCAAATCAACATTTCAGTTTTATAGGTGTTTAATGGTAAAGTACTGGAATTGGCAGCCTCCGTGGCTTATCAGGCAGAGTTTTTCACGTGATAATGACTCAGTGTTTGATAAATAAATGAAGCCGAGATAACCATTTCATCAATTATAAGGTAAACAAGCTTGGGTAGTGGAAACAGTTCACGCGATGAACGAAAATAAACAATTACTAGTCCTCACACGTTTGTAACAACACTATTAAATGAATCGAAACTCTAGCACGGTTGAGTTTAAATGAAAACACATTTGGATGAAACAGTGATTTTTATTTAATATTTGATTACCATTATTAACGAAGCCTCATGTCTCTTTCGGGTTGCGCCTTTCACCTCAGACTGTTCTGTTTTCAAAATAAGTTTAAAAAAAATATACATTATAATGCATTAAGCTTAGACGTGCCGCATGCAAGGTTTCGAGTGCAAACATGCATTCCAGATTCTTGAGTATTTTGGCCGAAAGGTTATCTGGATATGAAAACAATAAAAGAAACAATCTGCAACCAAGCATATAAAAGTTAGTTTAACCGTCTATTGATATAGTTATCTTAATTGTTACCATTATACAATCAACTCGTTTAAATATGCAAGCTAGGCAAAGATAACTAGTGGACAACTAATCCAAGTTGTATGCATGGATACGATGTCTGGTAAGCGCAGTGGTTATAGCAGTAGCGCAGTGGTTAGCGCACTTGCTTCTCACCAGGCTAACCGGGTTCGGTTCCCGACCTGGGCGCATGTGAGTTTGGTTAGTGGTCTCTAAGCCGGACAAGTGGTTTTCCCCCGGGTACTCCGATTTCACCCACAACACAAGATCACACCCTTGTGTAACATCGTGTCAACGAGAGTGATTAATATAATGTTGTCATAACTTGCTTCACAATCGTTGTAAAATAAATAAGTTTAAACTCAGCTTTATTCACATTGCTGCAGGTCACCAATGTACACTTAGGGGCATTAAAATAACCTGAACAACCGTTCACAACATAACCCCAAACTACTGACCATAATTATCAATATAGAAATAATAGCCGTGCCCTTCATTCCGATTAATCAGTGATCAGTTATTATCATAACTGAAACTTCTGAAGCTGTTCCGACCCATCAAGTCATTATAAGCCCGATAACGACGTATGATATCATCTTTATACCAGACCCCAACACCCGCATGTGGCATTCGTCTGCAACTGCATACATATTACATACTGTGCAATGCATACGCACATTGATTCTGGAATATTTTCTTTGATTATAAATCGTCGACCTTAACGAAAATAATGTTTAGAAATGTACTATTTGTTTACTTTTCTAGATTAAAAAAATCTAATAAAATATACTGATATATATATCAAATGCACAATGCTTTGTTATACGAAGTGATAATGTATACAACTGAAAGAAATATCTTTCCACGATTTTTTACATTTATTGTCTTTTTATTTTCAGTCTTACGACATGGGAACCAGCCGTGGTTACGGCGGAACGGGGACCAGCAAATACGGCGGCAGCAGCGGCTACGGCGGAAGTAGCTATTTAAATACCTCTTACGGAGCACCTCGGACGAGTTACAGACAATCGAGTTACGAGCCTCGTATAACTCCTTACATTTCCGGTGGTTCCGTAATGGATCGTGTCAAACAAATTAACCCCGGTGACTCGCGGGGAGGAAGTTACACTCCGTTGACAAGCCGCCGTGCGCAACAGCGGGACTATGGCGGCGGTGGCGGCGGTATGGATAAATATTCATCGCGCAGTGGAAGTGATTATAGTGCTAACAATAGTTTAAACAGATCAGGATATTTATCAGACTATGGCGGAAGTAATCCGTCGCTGTACAGTTCGTGGGACCGCACCTCGTCACGTGGTCGCTATGGCGGCGCGAGTAGAGAGACGTCGCCAGTAAGTATCCGGGCGCCACCCCGACAGTACGACTATAGCAGCAGCGCATCACCCTCGCCTTATTCGACCTACCGGCGAGGGTCAGAAACCAACAGGTCGCCTAGCTTGCAGAACCGAGTCGAGCGGCAAAACTCCTCCCGATCGGACCTATACGAGGAATCACCGCCTCGTCCGCGCCGGAAATGGGAGGAGGGCGTATATGGGGTGGCAAAGAAACAAGAGGCGCCCCGGGACACGCTTCCGGAGCCAGTTCAACCGCCTCCTAAAGACTACTCTACGGACTCTGATGAAAGCGCTCCGGAAGAAGACAAGCCTCACGTTGCTAGGTATCTTATGAGCAGGGGAACGTCCCCTATACCGGAGCCCGGCACAAGTAAACGAGAACGGCGGTCGAGAGATATGTCCTCCGCAATAAGTAGAGTAAAAAGGGTAAAGTGTCCACAAAAGGACGCTCGTGTGAGGAAAAATGAGTTAAAGCGCCGGCGCCTAGTGGATTGTGCTACACAGACTAACTTAGACGAGCAAGCGCCGCCTCGCAGGTCACGACAGGGTGGTGCTGAAAACCGCGCCTCGAGGGACGATATTGCAAAAATGGCGGCAATGGCTCTTCTGGCAGCAGAAGATAAATCCCCAGGGGATAATTTTTACAAACAGCGTGAGAAGTTTCAGCAGGCTAACTCCCCTATGTCGCCTCCTTACAACAGACGACAAGGGACAAGTTTTGATTATGACCCGCCAAAACAGAAGGCAGAAACGCGCGGATGGAGAAAGTCGGTCTACGATGACAGTCAACCTGTGAAACAGCGAAATGAAGCGCCTGCTGACAGAGACTCGCGGTTTGCAGAGAATCTTGAAGTTCCTGACGAGAAAAGTTGGAGAAAGGCTGTGTACGGCGAGCCAACGCCGGCGCCGCTCGGTCGGTTGAAACATTATCAGACAGAGGAGGACTTGAGATCGGCCGTGGACGGTCCTCGACCGCATTGGCGGCCCAAGACCAGTACACCGGCACGGCCGCCGATAAAAGAACAGGACAGTACAGAGTCACCAGCGGAGGACGCCAGGCCAACGACTCGACAAAACCGCCGATCCGGGTCGGAAGTTGAAAAAAGACGGTCGCTACAGTCCGAGGTTGAAAAGAGACGGTCGCAACAGTCCGAGGGTGAAAAGAGGCGGTCGAGAAATGAATCAGAAGATTACCGGCGGTCTTCATCGAGGGATAGCATTCTGGATGATAAGCCCCACAGAAGACAAAAACGGACGTCGAGTCGTGAGCTGTTGGATGATGAGGAGTCGCAACAGAGCGGGCGGACGGCATTGACGCCAGATACCCTCTCTCTAAGAGACAGCATTGAGAAAGTTCAAAGCTGGAAGCAGAAATTACCACCAAGCGTACAGGATCAGCATCTGAAGGTAGATAGGCACCCGGAGGGCGGATTACCCAAAAGTGATTCAGGGGAGTACTTTTCAGCTCAGGAGCACAATGGTGCTGGACACGAGGGCGGCGGGAAGTACCGTGAACAGAAGTACGCCCAGCAGCATTCACCAATGTCGCCTAGTTATGAGCAGCACATGTCGGAGGAAGATGTCCTTTCACCTGGTGGCCACCGCCGGAAGCGTGGTAATCGCCACCTTTCAAGGGAGCTCTCACTCGAGAGCAGTGTATTTGACGAGGACCGTTCGCACCACCCGGTAAATAAGGAGAAACTGAGGAAATCGGAGCTGAATAGGTCCGCTGAGAAAGAGAGACAGGACCAAGAAGACTTAGAACGCCGGCGTCGAATATATGCTGGCGAGGATCCCGCTGTGGTTGATGAATACCTACGTCAACGTAGGGTCGACGTCAAATCTCCGGAACATTTCTTTCGCGATGAGTCTCCAAATCGACGTCGCTCGCGTTATAGCTCACGCCATAACTCGCGTGAGGACATGCTCGACGAAAAACGGCCACGGTCGAAGAGGGAATCCGACCCGCATGCTAGCGACAGCTCGCACCACTTTAACAAGGAGGGGTCCCCGAACCGACCGGGATCCCGCGACAAGAGACGCAGTCGGCATAGCTCCCAAGAGGGGCTGCTGGACAGGGACCACCAGCAATACATGCGACCCCACAGCATGGTGGTCTCCAACGAAAGTCTCGCGAAGCTGAGCGCCGCGGAATCAATACCGTCCATGCATTCCGCGCACACCGAGGACGGAACAATCAGGAACTCCATGCAGTCCATCGAATCAAACGAGGTGCAGGAAATACCCTCGGATGAGCAACTTCCTCAGTCCACCTCCTACCAGTCGATGGCGTCATCGGGAGGTTCACTTCCGGATATCGTTCCCGACGACGGCGCTCCGAGAGAACAACAAATTTCGAAACAGAGCACAAAGAAAACTCACTCAAAACGTACAGGTCTCATAGGGCAGATGGCAGACATCGACAGCCTCCTCAATTTCAGTCCGAACGAAGAGGAGTTTGTTGAGAAGGGGGTGGGAATTAAGGAGATCGTCCGTCAGAACAAACACATCATGGACGCACCCGTTCCCCGGGACCCCTCGCCCCTGAGGCCACAAAAATCTGGTAAGGAATTTACAGAGAAAGAAAGTAAACTGCATTCAAGTTATTTTATCATCGTCATTGACAACAATAAGTCACATGGTTCAATAGTGCTAAGATAAAGCTTAAATTGATAAAAACATAATACGTAATAAATCATTTACAAGATAAGTTTGGTAAGAGCAATTGAAAGTAAGATGTAATTTAAAAAAGGGAGATATTTAGGGTTTGCAAACACTTCTTAAACGACAAATCTTTGCTATTTAAGTAAGTTGCTTATCATAAGAATAATATTAGTATTCATTAAGATTACTTCTATACTCTGTTTCGCAGAGGAGAAGCTTATTGACATTGACGAGCCTGTTTCCGTTTCGCCGCTGGCGGCCCCGCCCAGGAGATCTGCGGGCGAGGGCGGCCGGAAGTCCACATCTCCGCTCCCCAGGATAGCCACCGCTGGTAACGTCAGCCAGACCGGCAAGGAGATGTGGGATCTTCTCAAACGCAAGAAGGGTCTCGTCGTTATTAGTAAGTTCATTTTATATTTACATGGAAAAGTTTGTTTCGGGTTAGATGGTTATACGTTGATATTGTAATATTAATATGTTGCACCAACCTGAAAACTATGTTATACAAATAATTGACCTTATTTCGATAGCCCATGACCTTGGAACAGTCGGTGTACAAGTGTTGGACGTTATTCGGTCCCGCATCTCTACTGCATACACATGAATCCTTGTTCAATAGTTTCACTTGAGCCCCAGCTAAGCAGATGTCTCTCTGGTATTTCAGGCGACATCCTGGAGCTGTGCGAGAAGCCGAAGAAGCGGTTTATCCGGGTACCGGGCGCGCGGGAGGAAGACGATAGGAGCTTCCGGGGATACGAGACCGCCAACGAGATGCTCGATAACCTGCAGGTCGACACAAATAAGGTATGTGAGTATAAGTGCCTGAATTTGACCGAATGTGGCGGGTCTCAGTCACGGCATGGACGGCTAGAAATATTTGACCTGGGTACCCGATTATCAATTACCCGAGGGTACCCGCATATACTTTCCACGCTGCAGAATAAAATACATTTACACATTTCCCACCTCAAAGCGATTGAAAGTGTTATTTTATCGTTTGTTAAATAAAAAACTGAGCTAGGTGACAAATCTGGGGGCACGTCATGTAAATGTTAGCATATGGAGAGAAGAAACATCGCTTACATTCACTTAAACAAGCAGCAGGCGACAAGGCTAGCATACAACATACATAAAAACACCAAACATGAGATTGTATTGCTGTATTGCTCGGCTACCGGTACTTAGATTCTACCCGGATACCCTCTAAAGCGCCTCTAGTCCGCGGGTACCCACCCGGGTAGCCGTCCATGCCCATGTCAGACCCACACACTAGTATTCGAAAAACTCAATGCAATGGAATATGTGTTATGACTATCGAATGGCCTGGGGATTGGGCTGGGGTCGAGGCCTGAGAACAACTCTGTATGCAATACATCTTGTTGGCAGGGGTCGTTCCTATGTTGTGCATTCTCATTCATCAAAGGTTCGATCATGATAAATCTGTGGTACGCAAAGCATCATCACTCTGGTGAGCGAGAATGATGTTGTGTTTCTAGTGTCCAATAATTCTGATCGATGATCAATAATCAATCTGGTACAATAGGAGTGAATTGCCGACCGCCCAGATAGCTTATCTATAGCATCACCATTGTATACCGAAGGTGCCGGGTTCGATCCCGGACCGCGTCATACCGAAATACGTTAACCGTGTATTGTCAGTAGCTTCCTTGCCTGGCGCTCGGCAGTATAATGCAGTACTCGGACATTTGGGTTTCTCACTTTACACAGGGCCCCGTTTTAAAAAGATATCTAATCATTAACCTTACGCTGCTTAAGAGTTCTCAGGTATACTCGTAAAGTTACGGGCAGAATCTATGCGGTACATGTACTTACAATATGTTTTATTGAAACGCAGTTTATGTTTACGCCATAAGCGAGGTTACGCCTGGAAGTGTACAATTGAAGTGTAAGCCCCCCCCCCCCCAAAAAAAAAAAGTTCTTTGTTTCCAGGGCTTTATTGAAAATCGGTATTCTGAACCAAACCGACCTTTATCCGCACTACCGCAATAAAGTGCAAAATCGGAAGGAATAAATAGGGTCGGCAGGGTTAGTGGAAACATACACTTGTTAACGTCGTAACTGCGTGCGTTTCAATAAAACTATCAAAGGAAATTTCTGACCGCATAGATTCTGCTCGTACCTGAGCACTCGAATGAAGCAGCGTCTGTGGTCTACGACTAAGATTTCTTAAACAGGGTACATAATATCCCGAAAAAGAGCCAACTCGATGTGACTTTAAATTGCAGTTACATCCATCTCATGTCATTTTTGCATATAAAACATTTCAAATAGTGATGGCGTAACGCCGGGTCAAGGCAGACCTTTATAAACCGTCTAAGCACAGTGTATTTTTTTTATGAACATAGAAGGGGGCTTACTCTTGCGGGCATGTTCCATTCACTAGACGTTGACTATAATTCGCGAACTCGGTAAATTTGACTTCTTTTGCAAAGAGTTATAGTGAAATGTATCATGTAGTTATTCTATTTCTATCGACAAACAAAATATTCGAATATTTCGAGATCTTCAAATGCACGTGCAAATCGCCAATCAGCGAGCTTTTAAACTCTGTGCAGTTCTTTCACGAATTAGATTTACGAAGTGTATATACATGACATCAGAATAAAACTAGATATATAATGTAAAATCTAAATCTTAAGTGTCACTGAGTATCTTTTGGAGTCATCCCGCCCACAAATTATTCAAAGCGGTGACATCAAAAGCGTTACCTATTTTTACCTGTCGTACCGCAGAACTTATCTCAACAGCCGCGCATTGAATGAATCACTGAGTAGTAGCTTTTTGATTAAACAGCAGTAGGCCTGAAAGATCTTAAACTGGCATAAAAATAAACTGGGATAGATAAGGAGGATTTTCAAGCTTAGAACATTTAATTGCCTAGAAACTCAACTAGGCGTTATTTTTGCCGGCAAATGTTAACCGGCGCGTATGAATAAACGTATACGGGTCGAAGGTCAATGTGTTCAGTATATCCAACATGGCGACCTTCGCATGTAGAGTGCAATATTTGGATGATACAGATCCGTTTTCGAGCACAAATTTTCCTGAACCGACGAGGCCGCCGACATTTACATTCCATATAAACGTTCCGTTAGTAAATCAGATTGGTGGAGTACATAGACTTTTAGGAGCACCTCATAAAGTAAGTGCGAAACGGGACGTCACCAGTGTAAACAAACAAAAGTGGGTGGGGAATAGTGTTTGAATGGAAACAAAAAAGTTGTGTATATTCAACTCGGATTACTTGTCACCGGTGAAAAACAGGCGTATCGTAGAAATAAGTTACAAAGGATTTAAAATGAACGACTGGTGCAGTGTTTAAAGGATTATTTTTTTTTATTAATTTGCGTTCGAAGTGACCATCAAAATATGGCATTTTGACGTTTGTGACCAAGTTCATTAATATTTGAATTGGCGATGTCTAATTTTGAGTTTGGATAACATTGTTAAAATGTCAGTTGAAACAAATAAAAGTTCATATTCCGGATATCAACATTCAGTTAATAACCGAACATATTAAAGTCTGTATGTGTATACAAGTTCATTGTATCATTTGTAGGCCTATCTCTTTAAAACATGTGGGGGGGGGGGGGGGGGGGTGTATATTTGTATATTGGTATTAAGATGAACAATTGTTTGGCATTCCACTGCAGGCAAGTCTAGTTCAATGACACAGTTACAACCATGTACATTTTCTATATTATTTACATGAACCAGGGCACTTGTAATTATGTTATCAATAGCAGTCAGCTATTTACGGACAATACACACATTTGTTAGCCATAAAGTCAAGTATTTTGTATACAGGAAGGGTACAGGTAGACCAATGTGGGCAGTTCAGGGCATTCATGTGAATATTATGGGATGTTAATGCCCACAGGTGTCTCCACAGGGGATGTTTTATATCTTGTTACCTGTTCAAAACTAGGGGCTGGTTTGTATCAAAAAATGTTATGATGCAGTTATCATACAATTTAGATAGCCAAGAGGTCATATTTTACTGTTAATCATCAATAGCTGATCCAGGCTCATATCAAATGGATTGTCTGAAATTATGTAAAAAGTTATGTATGTTTAGGTTGTTGAAGAAGAAATGTTTGAGTTATTGTCATAGCCATAGTGTTGAACAGGCAAGCAATTTCTTTAAAGTTTGCCCAAATTTGAAAAACATTATTCAAATTAAACTTGACCCGCATGTGGCCAGAGAAGAGATGCACCTGTACAACAAGGCCCAAATCGCTACCTTCAATAATTATTCGGTTATTCCAATCTTTTGACTAAAAAAATAACTATTGTTGACATTTGCAGATTTGCTCAGTGGGGCTCTTGTATTAATACTTTAATGCTAGACTTCATCTGGCAAATCTGTTCAATCTGGCAGATCTGTTTAAGTGTTTTCTGTACATGTTAAAACATTCATCTTATTTTCCTGGTGGAACCATACATGTCAGATCAAATAGTTTTGTTGCCTAATAAGCTGCCTTTTAAAAACTAGTAAAGGATCACTACATCACTAAGGAAACCACAAGTTGACCTCCCTTCTCAGACTTATTGTGTTGATTGTGTCTTCCTGCTATTAATTGCTTTCAGCGGGACATAATAATGGTAAAATTAAGTCATTGCTATTATCTAAGTAATTGAACACCGACACTCTTTAAACTGCTCACTTGCTATTTCAACAAGTTCACATGTCTTCAAAAATTGGTACAATTTGGTAAATATACCTTCATCTGAATTAACATTGTTATGTGAATGAAACACTTTATTTTGCTATAAAGCCTGTTATTTTTTTCATTTTAAGTTTCAAACTTGAACAGAAACTTTTTTTAACATAAAAAAAACCAGTTACTGATCTTAAACTTTCAAAAACATTTTGTTTTAATTGAATTAAAGCTCTGGATAACGTGATACAATGTAGGATATTAAAATACTGTTGAATTTTATCGAGTCCAAACTTAAAATTTAAAGCAACATTAAGACTTGATCAGTCAAGAGTTTTAGCTCAGAATGTTGTCAAAAAGCCTGTGCCATACTAGCAGTGCCTTTATGACTCCAGAAGATATGATGATTCACCCTTTTATCTTGTCATAGTGTACTATACCATGGGACTGATGTACAGCTTCATCTATGTATATAAATATTCTGACATTTCAGCTTGAGGACTGTGCGCTGCAGATATACCGATACCATAATGGCACACAGGGCGACTACACAACCTACCTTGATCTCGAATCCACCATCGATGAACAGGCGGAAGACCTTGAGGGATTCCAGGACCAGTATGTATCTTAAAAATTGATAACCTGACTTTAGGTTACTTTTATACCAGATTATTTCATCTTGATTACAATGAAATTTGGTGACATTCATAATTACACTAGTGCCTGCTTTTAGTGAGAAAGTTGAAATCAGAATTTTTGTCCATTATAATGTGTATGAGTCCTTGGAAGGAAATATTGTCCAGTATAATGTGTATGAGTCCTTGAGATCAGAAATCTCGTCCAGTATAATGTGTATGAGTCCTTGAGATCAGAAATCTCGTCCAGTATAATGTGTCTGAGTCCTTGAGATCAGAAATCTCGTCCAGTATAATGTGTACGAGTCCTTGAGATCAGAAATCTTGTCCAGTATAATGTGTACGAGTCCTTGAGATCAGAAATTTTGTCCCATATAATGTGTATGAGCCCTTGAGATCAGAAATCTTGTCCAGTATAATATGTAGGAGTCCTTGAGATCAGAAATCTTGTCCAGTATAATGTGTATGAGTCCTTGAGATCAGAAATCTTGTCCAGTATAATATGTAGGAGTCCTTGAGATCAGAAATCTTGTTCAGTATAATGTGTATGAGTCCTTGAGATCAGAAATCTTGTCCAGTATAATGTGTATGAGTCCTTGAGATCAGAAATCTTGTCCAGTATAATGTGTATGAGTCCTTGAGATCAGAAATCTTGTCCAGTATAATGTGTAGGAGTCCTTGAGATCAGAAATCTTGTCCAGTATAATGTGTAGGAGTCCTTGAGATCAGAAATCTTGTCCAGACTAAAATATGTATGAGCCCTTGAGATCAGAAATCTTGTCCAGTATAATGTGTAGGAGTCCTTGAGATCAGAAATCTTGTCCAGTATAATGTGTAGGAGTCCTTAAGATCAGAAATCTTGTCCCATATAATGTGTATGAGTCCTTGAGATCAGAAATCTTGTCCAGTATAATGTGTATGAGTCCTTGAGATCAGAAATTTTGTCCAGTATAATGTGCACAAGTCCTTGAGATCAGAAATCTTGTCCAGTATAATGTGTCCGAGTCCTTGAGATCAGAAATTTTGTCTAGTATAATGTGTAGGAGTCCTTGAGATCAGAAATCTTGTCCAGTATAATGTGTCCGAGTCCTTGAGATCAGAAATCTTGTCCAGTATAATGTGTCCGAGTCCTTGAGATCAGAAATCTTGTCCAGTATAATGTGTATGAGTCCTTGAGATCAGAAATCTTGTCCAGTATAATGTGCACAAGTCCTTGAGATCAGAAATCTTGTCCAGTATAATGTGTCCGAGTCCTTGAGATCAGAAATCTTGTCTAGTATAATGTGTCCGAGTCCTTGAGATCAGAAATCTTGTCCAGTATAATGTGTATGAGTCCTTGAGATCAGAAATCTTGTCCAGTATAATGTGTCCGAGTCCTTGAGATCAGAAATCTTGTCTAGTACAATGTGCACAAGTCCTTGAGATCAGAAATCTTGTCCAGTATAATGTGTCCGAGTCCTTGAGATCAGAAATCTTGTCCAGTATAATGTGTAGGAGTCCTTGAGATCAGAAATCTTGTCCAGTATAATGTGTCCGAGTCCTTGAGATCAGAAATCTTGTCCAGTATAATGTGTCCGAGTCCTTGAGATCAGAAATCTTGTCCAGTATAATGTGTAGGAGTCCTTGAGATCAGAAATCTTGTCCAGTATAATGTGTCCGAGTCCTTGAGATCAGAAATCTTGTCTAGTATAATGTGTAGGAGTCCTTGAGATCAGAAATCTTGTCCAGTATAATGTGTCCGAGTCCTTGAGATCAGAAATCTTGTCCAGTATAATGTGTACGAGTCCTTGAGATCAGAAATCTTGTCTAGTATAATGTGTAGGAGTCCTTGAGATCAGAAATCTTGTCCAGTATAATGTGTCCGAGTCCTTGAGATCAGAAATCTTGTCCAGTATAATGTGTCCGAGTCCTTGAGATCAGAAATCTTGTCCAGTATAATGTGTCCGAGTCCTTGAGATCAGAAATCTTGTCTAGTACAATGTGCACAAGTCCTTGAGATCAGAAATCTTGTCCAGTACAATTCGTATGAGTCCTTGAGATCAGAAATCCCGTCCTTCAGAATGTGTTGCCTTAGCTGGGCATTGAACCTAGGACCTCAAAGGTTGTTATAAGATTAGGTTTCTGAAACTACCTGTTTGTTATGTCTCTGACTTTTGCTATGCCTATCTTATGATGAAAGGAGCGGATAAACCCAGAATTGAAAGCATTTATGACATAAAGGACATAAATTACTGGTAATTGGAAATTACAGAGAGAGTGTCTGTCTAGATAATTTGGCATTAAAAGTCAGGGTACAGCAAGATATATGACTTCATTTTATTGACATAAATCTTCCCTCACATCATTTTCATTGTCTTGTGTGTGCAGTGTGAAAATATATAAAGATGATATAATCTATCGTTGAATGGTTTGGTTTTTTCCCTTTCATTTTCAGAGTTAACCCATCTCTTGAAGTGACCCTGCATATATTATGTTTAGTAGATATTATAGATATATTATCCTTATATCTTAAATCTGTAATACAACTGTAAGTGCTCAAAGGAATGTAATTAATGGAGTTTATTAGCCACACTGACCTAGAACTGGCTATATTTGACTTTAGTTTTATTGGCATTAACAATACCTTAGAAACATAATTGGGTGGAAATTCCACTTTACTGCCAAAACAGCTGTTCAGAGTGCTGTAAGCAATAATGTGAATTATATATATATATATTGTCTTGTATTATTTAAACTGTTCTACAAGGTTATTTCTGTGATTATGTTTGATTAGTTTTCTGTTATCTCTTCGGGGATTTTTCTTGGTTTTTAAAGGCAGTTTTCTCTTGAAAAAACCCTGTCATGTTTCCCCAAAAACTCATGTTCCCAATTTGGAAGACAAAATTTCTGAGAAAGATAAAAAACAACAAACTTTTTGAAAACAAACAAACATGCGTAATTGTTATTATGTTAGCTATTTTGGCATGTTCTTGGATTTTGAAGTCTCAGGCAGTGGAAATATTTCTAAAAAAATCACTGTCCTTAAGACTTGTGTAATAGCAAGGTCATGATTGTCATTCTTCTTTGATCTCATCTCATTGAGAAGCAATGTTGTTCATTCCAACATTAATGACTACCTGTTAGTAAACAATAAGGAACTGCATAAATCGGAAATAAACATTGTGCTTTGGTTAGAAGTCGCCATGGAATGTGAGACGATTGCCAAGAAACTACTTGTTGCTTCTCTTTGAGTCATTGTGTTTATGGGTGTTGCAGAATGGCGTGCTGAAGTTGCAGAGCTGGTTGATTCATGTAATAGCGGAAATGTCACCTGTCTTCAGGTGTCTTAGTAATTAGGATGAAGTCATCAGCACTTGCCTCACAGTTTGTCTGTTACAGATTCATAATTTATGACTTGTATGTAAATGTAACGACGTCAGAGAGTTACTAAGCATTTTATTCTTGTTTCTGGTTATTACATTATATGTATACATGTTCTTTTCCAGAAAATGTTTGTCCACATGTTTTTATGGTCGACAATCATCACAGACACAATCATCGAACACTTCCATCAGTATTTATGTTCATTTCTAATTCTGCATAATTTTTTTTTTACTCTTCTGAATCGGCCACTTGAAATTAAATTACACACAAAAAATCAGGCACAATAGATGTCATCATTATCTTATCATCACCTTGGAGTTTCTGATCTGTATAAAGACAATGACAATACCCTGCAGACCGAGTAAATGATTTAGAGGATAGAGCACTTGACAATAGGCTATCAGGCTGATAACATCAACTGTGTAAAGATTTACAATTTTTATTGACTTCTAAATAAGTTTGTGCTAAATTCCTTTTAATAGTACAAATGGTGTCATCTTAGAGATTTAAAGTGAGCTAATGTTTAGATGTTGTCTGCAACATAGATATATCTGGAGGAGTTTTATGATTTAGTTTGAATAGTTTTAGGGTTGTTGACAGGTTTTATCGCTATTTAAATGGGTATTTAGAGCCCTGTTATGCAATTGTTTGAATTCGATTAAAGGCATTTATGGGCATTTGACCAGCACTATAATACTATGTTCAGTGGTCTTATAGGCCTGAAATAACACAAGGAATAATTGAATACTCAGCGTCGAAATTGGTTTTAGGATCACTCATATTTGCATTGAGAAAAATATTTTTTGCTTCCAAATTATGGGAAAACCTTCTTTAGCCAAAGGAAATAAATCTTGAAGAAAGTCTGGCAGTTAACTGTATCATATATCAAGTAATAGTTGTAAAATCACTTGACCGCTGTAAATTTTTAAAGTATAGCTTACTGTTCAACTTTAGTTTTATTTAGACAATTCACGAGTTCATTTGAGGTCTGAATTAAGTTTTGATTCAGAAATTTTGATTGACCTGAATAATGATTTTTTACCACACATGTGCAGTCCCAAGGATTTATAACATTTCAGCATGTTAACTGTCCTAGCCATCATCATGTCTTGTTATAAGGCTGTAAACATGTGAAAATGGACACATTTTATGATTGACAAGTGCAGTCTAGATGGTTAGGTATGATATGCTCATTATATCCTGATATGTTTTAAACTGGTTGTGTGTGTGTGTGGGGGGGGGGGGAATTTACAGGAACACTTAGTATAACAGTAAATTTGATCAAGACCATTATAGTCACACTTGTAACTTTCAATGGTCACACTTGTAACTTTCAAATGATATGCTTGATCTGTGTTCATAATTAGAATGTAAATGTCAGGTCTTGGAAATTTATTATTACATCGAATGGCCCCCTCCCCCCCCCCCCCCCCCCCCCTCCCCCCTAAGCTCCCTATTTTGAACATTCTAGATATTGAGGGGACTTTTAGACTTTGAAATTAACCACGTTCTGCCTACTGTCAGGGTTGATTTATTGTTACAGTATATTACTGTGTACTCTTGTTTGTTTTACTTTTGATTTTAAGGCCAATTTTGATCAGATCAAAAGCAAAATAATGCCCCAATATTTTCAAGCAATGCCCCAATATTTTCATTGCCTGCTACCGTTGTTTCTGTTTGAAGGTGCAGACAGATGTTTATCTACATCAGTTAGCCAACAACACAGTCATTTGTTGTGCTAGGCATACCTTACATTTTATATATATCTTGCCCTTGGGGCCACAATTAGTCTTTTTGACCTTTGTTGGTCACCCACTTAGAAGGTTTTTTTGGATAGAAATAACTTCTTTCTTACACATTGGCGGTGACTCATTGGTGTTTTTGCCTATATTCTTCTTGGAATTCTCCAGCATTAAGTGTGACAAAGCTGGTGCTGATCTCCTTTTTATTGAGATAAACCTACATCAATCTGGTACCATTCTTCTTGTCCACTTTTAAGTTAAGATCAATCACCATTCTTCTTGTAGATTTTTAAGTCAAAATCACCGTTCTTCTCAAAATGATCTTTTACTTGTATTTTATTTGAATTTTGTTGCTTTAAGTTACACTTCTGCCAGTCCAAAACCAAGGTAAATGTCCTTGTCCTGCAAGCTAATGTTTGGTGTGCTAGTCGGGTCAGAAGTTGTTTATTATGTATACAGTTAAAGTCATTATTATTATAGCTTTAATTCAATATAGATTTGCCTTTGTCAATATTTTGTGGAAAGATTTAAGAAACAACTTTTGACCCAAATAACACGGCCAAACGTACTGTATGTTTCTGTAATTTGTACAAACAGGGTATGACAAGTCTGGTAATGCCACAGTAATGTCTTGAGCTACAATAGTCTCAATTGCAGCATCTAGTCAACTGTCCCTGTCCTGTCAAATAGTAGATTGTCTTCAAAGTGCATGTTACATACAACTGAGATGTTTAGTTATAAGAATATTACTGTAACAGTGCATGAACTTAGTCTAACATTTCCACAAAGTGTATGTTATGATGAATAGTGCACCACAGCTCAGTCTACCATAAGGCATTTGAATATACTTGACAGTAAGTCTCCCATATTTTATTGTGCTTGACTACTACTTTGATTTCTTGATTCAGAAGGAAACTTTTTAATCATGGTCATGATGAAAAAAAAGCTTGGTACACATGTTGCCAGAGACAATAGGCACATATACAGCAATACCCATAACTCTGGCTTTAACAAATGTTGAGTTATGCCCCTTGTTAAAATAAATTAGACCAATAATTCATTGGCGTTCACTCCACACTTGTTGCAGTCAAATGGTGTAATATTGCTACACTCTCTGTTGCAAAGATATGAAGAAATGGCTGTAACTGATCCCCTTTGATAAATAATCTTAGATTAAACAGCTGTTTCAAATCTCTAGGACAATATGCCCATAGACTCCTGTATATCATAACAATAAAGAATGTTTATAATATAAACCCAACAAATGGTTCATTTTAAGCCTTCAGCTGTAAACCCATTGATGGATATAAACTTTGAATACTTTTAATGTTAACAACTTATTCCCTTCAATATGACATCTGCCATTAAGGTCTACTGACTTAAAATTATCACTAGCCTGACACAGAGTTATGTCTAAGACTGAAATTTGTTGATATCATGTAGAAAAAATATTAGTCACGGGTAAACTTTATTATTGAATTGTTCCATCCATTTTTTATGTGATTGCATCTGTGTTCTGAGACCAAAAGTAGTACAATATTTCTGGTAATATTTTATCTATGTACTTGGAAATAGGATCAAAATTATCAATGATGGAGAAGATAGGTTGAGAAGGATGTGGTCGGAGATAGGAACTCAGGAGATCTGGCAGATCTAACCTGGAAGTCATGAGATCTGGCAGATCTAACCTGGAAGTCATGAGATCTGGCGGATCTAACCTGGCCGGGAACTTCCTTCTCCTTTCTTATCTTCACTTCTATCAATAATGTAATTCAAATTTATAAACTATGTTTGAGGTTCAAACTAATAAAGTATGCAAAAACAGCTGAAAGCTGATATAAATCACTCTAGAGTCTGGAGTATGTTTCCTTGCTAGAAACCAGGACTATGGTATCCTTTTTTGAGAGGCCATGTATTAGTACCCCTTCTGGGGCTCACACCCACAACCTCTTGGGTGAGCAGAGGTGGTCACCTATACCACTAGACCACTCACTCTCTTATTAAGTGAGATATGCTTCAAAAGTGATTATGCAATATTTTTGGAAGTTTTTTTTATAAACATCATGACATCAGCTTCATCATTGTGTTCCCCTGTAGGAGCTAGATTGATGATAATAACATATGTATTGGAAATCCTATTTGTTTCATAAGTTTGCATGCATTTTTATATTTCATGGTAAAAACACATTTACACTGATGATTCACATAAATAAACATGGCGGTATCCTTTGGCAAGGTCTCATCAGAGAATGAATTATGTAATCTATCATGAAAGTAAATTGTGAATGATGAAGATGCATAACAGATTCATACATCACCAGCTGTACTAGGACGACATGTATATAGTATATGTATGTAAAAAAGCCTAAAGGGTATCAAGTGTAGTCGAGATAAATGGTGAGCTATTTATTCTCAAAAGAACAAAAAGTATATATAACCCAAAAGTCATTACGGCGTAAACAAATGGGAAACATTGAAATTAGAATATCTACATCGCAATAAAATGTTCATACATATTAAGTCATCCCATGTACCATTACAGTGTTCATTTTATCATGCCATTGGCCGTTATGGTAAATTTTGATGCCTGGTGATTGCATGTAATGTTGGGATGATTTGTAAAAGTGTTTCTTACTGATTACTATAAAAATAAATTACCAAAAATATGATAGATAAAGCTTACGCAGTTTATGTTTGTTATATTTTATGCTAGTGTATAAATGTTCCAATTTTTGTACTTTTTTTCACTACATGTAAAAGCATTTCAACTGATAAAAATAGTAAGGGGGCACCAGCTAGGCAGTCATCGAAATTAGTCATTTGGATGAACTAGCCCGGATTCTTACAATAGTGCTTGGCATTACATTTTTGAACAAGTCGTGCTATATATACCCCAGAATTTGAGCAAGCCCAGAAAGCATTTTACCAGTGCAGGGCTTGAGCGCTTGTGCTTATTTCAACCACCAGCTAGGCCTCCAGGATCCATTTACTGTTCATCTGATAGCTCTATTCTAGTTACTTCATGTTGAATACTTCCTAATCTTGGTCTACCATCAAACACACACTTGAACAAAAGTGTTTGAAGTTAACTTATGTCAAAACATTAATTTAAATAGGCTGGATCACATAATTCACTTGGCCAACTGGCTTACTCAGTCTCATTAAACTTGG
Organism: Mya arenaria; assembly: GCF_026914265.1. NCBI lineage: Eukaryota > Metazoa > Mollusca > Bivalvia > Myida > Myidae > Mya > Mya arenaria. The sequence continues at coordinate 3,691,354 of NC_069129.1, forward strand.
GCACATCTTCAAACTGAAGTTGAACCTGACAATGTATCTCCTTTGAATAGAACGAAACCTGCATGTACGTGCATTATCATGAAGTTGAGTCATGCAATTGTATGCAAGCATGAAATTGCATGAACTCTGCACTTTCCTATTGTATGCATTGTTTAATTTGACACCAGTCTGCATTTTGTGTGAAATCATCAATCATTAAAATGTCTTCATTTATTTAAAACAATAAAAACTGTATATATTGTAATTGAAATGTGAAACTCTTGTTTTGTATTCATGCAACACAATATGACTAGAATTTCAGCTGTATAAGAACTATGAGTAATATTTTGGTTTATATGATACATTGTATTATTTCTTTTGATTATGATACAATAACATTTCACTTTCTGTCATAACATTTAGACAACAAAAAATGATAAATTAGAAGCTTTAGAATTATTGTGCAAGAAAAGGTGTAAAGAGACTGATGTTAAGCTCGACTGATTTGAAAAGAAATGTGGTTTTTGAACATTAAATATTGTAAATCATGTCATAATTGAAATGCTCCAAATGTAAATTTCTACATGATTTTCTTTCCTTGTTTGCAGGCGGAAGAACGCGCTTATCCTGCGAACCCAGCTGACAGTCCGAGTACATGCTGTGATAGGTAAGAACTAAATGTTCAAGGACCTTGTACTTAGGGACCATGTTGTACCAATAGTTACTATTTGAATAGAGAGGTACACTCAACTGGCTGGCTTACACATCCATTATTTGTGAGGTTATTAACAAAACGTACAAAACAACTTAAAATTATATTAGGCTTTGATACCTTCATGATGTGAAAATTATTACCCATAATTCATGACATGAAAGTTATTCATGATGTGAATAAATTATTACCCACCATTCATGATGTGAACAAATTATTACCCACCATTCATGACAAGAACAAATTATTACCCACCATTCATGAAGAGAACAAATTATTACCCACCATTCATTATGTGAAAATAATTATGCACAATTCATGATATGACAATTATTACGCACAATTCATGACGTGAAAATTATTACCCACAATTCATGATGTGAAAATTATTACCCACAATTCATGCCGTGAACAAATTATTACCCACAATTTATGATGTGAAAATTATTACCCACAATTTATGATGTGATATCATTACCCACAATTCATGACGTGAAAATTATTACCCACAATTCATGATGTGATATCATTACCCACAATTCATGACATGAAAATTATTACCCACAATTTATGTTGTCATATCATTACCCACAATTCATTACATGTAAGTTATTACCCACAAATTATGAAGAGAAATTATAACCCACAAATTATGAAGAAAAACTATAACCCACAAATTATGAAGAAAAATTATAACCCACTTATTATGAAGTGAACTTATTAGAGCAGGCCCAGTAGCCTATGAGGTTATTCAACACTGGGACTGGTGAGTGTCACCGAGAATCTAGGACAGTCATCAACATGATGGTGTAACCAGCAACTGTAGTACAGCACAGAATAGTATGAAGACAAAACAACAACACTACTTTTAAAGTTCTCTGACTATGATTAGGCAGTACCAATCTTGCCATTATATTACAAGCAAAAACATCCTGGAGTTACATCGACTCAAGGACTGTTTTGTCAAGACAAAATTCTTTATTTTTGTTAGACGACCAGGGTCGATGTCAGAATAAAACATACAAGTCATTAATATTCCATTAGTTGGTTTCATAAAACTCCCAATGTCATGTCTTAATGACAGGGTTTTAAATGTATCTTTTACTGAAGTATTACGTAAGGTGGGTTTAAAATGTGATTTGGCTACAGTATGTTTACCTTTATTTGTATGTACTTTGCGGATTATACGCACTTGAGTTATATAGGTGTTCAGGCATGCGATCTGAATTGGAAAACCAGATTAAACAAATTAGCGACTTAAAATTCCAATTTTGACATTTCATTGCTGATTTCACTGTCAATAATGTTAAAATTAGAAGTATGTATCATAGAACATGTACTTGAAATTTATGCATCATAGTTACTTTGTAGAAAAGTGCTATTTCAGACAGGCATTTGACATTATGTTTTTTCTAACTAATTTAGGACCAAAATCTGACCTAATTCCTGCTGCTTATTATAAACTTTTTTCTTAAATGTGAAAATAAAATTTTCTATGTTTTGTTTTTAAAAAAGATAAGAAATATCCAGTTCATCTGAAGCAACTCTTTGTTTCTTATTGCAATAACTATGAGGTTTAGAAGTAAGCAGTAATATTGCCCTATTATGCTGGCCGTGAGCAATGTCAAGTAGATGTGATGGTCAATCGGATGTGTATTGATGACCGGCATTTTGGTTTAGTGGCGTGGACACTTGCTTTGTTGGTTTATCAGTTCATGACTCTTGTTCCTGCACTTAACACATACTTAACTGGCCAGTAAGTGGATAAATATGTCTTTGATACTTTGGACAAGAATTATCTGATGAATTATAAATTATCTGTCAACACCATTTTAAACATTTATTTCTACATAATGAAGGCTTCAAGAAAACCCCCAATTAAAGCCCTTGAAAATCCCATAAATAAGGGATGTTCTAATGTACAAAAAGTAGCAGATTGATACAGAAAGAGGTTTTGGAAAATGGCATTAACCCCATGAAATGTGAGAAGGTTTTGGAATATGGCATTAACCCCACGAAATGTGAGAAGGTTTTGGTACCTGACATTAACCCCATTTAATCTGAAGATTTGGTATCTGACATTAACCCCATGAAATTTGAGAAGGTTTTGGTACCTGTCATTAACCCCATGGAATGTGAAGTTTTGGTACCTGACATTAACCCCATGAAATGTGAGAAGGTTTTGGAACCTGACATTAACCCCATGAAATGTGAAGTTTTGGTACCTGACATTAACCCCATGAAATGTGAGAAGGTTTTGGAACATGGCATTAACCCCATGAAATGTGAAGTTTTGGTACCTGACATTAACCCCATGAAATGTGAGGTTTTGGAACATGCAATTTACCCCACAAAATGTGAGGTTTGGAACATGGCATTAACCCCATTAAATGTGATACCCTTTACTCCTCTTATTGTTTAGAATTCTAGATGGAATAGGTCTGAATTTCATATTGAAAAGCCGAAACAAAAACAGTGAAAAATATTTGAGTAACAAGTGTAGGCCTAATGTAAGAAGGGTTGGAAATATCAAGAGATTTCAGACTGTAAAGAAGGAAGTATTGTGTTTAATGTTGCTGTTTTTCCAATCATCACCCCACCCTCCAGAAATGGAATCCTCTAGGTGAGACAGGGTGTGTTGAAATCTCCTCATTAACTGTAAATTAACAAGTTGGCCTTGCTGGATTTGTTTCACATGGAGAAAAAAAACATAAGTTCCTTAAGCTCAGGTGAGGGCTAATGAAAGATCTGTTTGTTATTATTGCTGATATTGAAGTACGCAGACAGTGTTACTTTGTGTAAGAGCAAAATATTCTATTCTGTCTATTTGTCTCCTGTAAGTGTTGCAGCCATCATGGAAGAAGAACAGAATTTGCTAATAAGAGAGTGGACATTGGCACCCATTAATGACATTATCACTACATCATGGGTAATAATGAGTTCTTGAATCCTATGATAGTTATGAGACAAAGCCTACCACCATGATTATATCACTGGCGTAGTAAAACAGGGTTATATTCAGGCCACTGGTGAAAGATGGGAGGGTAAAACTCGGAACTATTTCCATATCTCCACCATATGTTGTCAATCATTGTACTAATTACACCTGGGAAATCTTGACGCCTTCATTAGAACCCAAATATAAGACAACACAAGAGGTCAAGGTCATTTCTGTTTGATCATGGACTTATTTCTTTGTAGGAATTTATTATATTTTGCTTAAATACCAGTCATCGAATTTAGTCTTATGGATGAGCAAGCCCTAATTCATATACTTGGCATTACATTTTTGAACCCAGGATTTGAGCAAGCCCTGAAAAGCATTTTACCAGTGCAGGGCTTGGGGGCTTGTGCTTATTTCGACCACTGCAATAGACTTTCAATTTTGGGTTTTGACTATGCATCGATTACAGCAGAAGGGTATTATAAGCTCTGTTATCATAAAAGATTGCAAGTTCATCCTTGGGCCATTTATCTTTCTTTGAAGTGCCTTGTCACTGTGTCCTCAACCCTTGTTCGCGACTGTGATGTGGCAGACCCAGAACATAAATATTGAGCCATCATTCAAATTTCAAATTTCACTTGAAATCATATCAACAATGATATAGTACAATGATTTTCCCTTTGAAGGGGTAGTGACATTAATTATCATAAAGTAAACTTAAAAACCACATAGTCCAGCTGTGCATTCCTGTAGGGTCTCTCTGATCCAGAAAATGAAAATATTTCGTTGACTTTGTGATTGTGTTCCCACAAGAGGAACCTTATCCAAATTTCATCTACTGGAGTTGATAAGTTTGTTTGTTAAGCCCACATAATACGCCAATATTTGTATGTACATAATTGATAAGGAAATAATGATAGATAATCGTAGCCAGGTGAAAGTGATATATTGTGTAATAATTTACCCAAACTGAATAGCAGGACAGTAATCAATGAACTGATTTGTTTGACGAGATTTAAACAACCCCCAGTGCTCTATTCGGCCTGGACTAATATTAGTCTTCAATACATACGGGTACAGCAGGAATGCAAAACTGTTTGATAGAATAATAGGTTTTGTCCGAGTTAAAATAACAAATTGGTTTGTTATTTTAGAAGGCTTTGTTAAATCACCAAGTTTATACATTAATTATTGTAGGAACAGAAGTGAATAATGAATCTATTGCTTCAGAAACAAGAACTCTTAGTTATTATTATTGGGGGTCATTTTTGTTGGAAGCTTTATACATGATTTGATCAGAACCTGACCGATGCTTCCATTGAAAGAGAAGTGGGGGTAAACACTAATATGGCATTGTTCTATCATATTTTCAGGGCTTCTCAAGTAAAATCAGGGTTTAGAGCTTTTAACTTCAGACTTTCGTACAGCTGTAAAGATTGTTTTTTGCTTTGACATTTGCATAAAAAATAGTAGGAACTTAGCTTCTTGGGATATGAATGTATATGGCTTGAGACGTATTCCTAAAAGGGGGTCCTAGATCCTTTACCCTGCTTTAGGCATGATAACCTAACTCCAGCAGACCCCACCGGCAACTTTCAGGGTTGAAAATGATCAGCTGTTCGAACCTCTGTATTAAATATACTGCTTGATCCCATATTGTCTGGTACAAAAAAGTGCAAGTCACTTAATGATGTATTTGAGAAAAAGTTAAGATAGTCGGTCGTTCTTTCTATTTGTTTGTGAAAGTGTGGAAAATGGTTTGAATGTTATTTTGTTGTTTATTTTCAGAAAAATTGCTGAATTCCAGTGGGCGGGAACTACGCCGTGCCTTATTCTCTCTCAAACAGATCTTTCAGGTACAGAGATATTATTTCGTAATTTGTTACTTCCTTATTATTATTTTGTAATTAGGAACTGTGATTAAATTATTCTCATGCAAACAGATTTTTCAGGTATTAAAATATCATTTCGTATTTTGCAATAGTTGGGTAAATATTGTATACTTTAAAGTAAAAATACACATGATTTATCCCTTTAGCTTTTTAATTATATTGTAATGACATTTGTTGTTGTTTGCTTTTGTACAAAATATATTTATGGCAGAAGGGTGTAGAAATTGTGCATGTTGATTCAGAAAAGCCTCTTTAAATTGAAACTTAAAGGAATAAACAAATATCACACATGATCCTGCTGAAGAACAGGGGTGGTATTCTATATGCGACTTAAGTCCATCTTATGATCGTACATCATTGATTTCATTCATTGTTTATATATGTCCACAAAATCCAGTTGGCTATACCATTCTTTGATACAAATTAGAGCAATATAAAATACCAGCCATGTTGAAGGTTAAACATGTTGAGTTTATTTAAACAGAAACCCACATGATAGCTGTCATGCAAGCCATCTGCCTAACCTCTACATGAATTCAAAAAAGTGCATAGCAACAAATACAAATCTTCTTTAAAAAAGAATGTGGTTACAGTAGTGCTACAAATACAAACCCTCAAGAAAAAAATGTGGATATGAATACAAAGTCAGAAGGGTGCGTTGAACTGTATCATTGGTATTAATGTCTGTTAGATCAACTGATTTTATGGGTAATAAATTTTGGAATTGCATGTCAGCATCTGCCAAGACCTCTAAAATAGATGCACATTTTTATCTGGTGTATTTTCGGTAACATATCTAAACATAGGATATGCCATGTACAGGAAATGCAAAAATAAAACCTTTGAGATCTAAGATTTGAAATTGGCATTTTGATTTCTAGAGTTAAAAAAAAAGATAAAGAAATATTTATTCATTTTTTTGTTGCCTTTTTTATCTTGATTGTATCCAACTTCCTTCGTTAGACTGTCTGAAAATAATAGAAACAAAACATTTAAGACACATACAGATAATTTATTTGAATAATGTTAGAAATAATACAGCGATCAAATTGAGAATCATCAGATGTTTAAAAAAATGATTAAGAACAATGATTATCACCAAGCTTAAAGGTGCGGAACGTAAGAAAATGTGGGCTTAACTTTTGTGTGGAAGGTAATTTATATAATTTTGTAGTTATAAACAAGGTACACAAATATGCAAGCCATATTTATGTGTATTCATTTAAAAAACATTACTAGGGTTGATAAACAGTATATAATACATATAACCATTACAGTGATGACATATCGGATATGAATCAAAATATAGGCTGAACAAAGTTTAGGGTCTGTTATCAAGGTCTGTTATCAAAAGTTATCACTATTGCTGCACCAGATTCTGCATCTAACCATATCCTTGTTTTTGCCATTACCCAAATGCACCCTAGTTTCAAGCATCTGCAGATAAAAAATAACTCCCTTTGAAAAAAACAGCCTTCATGTAGCTTTTCCAACCACTAACTCAACGAACACAGATAAGACAATTACCGGGTCTCCCCACAAAATACCTGTCTCTCAGCAGTGAAGACCTGGGCTTACCTTGGGAGAGTTTTTCCACCTTTTCCCCATTAATTTGTTAACTTAGGATGTTCTTTTCTGAAGTATGTTGTTAAGCAACTTCATGCTGTGTATAAAAGTATATTTTTGTTGCATTCACTTGATTTTTACTTAATTATCTCTGATAATTATTTTCAAAGCCCTTTCCAAAGAAAAACCTTTGGAAGTTAATATAAATTAGTTCTATATCTTTAATCCATTATAAGTGTGTCTGTTTTTGAAGAAAAAAGCCCAGCAATAGTGATAACCTTGGCGGGGTCATTGTAGTCAGTGTCAATGGTGTCTTGCAACTTCATCCTTGGCCATAACTCCAAAAATGTTCAACATGTTCATATGAAACTTGTTATACATGTTGCTAGAGACAATACCAGATTTATAGCAAGGTGCATATTTTTTGCTTGAATTATTATTGAGTTATGCCCCTTGTTTGGACAGACGATTGCTGGCGCTCGCTTCATGGCGCTCTTTTCAAAAGATTTTTAAACAAAAAGAAAGTAGCATGGCCACTTTTTACCAATAGCAAGAATACAATAGACTTGAATATTGTGTATAGAAACTAGACATTAAGGTTATATTTATTCTACATTTACTAAGCATCTATTAACTTGATTTCAATGTCAGATGACAATTCTGTTTGATCATTCTTTGTAAGGCAAAATAAGAATGGTAATGTAAGAGATTGGTAGTGTACACAAGTCTACACTCCTGGATACATTCAGGACAGAAATGACCTAGGTTTGTTATACTCGTATAGTGGAATTACTGTTATTATAATCAATCTAAATGACATTGTTGTTTATTTGCAGGATGACAAGGACCTGGTGCATGAGTTTGTGAACAACGATGGGCTGGAATGTCTTATCAAGGTCGGAGCAGAGGCCGACCAGAACTACCAGAACTACATACTCAGAGGTAACACTTGAGTTTTGACTTTAAATGAATAATCTCTTAAGGGATTCACTTGTTTAATATTAATATTTAGTTGTGTCCATGTTAATGTTGATTTTAAAACAAAACTATCTGTATTTGATTCACTTGTTGTAATTATCATTCCTTATGGTTCAGCAGTATGGGGATTTTACAACACGGATGAAGTTGACAAGCTGCACATAAAGCGTTGTGAATTGCTCTTAGGAGTTTGCTCCCAGACTTCAAATGCAACTGTTTTTGATGAGCTGGGTAGATTCCCATTATCTGTGATACATAAACAAAGTCAGAGCCAATAACCAAAAGTCAGTTTACCTTAAAGTTATTTGCATGTTTGTATGTGTGTATGTTGCAGCTCTTGGCCAGGTGATGCTGTATGTTGATGGTATGAACGGTGTCATCAACCACAATGAGACCATACAGTGGCTGTACTCTCTACTTGCATCAAAGGTTGGTACATCAAGCACAATACATAGTAAACGTGTATCTAACTAAGATATTTATATCAATTTTTAGCTCGACTATTCGAAGAATATACTACTCGCCCCAGCGTCGGCGTCAGCGTCGGCGTCTGGTTAAAGTCTTAGGGCAAGTTTGGATTTTCACTTACAAGTCCAATACCCTACATTCAATTGACTTAATACTTCACGCAGTTGTTCAGGGCCATCACATGATGAGGTTAGATAACTCAATATTATTCTTTACACAGATTATGGCCCCTGATTGACTATGGAACTTAGGTTAAAGTTTTAGGGCAAGTTGGAATATTAATTAATAACTTCTATATCCTTTGTTCAATTGACTTAATACTTCACACAATTGTTCAGGACCATCACACAATGAGGTTACATAACTCCATATTATCCTAAATACAAGTTATGGCCCCTGATTAACTTAGGTTAAAGCTTTAGGGCAGGTTTAAGTTTTAGGACAAGTTGGGATTTTCACTTAAAACTCCAATACCATTCATTCAATTGACTTAATACTTCACACAGATGTTCAGAGTCATCACATAATGAGGTTAGATAACTCCATATTATCTTTTATACAAATTATCGCCCCTGATTGACTATGGAACTTAGGTTAAAGTTTTAGGGCAGGTTGGGATATTGTTTAATAACTTCTATACCCTTCATTAAATTGACTTAATACTTCACACAATTGTTCAGGACCATCACACAATGAGGTTACATAACTCCATATCCTTAATACAAGTTATGGCCCCTGATTGACTTAGGTTAAAGTTTTAGGCAAGTAAAAGTTAAGGGCAAGTTGGGATTTTAATAAAAAAAACTTCTATACCTTTCATTAAATGCACTTGATAAAATTCAAAATTAATTACGACCATCGTACAACAAGAAACATAACTCCGTTTTAAGCCTAAATATAAATTATGGCCCTTGATTTTTTTTGATTCTTTTGTATATTCTTAACCACATTTTCATAATGGGAAATCAAGTTATTTGAATGACTTGCGTCATTGTTTGGGAGGGCTGGTGGGAGGGCAGCATCAAAGTCATCGAATAATTTTAGTTAGGTTTGACATAAAGAGACCAAACTTGGTATTATTACATCCTTATTGTATTCTAAGTGAAATCGGCGTAATCGAGCGCCCTGTCTTACGACGGCTCTTGTTATATGGTCCATTATATTCAATTGGGGGGTTTAACTTGCTTCTAAGTATATGTTAAAGTTCAAGTTATTGGTGTTCTACAGATAATGTTGTTATGTTCATTAAAATTATTTTTTGGGCATTTTTTCCTTAAACAACCAGAGCTATAGTTTAGATGGTATTTTGAAACAACCTCAAAAAGTGGAAATCTATTCTTCAATGGGTAAATAAAGAATTTGGCAGCCTATCAATCATTATGATCTATATTAGACCAGTGTCAAATACATCATCGATTATTAATCCTATTTAGGTTAAAAGGTCTGTTATCCTATTATAGTCATTGAAAGTGGGACTTAGGAAACCCCTTGATTGACAGATTTCGGTCACATTACCTTGTCTAGGAATACAATCTCATTATGATCCAACAAGCATGATTATAAGAAGATTAAGGTGTTAGTGTACAATGCTTTAAAAGTAAGTCATGCTTGGTGTGTGCAATATTGCATCAGAGTTAAAATTATTTAACATGTAGCTGATTGTGCAAAACTAGTTATTTCTTGGATTTGGTCAGACTGCTTATTGATTGGTCAGTATTCATCCAATAGTGGCTTTTAACCAATCAAATCATTTAAATGTGATAACAAGCCAAAAGATTTAGGAATGTGTTATTCCATTGGTTGTCCATAAGTGTCCATATAGAGCGTACAGAATCTCAGAAGATGTACGAATTCCGCTTAATGTATAGGAAACAGTTTTCATCTTCACAACCTCCCTAAGAAATTATACTATCGATTTCAAAACTTTGAAAAATTTGATTGTTGATGATACAGTGCTCTCTCCATATTATACAGGGCAAGGTCAGGATGAAGGTATCTATTGCATTGCGTTACCGCATCATTCATATTTACCTATTGGTAGGTGGTAAGAAAATGGGGTATTTCATCATGTGTTATGTATATTTATTTAAGTAAAACATCTCTTTTAGTTTCGGTTGGTGGTGAAGACGGCTCTGAAGTTATTGCTGGTGTTTGTGGAATACACAGAAACCAACGCCCAACACCTTGTACGGGGAGTGACCACGGTCGACAAGAAAAGAAGTATGTACAGTGGAAACTCACTAAACCGGACAAGGTCCGGACTGGGCAAAATTTCCGGTTTAGTGAGGATTCCGGTTTAGTGAGGATTTGATGTACGGAGTAAGTTTACTAAAAATTTAAACTGAGTGAACCTTTAAAGGGAAGTTGAAAACTGGAATTAAATAAAAACACATAATTTAACGTAATTAACACGAATTTAATGCTTGTTAAGTATGTTTAATAGTTTAATTAACGCACCACTCTAATTTGATTCAATCATAGAAGTCTTTAGAAATAAAGGAAACTTGAAACTTTAGATAAAACAACCCTCCAAAATGATCACTTAATAACACTTATTTTCTGCAACAAACAAATTAATGGTTCAATTAATTTTCTTTTCTCAAGTTTGATTATCGCGCGACAGTCAATCCACAGCACAATCATCATTATCGATTATCGAGTTAACTAACACATTTTCTCGATTTTTTTGTCCGGTATCCGGAATTCCGGGGTTCCGGTTTTGTAGGGATTTTTTTACATTGAAAATAGAAGGGAAAAACCGGGACTCTGAAAAAGTCTGGTATTCCGAGGATTCCGGTTTTGTGGAGATCCGGTTTAGTGAGTTTCCACTGTATATCACAGTCATGGAAATTCAGCTTTTGGATGAACAAGCCCAATTTATTACCCTTGCGCTTGGCATAAACAAAAATCAACAAGCCCTGCTATATCAAATACAGAATCTTAGAAAGCCTGGAAAGCATTTGACCAATCCAGGGCTTGCAGCCTTGTGCTCATTTCCACTGCTGATATCAGTTTGCCCTATAACTTGTTTTGTTGATGTTGTACCACTTGAACAAAAGCAATAACTTTAATACTTTAGGGCTTCAGGCTAACTAGCATACATATGGTTTCTACTACCGACATGAAGGACAGTACTTTCCCTAAATGTTAAGTTGTTGTGTAAATTTGTGTACCGAAAATGGGGATGATGAATAATATGTCTCTATATCAGCTTATCCCTACATTCAGTGGTAAAGCCATGGAATATCATGATATAAGGTTCATCATAATTTGTCTGATTTCTGAGAAAGTCGAGGTATTGTCAGTCTTGGTGTCGTGGGTAATGAAGTCTTCACAGTTGAGCAAAAACTGTACATTTACCAAAGCTAAACATTACTTGAAATATCTAAATAATGCTTGGTACTCCTGGTGCATGAGACTTAAGGCATTTGTATGGCAAGGCGCATAACTCTTCTTAAATAATTCTTATACCCCTTGTTCCACTAAAACAACAATAGACAAGCATGCTCTTTTTTTCTTTATGTAATAGCCCCATGTAATGTTATACATATTCTGTTTCAGTGGTGAAGGTGTGGACTAACGTGATGTCTATCCTGGATGAGAAGGACGGCGGCGACTCCGAGCTGCTTGTGTACGCTATGACTCTTATCAACAAGGTACAGCAATATCAGCACACATGAGCAATGCAATGTGGCTTTGTTTGGGCCAATTTTCAAGGTTTAAAAATTGCCATTATTGAATCATAGGAAAGCAACTTTATACTGAATATTTTGAATTCATACCGGATAAATTAAAAATTGAAAATAAAACCCTCACTTTGTTTAAGCAATCTACAGCATTGATATGATTTAAGAAGCCTTAATGAAAAACAACATACATGTAGTCGGATGTGGTAGATGTAATTATATTTCATCAAAGCTTTCTACAAAATGCTTTTGAGCTGCACTCAGTTGTTCCTTTCTGGACATGAATTCAGATATCCATTTATTTTCTATAAAGTCGAGTTATTTCACTGTATCTGAAAAAAGAGAAAAATCCAGATCATTTAGAAATGACATTGTAGGCAATATAGTGTTTCTAAAAAAATAAATATTATGACTATATTGTTTTTTATGTTTTTTGTAGGTATTGAACGCAGTTCCGGACCAGGAAACATTCTATGATGTGACAGACGCCCTTGAAGAGCTGGGGATGGACCGGATCACCCAGCGATACATGAAGAGGAAGGGGGCAGACCTGGACCTTCTAGCACAGTTCCAACAATATGAGGTGGGTGGAGAATATCAGGTTGTGTGGGGGATGGGAGGGGGGATTGTAGGTGTGGAGTTTAAGATTTAATCAGCCATTGACACATGAAGAGGAAGAGAGGGGGACCTCCTACCGCAGTTCCAACAGTATGAGGTTGGTGGGGAACATCAGATGTATGGTTGATGGGAGGTGTGGAGGAAGGGGGGAGGGGGGTATTTAGGGAGTGAGGACAGTATTTTGCAGTGTGTTCTCAAAATATGGTTATGTTTCAGTTTCTAACCATTTTATGTATGGGACTTATACTTTTCATATAAGTATTATGGCATAGCAAACTAATAATCAATTGTTTCCCCTACAGACTGCCTTGAAGGCTGAAGACGGGGAGGAGGATGAGGTTGGGAACCTTGACAGTCTCCGACGCACTCCGCGGATCAAGGCGGGGGGTACCGCTGAAAGGAAGAGTCGGCGGTTCTCTACAGGGGTGATGCCTGGGAAGGGTGAACAGGGGGGAATGAGCAAGCAGAACAGCGCACCCATGCTGCAGGATGTTGACAGGAAAGCTGCTGCGGACTATTTGAAGCGAAAAGCAAGGCTGGATGAGTAAGTTGTGGTGTGATGGCCAGAATGTTCTAAGTGACATTAAATGAAGAATCAGATGGAAGCTTTATCACATTCACCGCTCGAAGTTGTGTGGCATGATAGTACAGTTTGTTTTATCAATAAGGTATTGAAAATATAAAAACAATTGCTGCGTCTTCTCTTTAATAAAAATCCATTCAGTTCCCTTTGTGATTTAATGGCCCATGAGCTGCAGTTTTGATGCAAACAAAGGTCAGAAATTTCTGAAAATTTTGAAAAACATGGGTTATAGTATAAAATTAAGGTAACAAAAATAATGACAAGCAAGGAAATTAGAAAAATTATTTTAATGCAAATGTAGTAAAACATTGCGTGGGCAGGAATCGATCCTGGATCCTCCTAACCTGGGTATCATACTGCAACACAGTAGAAAAAATGAATTTTATGAAGTTTTCATGGCGCAACCATTAATTGATGTTTTTTAAAGTATAAACAAATTACACTTGTGAAGCAGAGAGTGTGGCTTATAGAATACAGTAGTAATGGAATGGTAGGCACAGGACCATTTTGGGTCAGTATCACAAATTAAAAGTAACATTACTGTTTAAAGGAGTAGAATGAATCTTTCTTTTTTTAAGAACAATATAACAATGATTGTGTTTGTATATCAGGCGAGGAGCCTTGATGCCGGCAGAACATGAGCAAATAGACCAGATGCCAGACAAGGCGAGGTTCCGCCACTTGCACGCTATCGACAATACCGCCGAGGAACCGTACATGAATGGCTCCGGGAAGGCCTGTGAGTATAACATGTTTGCTTCCTTTCTATTTCTTTTGTGTTATGATAGTTCTTTGAGTTAAAACATTGAGTTTTTTTATTTTATTTGTTAAATATAAGCCGTTATTAATATTTATGAAGAAAACTAGTTAGTTGATAAGTGAATTGATTGTAAGAGAAAATGCATGGTGTTGAGCTTACAGCTGTGAAATCAACATGTCGGTTGACCGTATTTGCTTTAATACAATATATGCGATCCAAAAGTCAGATTACTTTCCTGCCCTCAGCTGAAATGTATTGGCTTGAGTTGAACTAAACTTTGAAATGCTTTTAAAAGAGTGCTTGTTAATGGAATAACGTCACAGAATAATTATAAATGCTTAAATGTTGTACCTTTGTTTATACTTAACAACCATGACTCATCTGGGAATGGTTCAAAAAAGAAGATAAAAACGTTGAAGGTGTTGGTAATGTTTGTTTGAATCTTGTGACTCTAGTGGAGGCAGTAAGTTCAGAAAACAAGGATTCTCCCTCACAAGCAGGTAAGATTGCCCCTCCCACTCAGCTTACCTGTACACATGCAGTCCAAGCCATGCAAATATGGGATAGATCGAGGTTACAGTTTGTGTTTATTTTTGATCTTCTAAATCATTAAGTCAACAAACCGGGCACCGCCATGTGAAGAATTTATAATTTAGAAGACCAAAAATAATAACTGTCATAGTATCAATTGCAAAATGTCTCTGTCCTAGCAAACAAGCATGCGCGAGCTTCTAAATAACACACCTAATAAAACCAATAAAGGACTAAATGGAAATTTTTGGGGGAGGGGGTGTTTTCGTCCGTAGCTGAAAGCAGCTTTCTAAACCAGGTGATCCCATTTTGCAGAGACATGAGCACACTGATACTAAGGAATTTTAGTCATTTCTGTACATAGTATTTTTTACAAATCCCAGTCTGTCCATATAAGGCTGGTCAAATCTTATCTGGGCCAAAAACCTCTCGTTGAAATGTGCTTCTGTTGCAATTCTGATACAAAGTATGTGGGCCTTTAGATTTGAATTTGGCTCAAAATTTTTTGAATTAAGTTTTGTATTTAACGACTGCTTATGTAATGTCCACTATTTGTTAGAGGTTGAGCTACATTGTACAGAAATGACAGAGCATCCTTAATGTTTTATACCATATTTCATGGAAACAATTTGCCCTATACTTCTCTGTAGTGCGTTATACAGGTGTTCCATTTTCTGTCATCACACCATGGTTTCGGGAGAGTTTTGTTCACATTAGAGCCTTTCATCCTTGTTATTTAAACACTCAGTACATTTGTTGCTTACACATCTTGCAATTAGATTCACACACCTTCAGTTGGTGAACAATACTACACTCCTAAAGTGTTCATTTTTTTCTTTGTTTTCACATACCCAACGGACCCTTTTTTTTTCCTTAACCTGACCCTACACTTTTTTGGCATTTTGATGGTTATTTTCCTAAAGAGGCAATTTAATTTGAGTAAACATTATACTTAAAACTTTCTAAAAGAGTGATATTCATTGATATATGGTCGGTTTGGTATAGAATCCTGGCTTTCAAAAAAGAGAAAAAAGTTTTTTTATGCCTACCTACCTTGTTTTTTTCAAATGTAAGTGGAAACAAAGATTTTACTGTTTGGCTTAATTACAAACTTGGATTTGCTTTCACACAAGTTCAAAACTTATTTCTGAGAGTTAACAATTATATAAACAGTTGTAAACAAAATTGTCAGCATTAATACTCATTAACAAATCATTATTCTCTCATGCCTAAGGTCACTAAGCTAAGACATTCACATGTATATATACTGTTGGTGTTTACAATTAGTCATTAGGAATTTTTGTGAGCTTATGTAGAAATGTTGTCATCTATAATTTCATGAAAAAAGTGCTCCCTGTATCTGCTCCATATCAATATACAAAGTGTACATGTGTAAATGGTGAATGGCTCTAAAACTAATAGTTGTAATAATTTGTTTAAATTAACAAGGAAGTAAAAAAAAATGTAATATAATTATAATAAAATTTGTAAAACTTGCTTCTGCTTCACTGATCTCTCCTCCTGCTTCTGCCGTGTGGACTTGGCTAGACAACTTTCTACATTTTCACAACTTGCTTTGAAATTATTTCTTTTCAGAATGCTGTTTTGCTAACAAAACATTTAGCTCATGATATTCTATTCTAACTCCTGCTTAAAATCTACTGATTGTCATACATGTTACTTTCTTAGTATATATTTATGATGGTTTGTTTTGACACTAAATGCAGCCTTTTGAATGTTGTTTTATACAGTTACTTGTTTATTTCGCAGTCAAGCATGTATAATTTCTATTTCTAGTTTTCATGAAACTTTACATAGTTATTACCTAACTCTAAAACAGATAGAATCATTCACTCTGGCATTTTGGAGCCCAATAATCAAAAATATTTTCTTGTTGGTGGTTTTACTAAACCAAACAAATCTTTACTAGCAATACTGGGACTGGTTTAATGAAAAAGATACAAAAGAATAGTTACCCAATCTCGACCTTATAATCTAAATACTGTAATAATAACAACCAATCAGATGGCCAAAAAAGCTCCAAACTTATTTTTTGGTGAAACTGTGCACAGGTTTCAAGGGACATTATACCTGCTTGGCTGTACTTGACTTTCGATTTGTTCCTGTGTTGCCTAGCAACTAACAAGTGGCCTGTTTAATCGAACCACAGATTCACTCCGCAATAGACGAGAACGGCGTGCACGCCAGCGCGACTTTTACCGAGCACAGGAAATCGGTGCACCCCAGTTGTCAACGGTTTCCGGTGATAGAATGTCCATAGCAAGCACCTCTTCCACGAGTACATGTAGTAGTAACAGTAGCATGCCTGTTGTCGTGGAAACACGGGCCGACACTAAACAGTACTCGTCATTGAGTTCGCTCAGTGATGCCGAATCTCTGGGTAAGAAATGGTCGTAGAACAGAAGCATACACACAGTAGTTGACACATAGAGCAACAGGGTGATGAGATAGCCTTGAACCTGTTTGAGAAAAAAGTATTCCTTTATATAAAATGACTTTCTTGACTCAAGCTTGTAATGAATGGCAATATTATTAGGTCAACAGCAAACATGTTGTTTATCATTATTTTACTAGGTTTAAATTCATGACTTAGCCAAAGATCACAAAATTGTTGCAAAATTTAAACAGTTAAAACTATTGGAATGTTTATGGTAACCAATATTAAATAGGCTCAATATCGCTTGGCTCGATTTCCTCTTTGGCTGGAACTGTACGCTGAGGACCGATTTTGTTTGACTCTTTGTAAGTATGCGCGCTTTGCCCGATATTCGCGAGGCTCAAAGTATTTTGGCCGGTTCCTGGGATATTGAGCCAACTGGTTTCGGCTGTATATCAACTTCAAATAGTTTGTCTTGAAAAAACCAGCTTCATTGGTGGCGTTAAAGTGTGTCTTGTGATTTGAGCTAAGGGTTTTAATACTATTCATCACCCTGTACATAGTTTAATATACAAAGCACCGAGTATGTTGTCCAGTCGTCACAATAACTGTGTTTACGTCACCAGTTAGTTGTATAGTAACCACCAACTATTATGTCAAGTCTGAAATGTTGTAATGTGGACAAGTAAGGAGTCCCTACACATGTCCTGTCCTCTCTACCAGTGTACAGTCACAGCGGTCGGATCAAGGAATGCAAGTTATTTGTTGCACGAGAATATCACTATTTCTGCATGGAACTGAATGTCCCTCATCAACAATTCTTCCTCCAATGTTTTATTCTGGAATGAAGTGAAGCTATGTTTTTGTTTTGATTATAGCACATTTTAAACTAAAGCTGATGGATTGTTTTTTTATTATTATTTTTTTCACTTGAATAGCTTTATTTCAATAACATTTCACAGATGTTTCGCTGATTAACAAAAAAGCAGAGGCTTTTTTGCATTGTTATAGTGTTTTGAATTAAAAACATGTAATTTGTTTGTTAATGCCTTATATATTGTTTGCTTTTTCGTACATTTACTTCATCAAATTACTCACAATTTTGATAACAACTAAACCTAGAAGATGGACTTAGGCTTGTTCCTCTGTATTGCAGACATACAAAACCAAAAAATGGGCCGAGAGCCTCCAGACAAGCACATCCACCCATCACGTGTGCACGAGGAGTCCGGCTACCAGTCTACAGACGACCTGGGTCGCTCAAGGGGAGAAAACTCGTATAATGAATCTCAGCTGCAGAACGGGGATGAGCAGGAACAGGGCATGTCGAACAATCACCGCTGGCTCATGTATAAAATGCAGCACAAAGACGATGACACGAGTCAGAGCTCATTTGAAAAACAAGAGCAGCAGGGTGGTGTTGTAGTTAACGATCGGACAGGACAACATGTGCAGGATAATAAAAGTGATAACCAAAATTCTCAGTTGGATAATAAGCAAGAGGGTGATAAAAATAAGGTGAAGTCTGAGTTAGAGCGGTTACACGGGCGTAAGGCCGACATTGAAGAGGGACCAAAGAAAACAACAGGGCCGGCGGGAGATAAGTCGGGGCTTATTAGTCAACGCCTCGAAAGTCTCAATAAAAAACATGAACCTTCTAGGGTTGAGCCAGTCATTCATAAACCTGATGTCAATTTGACAGAAAGTGACCTCCAGTGGGAGAGATTACAGAAACGGCTTAATCGGTCTCTAAAAATTAACGATATGGATTTTACAGACTTAAAAGATACAGATGATGAAGATGTGTTTGCTCCTCCAAAGTTAGACTTTGGTGAAGGGGTTCCGCCCCCTCCCCCCGTTCCAGGGATTCCCCCACCCCCACCTGGTATGGGACCCCCACCCCCACCACCTATAATGGGAGTACCACTCCCACCACCCATGGGGGGCCCTCCTCCACCCCCTCCATTCGGCAGTGCTCTACCCCTACAGACAATGTCCATAGACCTACCCCCACCCCCTGGGGCTAATCTTAAAAAGAACAAAAAGACCCTGAAACTCCATTGGAAAACTGTTCAACCTGAACAGCCACATGTGTCAACCAAAGGGGTGACAATTTGGAAGGACATGGTACCGGTGAAGGTGGACCCAGAGAAGTTGGAGCACCTGTTTGAAACTCGGCAGGCTGAGCTGAAACAGAAGGTGGGTATAAGATTAAAGAATTTGCTGTCAAAGTCAGGCCGTGGCCTTTGATATTCTCATAGACTCTTCACAAAAATAAGGTTTTAATGTCTTGGGGCTTGATCTCAGAAGTGAAAAAAGTCATAAATTGTTGGGTCTTCAATTTCTTGTAAGAAATGTTTTAAGGCATTAAGCTTATAGACAAGGGGGCTGTTTCCATAAAGATCGTTATGCTAAAGGTTGTAATATTCCAGGTGTAACGCCGTTTTGAAAAATTTCTGAAGAACATTAATTGTATAGATTATTATTTGCGTCCTGGAGCTCTCTTAAGCAGCGTAAGGATTATGATTAAGATTATGATTGAAACAGGCCCTTGTTTTATACATTGTGTCTAACAGTTTAAAGATGTGATTCAAAAGAACATGACAAAAGATGTTAGTTGCATATGAAACTTACATGAATAAAGATAGTTATGTTTGTACAGACAAGTGTCACTTTGGCCATATTCATATATGTAAGAAATTTTGAAAATATTATTTTTGTGGCGAGAGTCTTTGAGATGATATGTGTATCTGAATATTTGGAAACAAAATTCATTAGGTATTGATCTTGGCTTGGCTTGAAAAACAAAAGCCTGAAATGTTAAAATTTGTAAAAACTTGTTTGTAGATTTGAATGTAATATACTGACTTGTTTGTGTGTTGTTCGCAATCTTATTCTATTGTCTCTCTATGTAGTATTGCTATTGGTAAACATGAAAATCTCATGAAAACAAGTTGACATTTTGTAATGCATGGTGTTTTTTGTGGATAATTCTATGTAGTAACTTAACATTTAAGACTAGTTCAGAGTATATTTAGTTGCTTTTACTATTTAATGATTAAATTCTTTGAATTGCAGTATTTATAATGACGAGGTCTTTAGAGGTGTTACTATGTCTTCCAAACTTTTATTAACTTTTTAAAAATATTTGAGGCATTTTCATAGCCGGATTGTTGTTGGTGCTGGCATGCACAGTTGGTGTTGCCGTGCACAGTTGGTGATGCCATGGGCATCTGTAACCTTGGCCATAGCTCATATTGTTGTTTAAGATATTCAGAAAATAACTTGGTATACAAAAAGTAACATGTTGAAAGTTTCTCTGCACACATGTGTTGGAATACATACTGGTTAAGCTATTGCTTGACTGAAACAACAACACACAAAAACAGGTGACGTTGGCATTCACTCTGGAGCAATCTTGTTTAATTTTGATTATGTCATATTATAACATAGCCTCAAATGTAGTGTCTCTGCAAGTATCATGTCGGAACTCACACATTCTTCTATAGATTTGTGTCACATTTTCTCCTCAGATCATAATTAAAAAGTTGCTGATACTTTCCTAAAATAATGAGACTTTGCAAAATATTTCAAAATAAAATTATGTAATTCATGAAGTTGAATGTTTTGACAGTGAAATTAATATATGCTGTTCTGTTGTTATTCTATTTTCATGCTTGTTTTTCAACGCTGGATCATTATTGTGCATGTATACGCTTCCGATTGTAGGATACGGTAAGACAATCACACCAACATGCAACGTTATATTATATATACAGCCCTCTTCCCCTGGAAACATATACCAGTATTACCCATACTATCCCAACTATTATACCCGATACAGTATTATAATTTATATCTACTTCTCCCAGTGATAATCCAGGGATGGAATAAAAAACGGAAGTCTGAATTTGAAGTTCAAGGTTTTTCTACAACTTAAGGTATGGGAGGGAAGGAGGGGGGGGGGGGTGTAAAAGGGTCATGCCTTTACTTTTAAGAATATTGGATTGGAATGTATATATCCAGAGGAAACTAGATTGCAAGTAATTGCAAAGAAATTTTCAGAGGGTAAATCTCAATAAATAGCCATTCAAGTAATAAAAGAACTCAAGGTTAATAATCCATTCTTTAATAAAATGTTACGAATATTTCTCCCATGATTTCCATCCCTGTTTTCTGTGTATTATATGCATACAATATACCCAGACTTTCTACATGTATATCCAATATGAACGGAAATATCACTATGCCAACTCCCAATACCTAGCTGCCCTTGCATTCAATCTTTCCTCCCCCAAATCAAATCTATATTCTTTGATAGCCCCATAGTATATGATAAAGTCTTAAAATCATTATGCATTGGGGTCGTAAAAGAAGATGAAAAAGGTATACTTTTCCAACCTCTCTCCCAAAATGGCTGAACCATGAAGCTTTTCTGTCCTTGACCTTTCGACCCTTGTTCTGTACTTCCCTACACATTTATAGGAACCTTGATATTATATATCAATCAGTATAAGCTGCATGTAGGAATAATATGTTGTTTGAGTAGTTGCTAACCCTTTTATGAAATGTGAAATGCTAGTATAACAATTAAATGAGGTAGACCTCACAGTGGTTCTCCAATTGTTCAATTCTTTCGCAAAACAGTAGAATTTCACATTTCATAAATGTAGTAACAACTTATATCCGTCATTTGTGTCATTTTAAGCTATAATTTGAAGCTAACCTGTTTTTAGTGTATATTTCAATTAAAACTTTGGAAGATAAACAGAAGTTAATTGTGTATGGAAGGTAAAATTAGAAATAGCACCTGTACAAGAATACTCAAAATGGCACACAAGTTAAGATCTTTATGAGAATTTCAGTAAATGCTAGACATTTTTCCCCATTTGTAATAAAACACAGAGAAAAGTTTAACCAAGGCTGGATCCCAATGGCAACAGAATTTTTCAGAAGATAAGACCTTTTCCTGGGCAGAATTTACTGAAATTGCTATGAAATTGTTATTGCATGATTGTTGTATTCCTAACAATTAATATTTTATTAATTACGAGTCTAACATCAGATGAATTGTTAGTTCAAAATGTATAACTGAATGAAAAAGTAAACAACAACGAGACGTAGTGAACAACAGTACATTATTCTAGGGCTATTTTCGAAAGAAGTTCGGTAAAATTACAATGAAAATGTAGAATACATGAGTGTATTTGAGAATAGTACGTTACATCTGATGAAAGATTTGTATATTTATTTGTTATATTTTATTGTAATTATCAGATTTGACTTACAGGGTAACTTGGCAGTCGTTTGATAATCCATTTAACTGTTATAAAACTTGTTTTTTATGTATTATGTACTTATAATATAGTGGTAGAATTTATTATTAGAACTCTAATTTCTGTAAACTGCTTCAATTATGAATATATAATATATATATTTAGTTTATAGATAACTTTGCTCCTGCTCAGGAATCGAGATACATATTCAAGCTGCTTCGACAATATAAGTAGACATTTTCTGTTGCAGTGCCTTAAATGCTTTCATTTAGTTTAAATATACAGCAATATACAGCAATTACTCACTTATTGTGTTGGAAATAATCGTCTACAAATTTTCAAAACAAATTCAAATCTTTATCATTGTTTGCAGCGCCAAGAGGCCACTGGAAAGAAAGAGATTACTGTTCTTGATCCGAAGCGATCCAACACGATCAACATCGGTTTAACAGTTCTGCCACCTCCCAGGACAATCAAAGCTGCCATACTCAAGATGGATAACTCTATCATGAACAAGGAGGGAATTGAGGTACTTTGTTGCGAAGGTTGAAATATGGTAGTGGTTATAGAATCTTGATAGAAATATTACATACAAGACTTTGTTCTTCTCTGTAGGGAAGTAATTTATTATGTAACAAAGTCGCTTAAACACCTTTAATGAATATTCCAGGCACAGCCCTTCATTAAGTACTGATGATTGGTTATGCCCGATGTATTTCTTGAGCATGTTTAAGTGACTCTATGATATTCTATTTAAGAAGTTGTAGATCGTATGCCATATCATGAACAATCCTTCTTTATGTTTATAATTTGTTTGAATTATGACTGTGTGTAGCTGGTTTGTTCTTCAAAGAAAAAAACAGAAGTGAGGTATTGTCATGTACTTGGTGTTGCGGTTCAGAACGTTAATGTTGTAGTTTCTTTTTCCTTGGCCCTAAATAAAAACCTTGGTACTCCGACTACCAGTGACAGTATCAGTTACATTTGTAACAAGACCCGTAACTCTGGCGATATCACTGTACAGTTGTGTCCCTTGGTTGACAAAGAAAGATGGATGAGTGTTGCGTTGTATCTGCTTGAGATGCTCTTGTTTAAGAAAGTATGGCTAGCAATAACAGTATCAATTCTGTGAAGAATAATTCACTTAATGGCAGTTTTAAAGTGTATTCTATTTGTTGCTGTGGAAGCCAAGAAGGGCTTAGAAATGAAAAAAAGATTATTGTTGTTTGAAAAAGACTACCATATTTCATGTGAACTAGTCTGATTGCAGTGTTATGTATACAAACTGTTGTTTATTATCGGTTAATCACCTGATTGTGGTTCCCAGGTTGCTGTAAGACGTCTTGTATGTATCTAATTATCATAACAAACAGATGTAGCATCTACACATCAGTAATTATCCAAGGCACATCAGCAGTGATCCAAATACAGTTGTTTCCTGGAAATATTGGCCAGATTGTTCAGAACTTTGTTTAATTAACAACATTGTTAACAGCAT
Organism: Mya arenaria; assembly: GCF_026914265.1. Lineage (NCBI taxonomy): Eukaryota > Metazoa > Mollusca > Bivalvia > Myida > Myidae > Mya > Mya arenaria. Next base: position 3,715,243 of record NC_069129.1, read on the forward strand.
CATAGTTAACTTTTTAATAAAACAAGCACAGCTATAGCACATGTTTCAACATTTGAAAGAAGCGATGCAGATCAAAAGTGCTTCAGTGAAACTTCCAGAGTATTAAAGATAGCAACTTTGACATTAACAATGTTGTTAACTTTAATATAGGTCTGAAAAGTGAACCCATTGTGTCTTGTTCATACAGTTCATAACATAACCAGAAACAATTTTTCTTACCCTAGCACATTTTATATCGTAATGTATTTTATAACTTTGCAATTCCGTACAAAAAATGTTTATTTGATATATAATATATCATGAATGGGTTGTTTAGGGGTCTAACTTTGTATATGTATAACAACAAGATGATTTAGGTGCATATATATGTAAGACTTATAACCTCAATTTCTTGAAACTTCTTAAGGTTTATAGGCTTAAGTAGCTTATTTCAATTAGCCAAAATACATACTTAAATTTGATTTTGATCAATGGATTTTTTTTGTAATTACCATAAAGATAATTACTATTTTATGTCTGAAAAATCTTAAAGAAGTAGATATAACACAAAATAAAGAAAAACAAAGATAGGGAGCTGAGCTTAATCCTGATTTAAGAGACTTAAGAATTTTTGAGAAATTAGGGCCTGAATCTTGTAAGACCCCAACTGTTGGGTACATTGTCATGACATGTGTACAAGTGTGTATCCATGAGAATATTACAAACAGCAGCCTTCATCGATCTTCACACACCATTTGAAACCATAGTTTTTATCCTGTTTATTGATGATCAAAGGCACTTTAATTTCATGAGTTTCTAGATTTTGTGATTCGATAAATGCTGAAAGGCTTTCGCAAACATTCAATTTTAGATTGTTTCATCAACAAAAGTCTCGAATTTATAAACAAATAAGTCTGCCTCCTTTGTTTAGCAAAACATTACACCGTTGATGTAGCAATCAGTCAAATATTTCCTCTCCCTCATTGTAGAAGATCCTGACCTCCATGATCCCGACGGACGAGGAGAAAGCAAAGATCCTGGAAGCCCAGCTAGCAAACCCGGATATTCCGCTGGGACACGCGGAACAGTTCCTTCTAACCCTGTCCTCCATCAGTGAGCTCTCGTCACGACTCAATGTCTGGCTGTTCAAGCTGGATTATGAGAATATAGAGTCGGTATGTAGTCATGTCAGGGTTTTGTGTGGATGGTATTGTTGTATTATTAACAGTTTTTTGAGGAGGAGATAAACCTTAAAAGAAAATAACAACTGTGGACGTAATTATTTTTAAGCTACACATATATCCTGTTTTTATCATAAAATATTTAATGTACATATGCCAACTGGAAATTCTTACATTCTTATTATTTAAAGTTTATTATTACTTTTCTGAACTACTGTATCAATACTAGTTGGGTTGTGCCTGATTGCTGATGTTATTGATTAGTAAATCAAAAATAATGATCGAAGGGAATAGTGTAAAATGTCTTTATACAAGCCTACATGATTGTGCAAACAGCTGAATTACCGATCTTATATAACCAATAAATGACTTAAACTGAAACTCTGGCGGTCGTTTTTGTCAGAATCTTTCTCTTTGGCTACCTTTTGAAACAGTGACATTAAAATCAATTGAATTCTATGTCATATTCAATGTCAAAGTTTATGACATATACAAACTTAACCAAGTTTGTGCATTTTTTTTAGGAAATTGCGGAGCCATTGATGGACCTGAAGAAGGGGATGGACGAACTCCATGAGAACAAGACGTACCGTTACATCCTCTCTGCCATACTCACTGTGGGGAACTTCCTCAATGGAGCCCAGGTATCACATCTAGCGCTCCCTACATGATAGACATTTGTCTCATATATTGAAAATATAGGGCCAATTGTTCTGAACTTGGTCTAAGTAAACAATGTAGTTATTGTCATCATTATCAACTTTCAAAGTTTTGAAAGTTACTGGACTGAAAGTGTAATGGATACACTTGTGATCTGCCGTAACATGTTTTGAGACAACTGTTTAAGATGTACTTGTACACTGTACAAGCACATTGAAATAGCTGAGCAAATAGTACGCAGTTAAAAGTTAACAACACTATCAATAATCACATTGTTAACTTTAACATCTTTTTGTAGGTGCGAGGTTTCAGTATCGAGTACCTGGCCAAGGTTCCGGAGGTGAAGGACACTGTGCACAAACACTCCATCCTGCATCACCTGTGCACCATCATCATAGAACAGTTCCCGGATAGCACAGATCTGTACTCAGAGATAGGAACCATTACACGCTGTTCTAGGGTGAGTTTTAGGGGGGTTGTGAGGGGGTGGGGCATAGTTGTCTAACAGTAAGAACAAACACTCTATTTCACTGCTCCAGGGTGAGTTTTAGTGGGGCTGTGAGGGGGTGGGGTATAGTTGTCTAACAGTAAGAATAAAACGCTCTATTTCACTGCTCTAGGGTGAGTGTTAGGGGGGCTGTGAGGGGGTGGGGTATAGTAGGCTAACAGTAAGAATTTAACGCTCTATTTCACTGCTCTAGGGTTAGTACTAGGGTGTCTGTGAGGGGATGGGGTATACTGTGAAATCATTAATGTTCGTGGGGCATTAATGTTCGTGGTTTTCGTGGGTTGGGTGATCCACGAATTCAAGATCCCACGAAATATAAACCCTTTATTCACTTTTTCAATTGCCTTGTTAAGTACATACTCTAGTATATTCTTTACAGAGGTCGCAGTATACAGTGTTAAAACCTGTCTCACAGTATAACTTACGATCATTATTCTGTTAATATATTATAACTTAAACTGCCTTTAACAAATAATGAACCAAATCGATTAAATGTGTTTTATGCAGCAAATGACAGTTATAAGCACGTGGTTAAACATGTGCTGTTAATGAAAATCTCCAAGTTTACAAGATGTCCGTGATGAGTGTCCATACTCGATTTTTTTATTTAATGAAATAATTAATCGATTACTAGTACATTGAAGGTTACAAAGCACCGAACGTGACAATATACGCACCTTTTCGGTGTTTTCACAGTTTGCAAAATTCTTAATTGGCATTCAATGGCTTCCCCTATCTGTATTTATGATCAGGGTACATCTTCTATTATTACCTTTATTCCCAATTAAATCGATAAGTGACATGGGTATATGCACTAATTGGCATGTCGTACCACATAAGCGAGTGTCATAAACCAATGACGTAGAAGACGAAAATCACGGGCCAGCGCGTGGATATTATGCAGACGATCTAGGACGATCGCATCTTCGATTTTTTTTTCATTAACCCTTTACTTCATGTAAACCTAAGCCATTTCAGGCTGCCAGTTCATGGCTTATCAGTTCATATCAGTACCCCTACTTCATAGGAGATTATTGATATTATTGGAATTTTAACCCTAATGTAGTACAAACCTATTTTCTTAGTATTTCTTTTGGTTTAATCAATAAGTCATCAATGTAAAGTTTATAGAGAATTAAATTTCCAATCCAGTCATATAAATTTTATTTTGTTATCTAAATTATTTCCGCATGATATTCATAAACAAACAGAAAAATATGTCAAATTTGATGAAAATTAATTTTTATTACACTTTTATTTATCAAACACAACACGAAATATTATATAAACAACATATTTTTATAATTCATTTAATGCAACCTGAATTGAAACAAAGATGGACAGAATTAAAAAATAGTTCACAACAAAGAAGCACGGTATATTTATATATATGATACAGAAGGAAAAAAAAGTTGATCAACAGTCACAGTACGTATAACTTTCGGTTATTTAACACTACAATGAACAAATAAAGTTATTATTCAACTACTAAATGAGGCCTGCATGTTATTGTTTACTAAATTTATATCGTTTATTGCATGTCCATGTATTGTCATTTGGGTTTGATTTTAAAAATCCTCATTTCTCGTATCCTTGTGTGCGTGACGCCGAGGTCTGAATTCTCGACGTCGTACTCAATGTCTCAAACTCATTTTAATTGAAGCCAGAATGTTCCGATTCGTCAGACAAACACTGAAATATAAATGACATTATTCAGGAATGTTGTTTTAAACTGAAGTTAACAAGGGCAGAAATTAGCTCTACATTGCATTCTTGTGTATTCGAAAACACGTGTTTCAACAGCTGATCGATGTCAAATTGGGTCATGTCAAAGTTTAACAATAGGGATAGTCATTATTTTATAACACATTTGTACTTACTTTCAATTTGTAGAAGCAGATGCGCATTTTTATGACCGGATTAGCGAAACAGAAGTGACACATATGTCCCATATAATGATTTATGGCCTTTGTTTATACAAGCCAGATGATTTTTTGTTTATCCAACATGGCCGACATTTTGACACGTTTTCGAACCATGACCTGTGACGTCAGGCGCGTGATCAATAAAATATAGTTGTATTATTGGTAGTTAATTATAACTTGCAGTATTGTGTAAATTTCCACGAGGAAAACGAGACAGAAATGCCCACAAACCTGCGCAGTCAACGTTTTACGCATCTTTGATACCAGTGACCTTATTTCGCGATTTTCCGAAATTCTTTAAATAGTAACATAGTGTTTTTTTTAGTGCATTGTATTTATCGATGTTTATACTTCATGAATATGAATTTATAGCGCATAAACAAGCATCAGGTATGAAAATAAATGCCCCTACATTACGAATACGTAGGATTACGTATCTATGAAGCTATGGATAAAACGTTAAGATCCGTATCTATGAAGCTATGGATAGATAAGTAAAATTGCGTATCTATGAAGTAAAGGGTTAATGAAAATCCACGAATTCAAGTACCCACGAAATTGTTTCTTTTCGGCAAACCACGAAATTTCATGCCCACGAACATTAATGATTTCACAGTAGTTGTCTTAACAGTGAGAACAAAACCTCTATTTCACTGCTCTAGGGTGAGTTTGACTAATAGAGCTACATTGTTTTGAATACAGTATAGGTTCAAGACATTTGATCTCATTCAAAGCTGTATTTTGGCTTCGTTAGGGTAAGTTGTTTGGACCCATACTGTTTCTCATTTTGTAAAATTGTGTATTTGTTGCAGTTGTGTTTTTAGCGACCTGATTTCTTTTAGGCAAAACATCCTTCGTTTTCATGCTATGAATCATTTTCATTTTTAAAATGTCCAAATGTCAAGATATTAAACCTTTTTTTCCCTGTAGATGGACTGGGATGAGTTGAAGCGTAAGCTGGACCAACTGGAGAGTGACTGTAAAGCCTCCTGGGACAACCTGCGAGCCATCATCAAACACGACGGGTCCTCTAACTCACAGCTCAAGTCCAAGTGAGTACAGCCAGACAAAATATTGTTTTCACCTTCATTTCAGTAATTAAGATTACTTTTTAAGCAACGGCTTGAAATGTTTCAGCGATTTTGACTTGATAACCATGTGGCCATCATATGAATGATTGTATCGTACAGTATTTTTTTTTTTCGAATCCTTTATTCTTGTATATGATAAGATATATATTTGAAACTAAAGAGGTTTGCTGAAAAAAATTCTCCTCATTTAACAAGATCTACAAGTTGAAGAAATTTAATTCTAGTTTTGAGACTCACTTTGTATTTGTTTGAAATTTGTGATCTCATGATAGTTTGCTGTAGTCTGGGTGATAAGATGCCGGCCAAGGACATCATTTGTTTAGAATCTGAATCACACTGAACAAATATCTATCAACTGCTCTTCAAACAAAAGTTTCTGAAATAATTTATTCATCTCAACACCTTTCAAGCTCTCATGCATTAAGCAATAGCCACATATTTATTTATGGCAGAATTTTTTGGAGCCTGAAATAAAACTCTATTTATTATATTTTCAGGATGTCAGAGTTTTTGCGGGATGCAGCTGAGCGTATCATGATCCTTCAGATTGTTCATAAACGGGTTATAAACAGGTACAATTGTGTAAAATAGTGTTGCTATGTTTATTCCCCCTTGGAATGGTCTTGGAGAAAGAAATCCAAGTATTTTTAAAGCATTTGTATTATTGTTGTTGTCAGCAGTATGTAAAATCATTAATGCTATTTGAAACTTGTTATTGGACAATACACACATTTAGTCTTCTCCACATTACAGGTCTTGTAACTCTGTCTTAACTAACTGCTTTAGTTTTCTTCTTGATTATCTATTACTACACGACTCTTACCCCTCTGAACCTCCTACATGACATATGTCTGCTCTATTCCCTAGGTATCACAAGTTATTACTCTGGATGGGCTTACCAGTGTTCCAAGCTAAGGACCTGAAGATCAACTTATTCTGTAAAACCATCAGCGAGTTCGCCCTTGAATACCGAACAACGCGGGAGAAAGTCATACAACAGCTTGAGAAGAAGGCAAACCAGCGGGAACGAAAAAAGACGAGAGGGAAGATGATTGTCGATGTAAGTGCTCTGTGGCAGATTGTTGCGACATTTTTAAAGCTTTCCTTAGATTCGTGATGCTGTGCTTATTTAAGGATGTGTTGGACAGATAGATGTTGACAGTTTGCTTCTATTCTCTGTTATGTCTAGGTTAGTCTCTATTGTTATAGAGAAAAGCTTCTGAACTTCCATGTCAGCTAATGTTCTGACTGTGCCTTGCTTTTCCTTTCTTTGGCCTTTTTTGTTTATTTGTTGTTTCTTATTGTTTGAGGTATTGTTATAGGCTTGGTGATCTTTGCCTTAGTGTGGTCCCATCTTGCAAACTTTTTTGCCATACAGTGGAACCCCAATTACTTGATCTCCTATGGACCAGGGAAAATACCTTGAGCCTTGAAAAATTCGAGCCAAGTGGGATTTTTTAACCTTCAGTGTAAATAAATCAGTCATTTACATCTAGTTCAACCCAACAAGGAATTTGAGCCAAGCGAGTTCGAGCCAAGGGGGTCCGATTGTATATAAAAGGCATTATCATAAAACTTAGCAAATTTACCAATGACGCTATGCATATACATATCTACCAAGTCCCATAACTCTGCCTTCAGTATTTGTCAAGTTTTTGCCCTTGAGCAACTGAGAAAAGTTGATGAGCATTTGCCGTGTTGGTGTTGACACAGATACTCGTTGGCGGGAATTGCACTGGCCCCAATATCACGAAAATACTTAACTTCTGTAACCACATAATATTGAAAGTTTTTTTTATAAAATTGTATGTTTTTCACTGTAGAAAAGTGCAATCTCTTATAGAATATGTGGATTTAAGATTTTGGTAAAAAAATGTTCTACAGCAAAAAATGTAATCGAGAATGACTGAATGTTTTTATCAATTACTCGAGTACATTTTCCGCTCTAAAGCAAGTTTTCTTTGAAATATTGCCGAAAGGATTTTATCATCACGTTCTATGATTAATTACGTTTTGAAAAAGAGTTAAACATACTAGGTTTTGAATGATACAATCCTCAGAAGTTGTAAATGTGTTGAGATTTGACTCAAGTGATTTTGTGATTCTGTGGCCTGCTTAGCTTATAAACTGCTGTAACTGATTAATAAATGGCATGAAATAGAAACAAAACAAACAAAAATGCCAGAAAACTGTTGTACATTGTCTTTAACTTTTATTCACAGCTTTCATTACCCACCAATATTGACACAAAAATAAAGCAGGCAAGTGTTAACATATATATAGGTAGCCGGTAGGAAGAATGGTGGTTTCATAAAGTTATGCTCATTTTAAGAAAGGCTAATTTCATCATCATTAGTTTTGATATTCATCTCTAGGAGTTATGTTTTAGTTGAGGTAATAACAATTTTATTAACAAAAAAAATCATTGAAGTAATTTTATAAACTTATGCTTATTTCTGAGAGAGGTAATTTCCTTGTCACGATTTTGTTACTCATGCGTTGGTTTTACATTTATTTGAAATAATGATCATATTATTAACATTAAATAATACATTCATCTCTGATTGTAATTTTTTTTCTCATGTTTTCATTGTAGGAACTGAATGATTATGTAGGTTGGATTTGAGACATGATGTTATATGTCATAACCACATACATGTAGACATCGATGTACATAGGGAATGATTAACATGGACATTATATTTCATCTTTAAACAACATCACACTTGGCCCATTGTTCAGAACTTTAAGTTAACAACATCATTAACGACATCGTTGTTAACTGTTAAAGGTGAAATATTTCATATCAACTGACATATTTGAATGAAACAAGTACAGCTGAATCACTTGTCTCAAATCTGTTAGAAATATTGCAGATCAAAATGATTCAGATTGCAAGTGTGTCCATGAACCTTCCAGAGCAGTAAAGATTTGAAAGTTATCAATGATGACGATAACAGCATTGTCAACATTAACAAAGTTCTGAACAATCGGCCCTCTGTGTTAACAAAATATGTGCAATGCAACTGAAATTTCCATTTAGTTTAATTGGCATGTATTTGATTAAAATCTCCTTTGTGGAAATGATATATAAACCATGTTTCTTTTTCCCTATCTCACAAGTAATTCACATGGAATGTCAAATATACGTTCACCAAACTTAGGAAATCTGGTCATTTTTGACTACGTCTGTAGGATATTCATCATGTTTGTTATTTTATAGTGAAGGCGTTTTGTTTACTGTAAGGTGTCTAATGTGGTGTCTGAAAGGCTGTGTACTATCATTCATAAACTTGTTGGTATATAGACTATATGGTCCATCACCAATGCGGCTTAGATGTTGCGACGAGATTGGTGGATGATGTTGCCAAGAATGCTAGGCATAAGCCTCCAGTTTAAAAGTCAATACTGGTCAGATTAAACTCTGGATCAAATGGGCGATCTTGGCTGTATGGTCTTTCAATCTTAGCCATATGGACCAGTTGGTGTATCGCCCTCTAAATTGGTTTACTCTTAATTCTAATTACCAGTTCACTCCTTACTGTAACTAAAGTCATTCAAACTCCTAAGAATAAGAATTTCTATGAATGATAGTACTTGCATGATTATAAAAGGGTTGTTTTATGTTTTATGGATTTTTTCGATGATTGTTGGATGTGGAATACTCATACTGGATAATCATCCAAAGTTTTGTTTAAACTTAAGATTAATAGCCCTCTAAATCCATGTTGTTTTGTATGTTGAAGATAAAATATCAGGGCTTTTACACTTTCTTTAGCAGAGGCAGAAATTTGGCTACATCCCAATTGAAAAAAGTATATTTTCAACAATATTTAGACAATATATTTTGTTCCAGAATAAATTAAAAAACATAATTCAATAATAAAAGAAACAGTCCCCAAAATACAAAAATTTAATTCCTAAGTTTTGCTGAAAAAGCCCCAAACAAAAAATCAATGGAAAAATACAGGTCTTCTATGGGTATTTATTGGTGTAATTGTCTTGTATGTGTACATGTATTATTCATCTTTCAACTTTTGCATGTGTGTGCATGTGTCTGTATGTCTGTACATTGTCAACTTATTCAATTATTATTTTGTGCCATTTATCTTAAGTATTTAACTGTGTAAGCCTGGCTCTATCATATTCATCTATGATTAGCACGGCTAGAATATATTGTCATACTTAAGCAATTAATAATGTTCCACAGTCGGATTTAAAATTTGTCTCATTTTGATTGATTTTTTTTGGTTTATAAAAAGAGGATTGTGATAAGTGCTCTTAAAATTTGGATTGATAAAACTCCATTTCGAAGATTGAAGTGAAAAAGGTTCCAAGTGACATTAGATAAAGAAGGAGAAACCTTTTCTGCTTTCACTCTTATATTTGTTTTGTTTTTGAAAGTTTTTTATACAAGGAGCAAGCTTACATTAAAGTATCACATCAAATATTTTGTGAACAAATGACTAATGGAAATTTGTTATCCCTTTCAAAAACACTAATATGCAATTCTTTGTTAATTTTTGTTTGTATTGAACCCTATTCATGTAAAATAAAAAAATGTGTGAATTTGAAAAGTGCTGAATGAAAATCTCGAAGACACCTCTTAAAATGTTAATGTTCATTGCTTTTAAACTATTGATAATAACTGAAATAATCCCATGTGTATGAAATTGTAATACCAAACTTTTCTCCCCTTCCATCAGATGGGCAAGTTCAAGGGTACCAAGGGCTCATCCAAGAAGGGCTCTGAGGACGAGGATGCCCTACAACGTGTTCTTGCCAATGGCTACACGAGTTCTGATGATCGAGGGCTTCCCGGCCGACAGAGAAGAAGCAGGATGGGACCCGCAGGTACGCTGTTTGGATTTGAAAACAGTGAAACACAGTTAGCACCAACTGCTTGTGAATTGGTGGGCCTTGGACTATCATGGGTTTTTCTTTAGCTTTTTATACGGTATTGCATTTTAAGCTTGACTATTTAAAGAATAAGGAGGGCTAAACTTGTCCTGTTGGTGTCAGATGGAAATTTTTCACTATATTGACAAATTCTTGAAATCTTGTGAATTAAAGATTTGTTTCAGCCACCGTGCAATGCAGTATTTTAAAGAAACAATAACATTATCAAATATTATCGAAACATCGTTGCAGTATTTTAAAGAAACAATAACATTATCAAATATTATCGAAACATCGTTTTCGATTGAGGTTGCTGATTATTGATTGCATAATGTTAGAACCAATTATCACAATGTTCTCTGTACATGTAAAAAAAAAAGGGTAAAACAACAGAACAAATTATTTCATAGAATCTTTTTATCTTTTAATTGAAAAAAAACAACGCAATGACAAAAATAAAGATGCATCATAATACAATTATCCAATTATATAGGATGATTGATTATGATTTAATACTTATTTTCAATCATGGCTTTTTTCACTCCCGAACTCAGCTGATTTGGAATACGTACTTGTTTACCCTAGAATAAAGACCAATTTCAATCTCTATTTTTTTCACCCCCCAGACACAGCAAGCCTCAAAAGAAGCAGCATGTCGGGGTCACGTGGCTGTCTGACCACTGATTCGGAGATGTACGACACCGGTGACGATGAGATACTCGAGGCGTGCGTACGTACAGCAACCACACCGTCCACACGTGCACCTCGGGAACGAAAGAAGGGCCAACGGAACCGCAAGTCTTGTAAGTATAGAGAGATGTAGTAGGAGTTGAGATGTATAAGGAACTTGTAATCTACATGATCATGTATAAAGGCTTTCTGATCACCTCCTGCCTCTGTCTCAATATAATTATAAACATTTTATAACTCTTTTGCTATTAAATGTTCATTTTTTTCATATTAAAAGATTTTAAAACATAATTGCCTTCATGAAACTTTTATCAGAAACAAATAAAACATGTTTTGCTCCTGACAGTTTCTTAAATTAGTTTGGGTGTTGAGTTTGTTTTAGCTCATCGTGGATTTATTACAAGTGTTACGTATAAACAGATATTTTTTCTGGTTTTCGGATCATTACATTATTTGACAGACAGGGCAGGAGTTTAATGTGCATTTTCACGCGAACACTGAATGTATTTATATAATCTACATGTAGGATATCTTGCAATGTATATGTAATCTTGTAGTCCGTTAGACAGGAAAAACCCATCACTGCCCAGGACTGTGTGCAGCTATATTTGAACACTATCAAGTCACAACTTTGAGCAAGGATTAAAAAGAATCACTGCTTTTAGCAAGGATTACAATCACAGAATCCGTATTACACTTGAAAATCTTCATTTTTAGCTCATCTATATATCATATATAAAAGTCTAGATATGTTCAAGCCTTAGTGTTGTTGTCAGTGTCATAGGTGTGCAAAAACTGTAACTTTAGCCATAACTCAAACAGTGTTCAAGATATATAAATATATTTGAACTTGATACATGTGGTGCCTGAGCATACTAGTGTTGCCGTTCGCTTCGCAGCACTGATGTTTATTTTTTGTGTTTCTATTTTTTTAGCTGTCACACACACATAAACTGGCTTTTAAATATGTGTTTTCATGCTGAGTGTACCTTTAATAGGAAAAAAACAACACTTTTAGACTTTGCCCTTCTCATATTTCCAGCTAGCATGAGACATTTACAACTATACTGAAATATGAACAATTCATAGGTAACTAATGCAATCTCTGCAGAGTTTTACACTTTCCCCGTGTGAGCAATAGTCTGTGCCCCACAAATACGGTTTATACATTTTTAAAATTGAAACTTAATCATCGTAAAGTCCTTGCTTCACATAATATGTGTACTGTCATTGATACTTTGCAGTTAAATGCAATGTTATGAACGGCTAGAATTTTGGTCATTTTCATCTCACTTTCAAGACCATGCACATCTGTGTTTCCTGAATTGAATATGTATTATTGGTATCACTTTTTTTTCTATGAAATCATTTTTAAAAAATACGTATATATCTGCATTGAGGCACAGACTATGTACGTTATTTGAATCAGCAGAAGCAATATTTTCCTTTACTCTTGAGTTTTTAATTGTCTCTCAACCAATCACAATCAATTGACATCCACAACTCCAGTGTGTTGACTTTTTATCGTCATTCTTTTCATCACATGTTTGTTGTGTTTGTCCTGTGGGTTTGAGATAAACCTTGGGCCGTTTTCACTAATGTCCTGTGTCTGAGTTTCAGGTTTAGTCTGATTTTCACTCGAGTCTGAGTTTTACTTATGTTTGAGAAGTTAAGCCTGAGATTTACCTGAGCCTGGGTTTAACCTGTTACTGAGTTTCAGGTTTGATCCAAGTTTCATCATAGATTTCTGATTTTTAAATTCAGACTCAAGACCTTAGTGAATACAGGCTGTATGTGTTTTGTGTGAGTTTGAAGTCTGAGTAAAAATCATATTTCCCCTTCTTAGTAAGGAGATATAAATAGCCTCAGATGTTCAAGTGTGTTGTGCATGTAAATATGTGTGTGTTTATTTGTGCCCATTATATGTCTCATTCCTTAACACAGTGAACTAGTGAACAATATTACCATATTGAAGCAATAGCACATTTTATGAGGCTCTATATCATAAGTGGGTTATTGCCGTGGTGGCTCTGGGGCCAAGTTTCATAAACAATGTAAGAAAAGAGAGAGTAAATAATGAAATATTTTCTTGACAGAAATCTTATATTATCAGATAGTTTAAAAATTCTGGCTTGGCCTGATATATGTGACTTCATATTTTTTTTTGCTGAAACTGGGCCCTGAAGATATCTGCTCTAAGGTTGCACCAGAGTGGACATATAATGTCAAGTTGTGTTGTTTTCAGTCTTGGATAGGGATAGGGATAGTGATACTGATCATTAGGTAACCATGGATACCGTGTGCACTCTGTTACTATGGCAACATTGTTACCATAGCAACCATCTGTGAGATTTAAATTTAAAGTTTTGATGATTTTATGATAGCAATGAAAGGAGTTTTAATTTTTACCAAAACTATTTGGATTTTCTGCTTCCTGATAAAAGATCATGCTTACAATAATCCACAGAGGTTGCTATGGTAACAATGTAATTCTTTTTGATTTGCAACAGTAGATTATTGCACATTCTATTAGTATAGTTTAGACAATGTTGCAAGTTCCATTTAGATTAGAAACTGTTCAGAATGATATCTATATATTTGTCATGCAGACATTATAAAATGGCTGGATATTTTAAATTGCTTAGAAGATGAGTTTTTATTTATTGTGTCATGAAAGTGCTTTGTCTTAATTTTACAGGGGAAATACAATTAAAAGAAGTTCTTAGTAAGGAGCCAATATGGCTATATAAACAGACTTCACTTATGATATCAAGATGAATCATAAATAGATATTATAAAAATGTTCATGGTATTTATGATTTTTAGCTCTGCTGGCCAAAGGCCAGAAGAGCTTATGCGATGGTAATGTATACGTAGTATGTGCATCCATGCGTCTGTGCATTTATGCGCCCATGCATGCCTAGATTATGGGCTTTAAAAGTAAAAAAAAATCCATGCGTCTGTAAACAATTGCTTGTGAACACGAAACAGTCTTCAGTTTTGATTGTATCTCGATGAAACCTGTACAGTATTTAGATAGCCATTAAAGCTCAGTTCCTTTTGAAAACCAGCCAGATCCGCCCATGCATGACTAGATTATGGGTCTTGAAAGTATAAAAAAATGACATTTTTAGCTAAGTCTATTTTTAGCCAAGTTAACATGTCACAATTGCTTACCTGAGGTCATTACTGGCCACAACCCGGGTTTACAGGTTTGGTATACTTAAATTGGGAAATGTTAAAAACCTTTTTGTCTGAAACAGCTATGCAGATCCTTGCTATTTTGAACAAGGCTTAATTTAGTGATCTCTTGGGTCAAAACTGGCACTGCCCGTGGGATCAAGTTTCCTAGCGACTTATTTAAGAAATATTTTCAAAATCTTATTTCAAACCACAAGGCTCATACCTTTGATATTTGTTGTGGAGCATCATAATTATGATGACCGGCTAGCAAAACATTTCAAATAATGCCCCTTGGGCAAAAGCTGGCCCCACCCCTTTTGACTTACTTTTTAATTTGTAAAGCTATAGCAATGGAATTTTGACCATGTTAACGAGCATCAATATTGTCCTCGGATGTCCTTGACCAACTTTTTTTTATTTAAATTACTGAAATGAAATTTGACCATGAGTACAGTTTTGAAAGCAAATATTTTTACCCTCAGATTACCTTTACTTGGCACATATTTAAATAGTTCATGCAACTAATCTGCTTACAACACTTTCTGTCTTCAGATGTTGAACGTGCAGCTTTTTCAGCTTACCCAAACACAAAAAGTGAACTATATATTTGTTGCCTATTACTCATACGTACATGCTCTGGATTGAAAATGACCACAAGAGCCATGCCAGTAGAGCATAGGCCCTCTTGGGCCTCTTGTTGTAATTATTGTCAAAACCTTTTCAGGCATCGGTGGATAATAATTTAAAAACAAAATGCTCATGTCAATCAATTCAGTAACAACCAATGACAAGGTTTTTAAAAACGTTCACCTTGATATTTGGGGTTCATACTAATACAATCTGTTTCACTTTTTGGATAAATCTGTCAGTTTTTTAAAAGGAAAGAAATCAGTTAAATTATACCCTGTATCCAGTAAGCGTAGTTAAGGTCTGTCCAAGACACATATCTATTCATGCAAACTTCTGCTACTACTTTTCAGTCTTCGAACAGTATTTTACTACATAAGTAGCGTAGTAAGTTGACATGTTACCTGCTGAAGCCCGTAGTTTGTTGGGCTCATAAAACTGTTTGGCTTATAATTATGTTGCCACTTTAAAAAAGCTCTATTACGTGTTTATTTTCGATGTTGGCTCGTCTTGTTTTCACATTGCTTCAGTGTTAATACATAATTTAAAATGTATGTGTTATGGCAGACGAGTTATTATTAGCCTGCCTTTTCAAGTTATTATTAGCCTTTCTTTTCAAGAACAGAAAAGTTGATGTATTTTTATGGCGCTTGTGTCGTTGTCATCCTCAGCATACTAGTGCAAAAACTTTCACTTCTGCAATAACTTAAACTCAATTAAAGATATCTAAATGAGACTTGGTTCGTATGTTCCCAGAGATTATATGCTCGTTAAGGAAGGCCAAAAACACTGGCTTTAATATTTGAAGAGTTATGCCCCTTGTATAACTAGTTATGCCCCTTGTATAACTAGTTATGCCCCTTGTATAACTAGTTATGCCCCTTGTGTAACTAGTTATGCCCCTTGTGTAACTAGTTATGCCCCTTGTATAACTAGTTATGCCCCTTGTATAACTAGTTATGCCCCTTGTATAACTAGTTATGCCCCTTGTATAACTAGTTATGCCCCTTGTATAACTAGTTATGCCCCTTGTATAACTAGTTATGCCCCTTGTATAACTTAATGGCTAGTGTTGGTGTTTGCTCTACATCGCACTTGTTTTGAATTAGCATTCAGTTGAAAACACTTTTGTATTATCAGTTATTGTTTGTTTTTTCTTGAAATATATTGAATGATTTACTTTGCAAGATATAGACATCAAGATAATGATAGTTGTTAATCTAATACCTCTTGATGATTTTGGTACTGAGACAAAACAATGAAAACTATGTCTGGGACCTATATTCAAGAAAATACAAATATTTCAGAAAACATACCTACTGCTACTAGACAGAAGCAATTATGTTATGATGTTACAGTAGTTGAATAACGATGGAGGCAAAAAGGTTCTATTTGACATTAAATATGCAGATAAAACCTTATCGCTCTCAATGTGATGTTCATGTACTGTGTTTGATTTTTTGCTAAGATTAGCTGCATAGATGTTAACATTGCTTTATTGAGATGTGTCGAGTCTAAAATAAATGGTTAGTACTTCATTACCAATAAAGTTTGAGACATACTTGTGAATGTAAGCGTAAGCAATTGACATTTATGTATATCTTGACTGTTTTTTGAAGAAAAAAGTTCAGGTATTTTTTTTTAGTCTTTGTGTCTTCATTTTCAGAGTGAAAAAAACTAAGAAATAGTTGTAAAGATTTTCAAATGAAACTTGGTACACATGTGGCCAGATACAACACCCAAATGTATTTTAGGCCCATAACTCTGAAATTTATCATTGAAGAGTAATGCCCCTTTTTTACTGAAAATCAACAGCAAACTCATTTGGTCTGCGGCAGCCTGGTTCTATGTTGTCAAAGTGATATAAAAGCCTTTTACCATTCAGAGGTCTGACTTATAGACTGTTTCTCTCAGCCCAGCCACATTTGAATCGTTTGTATTATAATAAATGGATCAAACAATTAAGATATCAAAGAACACATTTTGGATGAAATTACGAAAACAAGTTTGCATCCCGATTAAATAATAATCTGATAAAATATATAATAAAGAACTGCTTTGTATATAAAAAAGTATATCTAAGAAGTGAGTAAACTGATTGACAGCTTTTTAATTCTGACAGTTACTGTAAAATATGTATATAAACATTTTATGCTAACCTTATACTAATATGTGTTGTTTATTATTTTTGTTCACTTATTTCTATATGATTTCAGATGATCTGATTTTGTGAAATAAATGTGCATGGGGTTATTACTAACAATGTTAAAATATTTAAACATGAATACTGTAGTTTCCTTTAACAAATAATACAGTGTAAACTAAAGAATACATAGATAGTTAACATTTCAGAAATAACTGTTTTTATTATCATATAAAGGGTATGAAGTCGTTCTACTCAGATGTTGATTAATATTTTGTTTGAATGTTTTTCAGTGAGACGTACGCTTAAAAATGGCCTCAGCGCTGAGGAGGTAAATGCCATTACCCAGGCGGAAAATGTTTGAAACTATGGGGTCTGAATATTGACAAAATCACCCTGGCTGTAATAGTTTTAAACAAAGTGATGTGATTTTTCCCTAGCCGAAAACCACAGGATTTGAATATCAACCAAATGCACGCTGATGGGATAAAGGCGTTTGAGTGACAACACACTAATGGGACAACATCAGCTGACATGTTTAAAACACCCGGCTTCGAATGTTAACATGCACAAAGATATACGTACTCTGAGCATATTGTTGCCTCATTAATTGCCATCTTTGCCAGAAATGGCTCAGTCTATTTGCTCTGGAATGAATTGAGGCTAAACATATAATAGAGTCTATTTTTGCTTCAATTAGTAACACATTGTTATTTATTTGTTAACTGTATGCTCATTGTTGTATCATGGCATTCTTAAATATAATTATATTATTATGTTATAAACATAAATCAGTGTACAAAATCATGTCTCTTTATTTATTTATTCATGATTGTTTAATTCAAAGTGCTTCTTAAAGACTATGATTGTTTGTGTTATATTTGTCAGTCTTTTTCAGAATGATGACCATTAACTTACTGTTCTATGTGTATTTGTATTCAGCATACTTCTGAAGAACTGAGCCACGTCAACAAGCTTGATACGAGACAACATAAGTGTTCTGACCTTACTCATATATGCATATACTTAATATATATATATTTAAGAAAATCTATATTATTATATAAAAAGCAGTGTATAAAAGGGAGTCATAACCGGATCATTTCGTTTGGTTAAATATGAAATTTTGATTTTATCGGATGTAGATATTCATGTTAGTCATTCACACATGCGGTGCATCTGGTTCAACTAAATGGTTAACACAGATTTCATGTAACATTTCTAACAAGCACAGAAATCTGCTCACAAACTATAGAAATTCTTTAATTTAAGCTTTATTGTAATTGTTCCTCATTGATCTGGTTCCTCTCTCTTTACTGTTACTGTTTACATGTTAGCCTTGTACTTGGCTTTGTTTTGTCCAAACCAACATAAGTCTGTTCAGGGTTTGAAGAGCCATACTGGCCATACTGCCCATGTAACTGAGAACAAGCTATTTTTTATAATGCTTATGATGTAAATGTTATTTTATTGATTCATCTTAGCACCAACATTGTTCAGTGATATATTTGTCCAGGAATGCATCACGCAATGTATGCCATCTTCTGTGTTTGCATTCTCTAGAATTTGTTGTTGTCCCATCAGACATGATTGTGTAGGTTTTCATCAATGTTTGATTGAGGTTCTTTGTAACAAATTTGAACAAAGGTGTATTTTGTAGTCACATGTATTTGTTTAAGAACAATAATTCTTTGTGTTTATGCCTGATGCGTCTTCCAATACGTTGATTTTGTTTTGCCCGCCTGTTTCAGATATACAAAAGTAAGCTATGCAAGTCTCATGTTGGAGTTGATAGTGATATAGAACATGTGATATTTATCCTGTATCTTCCCTCTATTATTAAATACCTGCTGTACTTTGTTGGCTTTCTAATTCACAGTATGGTTCTATCAATTTTCAAAACTTTTATTCCTGGTTATTATGCAATATATTTAAAAACAAATACCAGGTAGGTTGGATGGAATGCCTACAGTAAGGGTTTATTTGAATTTACAAATTGAAACTTAAATTTAATTTTCGACTCTCCTCTAGTTATCATTTAAATTCTAGATCATGCGATATTTTGACTGGTCCCATGGCTGAAAAGTAAGAGCGTGACATTGGTGATTGATCTAAAATTGTCTTGTACAAGATGTTATAGACCCGCGTATTATTTTAGTGACAAGTTGGATTTTTGCATTTATTTATTTTTTAATGAAATCCACCGTGTGAAACACTGATACTCACTTTCTTCATTCATTGATGTCCACTTTTTTATATAATATTTTTATGAGTTTGTTTGTTTTTTTGCCATTGTAAAAAAGGAAACATTATACTAGAAGTCAGGGTGAAAAACCATGTCATTACTAAGTATAACTGCATCTGACTGCGCTCATTTTGTTTTTCAATAATGATGTGGCTTAGATATTTTGTGCAATAGTGTTTATATGCTTTACTTAAGTGCGATATGCTTATTGTCTTTAGTGTTTCTTGCCATGAAAATGTTTATCGTCTTAAAATTGTCTTGCTTACTTAAAGTCACTTGGTAAAACCATAAGGATGCCATTACATTTGTCTATTTTTGTACGGAGAAAACTTACTGTCCATGGATTTTAGCCTATCTATAAACTTCTGTAGTGATTTTGAACATTGTACAGGTTATGTATATTTTGTATGATGAAGTAGTGATTCTGTAGCGTAGAATCATAACCAGTCTACTACTTATTATGCATAAATTAGTGGAGATTAAACCAAAAAAAATGTAGATTCATCCATGGACTGGTGATTGTTTTTCGACCAGGAAATATGCATTAAATGAATTATTTTTCATCTACAATAACAGAGTTACTCAGATATAGTGCCTACTTTAACTACACTCGTGTATTTGCTTCAAAACTTGATGATGCGTTACTGCTTGCCTCACTCTTGTTCTTTGATGTGTCAATTGTATCTTGTAATTCATAAAATCCTTCCCATAACCAGTTAATATACAATGTACATTTTTGAAAATCACACAGATAATCTGTTTGCCATATATTTTGTTAAATTTTAGTCAGACACAGAGTATTATGTTTGCTGGACTTCATCACTAATGTTTAACTATACAGTTATAGAGAACTAACAGCTAATACATATACTAAAATTAAAAGTGAGGATTTTATAATGTCTAATAATACATGGTGGCATTTGAGGTGGTCTCAAATTCATATTTATTTTATTCACTGGAGCTTATTTCACATCCATGACTAATCAATTTTGTTTTAAACTGCAAATTCAGACGTTTAAAAATGAATTTCTTAAGATATATTCGAACAATATTATGTCAATTACTGTTAACAACCATTTATATTTTGAATGTGACCATTTTACTTGGATCTATTTATAAACATCACAGCTTGATAATCAGCTGATGTATGTTTGAATTGAGTTAAACGGTACTTCTTTTGCTTCATAACAATGCACCATCACTTGTAGAAATGCTTTAAACATCTGTTTTATTCTGATAGACTTAATATTTGATTGTAAAAGATAAAGGTGATATCTTGGCCAAAGTTCATTATGGAAACATGGGAGGTACACTGGAGTCTTCTAATGATCAAATAAGCTTGTCAATTTATGTAACCATTGACAGTAACATCAAACATCGACGCCTGGTGACTCGGTACAATTTTGGTTTCATTTGAAAGTTTATTGCTTGCTGATTACATATATGTAAAATACGGGGCAGAAAATACATTCAGAATCAAGTAATCACAGTTTTAATTATGTGCTTTACTTACAATGAAATGACGTAAATTGCAATCTTTTAAGGTCTAAGTAGCTTGTTAATAATATATTTTTCAGTACTTTTTTTTTACATATTCTTTGACATGACATCCTTTGAAATGGTACAATTTTGTTTGGGTCCCCAGGCTTCCAAAATTCCCATTTCTGAGTATTGGAAACAAGAACATAGACCTGTCTTACACAACATGACTTACACACTATATAGTCTCACATTAGGGCGTATTATGACCCACGTCTTTCCTGCTCTAGTTGTTTGTTTATCGCTGTCTCATATACTGTTTTTCATGACCTTTATATTTTTACAGAACTGGCACCAACTTTATTATGTACTGTTGTTCATGACCTTTGTTTTTATACAGGACTGGCACTGATCTTTACTGTATTATATACTGTGATGTTTAACATATGGTAGATGTAATGTAAAAACGGAAGCTGGTGGTTATATCATATACGAAGAATTAATATACATTTATATATATATATATTTATTTAAACGGGATTATAACCATCTATCATACCAAAGCCACAATCATTTTATGTTTACACTAATTGAAAGGTAGCAATGAAAGAATATTTGAAATGGTACTAGCAGTAGTAATATACATAAATACTTCATTCTAAGGTACCCAGTACATAATATAGTTTAGTGCCGTCATGTATGTTACATGTAAATGTTTGTTACTGATTGTGGAGTATCGTTGTGTTCTAGTTGTTGCTAATACATGTTAACAAACATATGATCTAGAATTTTTTTTCCTTTTTTCATTAAATAAAATTTTGTAAACAAACTTCGTTGTAACGTTTTGTTTTAAACTGTTTTTATGACATAGTTGCTTCTTTCCATCTTATTGGCTGTTTTGGTCAATCTTGCATGTGTTGAACTTGACAGTGTGGGATGTTAGCTAGTCTAGCCCGAATATGGGTCATGCATTAGGTCAGAGGACACTATATATTGTTCCCGTCAGAATGGTACAGAAAATATTTAAAATGACAAGATGAATAGATCATTTCATACCGATATTAACCTAGTATTAATAGCTGGCTCAGAGTGGATTCTGAACAAAAAGTCCCAAGATATTGGTCTGCCAATCATATATGGTGGTGATATGTATGAATAATTAACAACGAACGATGGAAACTTAGGTCTGTAGGTTTATATAAAAAAATGGAAACCTAACTCTGTTGCACACATTGACAATGAAACCTAGGTCTGTAGGACTACATTGGAAATAGAAAACCTAGGTCTCCAGGACTACATTGACAATCAAACTAGAACTCCGCGAGTCGGATGTGTCGCCTGACGAATTATTTACTGTTAACATTATAGCTGTTAGATTGGCATTTTATTCATTTATAGACAATGATGTTGCCATTTAACTTTCAAGTGTAGGTGGCATTTGATAGTTTACGAGATATGCCACGGACAAAACCTAAGCAAGAAAATTAACAAAGGGCAATAACTCTAAAAGTATGGCAGCAAGAGTAACGGTTCTTGTGCACTGCACATGCCCTCAATGAGATCTATCTAGCTATGAAGTTTCAAGTTGATACCTCATATTCTTCAAGATATGCCCCGGACAAAACTAACAAAGGGCAATAACTCTAAAAATATGGCAGCAAGAGTAACGGTTCTTGTGCACTGCACTTGCCCTCAATGAGATCTATCTAGCTATGAAGTTTCAAGTTGATACCTCTTATATTCTACAAGATATGCCCCGGACAAAACTTTAAGCATGAAAATTAACAAAGGGCAATAACTCGAAACATATAGATGCAAGAGTTACGGTTTTTGTGCACTGCACTTTCCCTCAATCAGATATACCTACGGAATAAGTTTCAGGTTGATACCTCCTATAGTTTACGAGATATGCCACGGACAAAACCTAAGCAAGAAAATTAACAAAGGGCAATAACTCTAAAAATATGGCAGCAAGAGTAACGGTTCTTGTGCACTGCAATTGCCCTCAATGAGATTTATCTAGCTATGAAGTTTCAAGTTGATACCTCTTATATTCTTCAAGATATGCCCCGGACAAAACTTTAAGCATGAAAATTAACAAAGGGCAATAACTTAAAAACTAAGAAAGCAAGAGTTACTGTTATTGTGCACTGCACTTGCCCTCCATGAGATCTATCTACATATGAAGTTTCAAGTTGATAACTCTTATATTCTACAAGATATGCCCCGGACAAAACTTTAAGCATGAAAAATAACAAAGGGCAATAACTCTAAAAATATGAAAGCAAGAGTAACAGTTCTTGTGCACTGCACTTTCCCTCAATTAAATCTATCTACATATGAAATTTCAAGTTGATACCACTAATAGTTTAGGAGATATACCCCAGACAAGCGAAAATTGGAGGCGCCACCGCCGCCGCCACCGACGCTGCTGCCGACAAAAGTAACCCCTATATGTCGTCTTTTCAGGCGACACAAAAACCTATATCTGTACTGCAGGACTACATGGACAGTGGAAAAACTTATGTCTGTAGGACTATATGGACAGTGGAAACCTATGTCTGTAGGACAACATTGATAATGAAAAACCAAGGTCTGTAGGACTACCGGTACATGGACAGGGGAAACCTAGGTCTGTAGGACTACATAGACAGTGGTAACCTAGGTCTGTAGGTCTACATGGATAGTGGAAACCTAGGTCTGTAGGACTATATGGACAGTGGTAACCTAGGTCTGTAGGTCTGCATGGACAGTGGAAAACCAAGGTCTGTAGGTCTACATGGATAGTGGAAACCTAGGTCTGTAGGTATACATGGACAGTGGAAACCTAGGTCTGTAGGACTATATGGACAGTGGTAACCTAGGTCTGTAGGTCTACATGGACAGTGGAAAACCAAGGTCTGTAGGTATACATGGATAGTGGAAACCTAGGTCTGTAGGTCTACATGGACATTGGTAACCTAGGTCTGTAGGTCTACATGGATAGTGAAAACCTAGGTCTGTAGGACTATATGGACAGTGGTAACCTAGGTCTGTAGGTCTACATGGACAGTGGGAACCTAGGTCTGTAGGACTATATGGACAGTGGTAACATAGCACTGTAGGTCTTCATGGACAGTGGAAACCTAGGTCTGTAGGACTATATGGACAGTGGTAACCTAGGTCTGTAGGTCTACATGGATAGTGAAAACCTAGGTCTGTAGGACTATATGGACAGTGGTAACCTAGGTCTGTAGGTCTACATGGACAGTGGAAAACCAAGGTCTGTAGGTCTACATGGACAGTGGAAAACCTAGGTTTGTAGGTCTACATGGACAGTGGAAAAACCTAGGTCTGTAGGTCTACATGGACAGTGGAAAACCTAGGTCTGTAGGTCTACATGGGCAGTGGAAAACCAAGGTCTGTAGGTCTATATGGACAGTGGAAAACCTAGGTCTGTAGGTCTACATGGACAGTGGAAAATCTAGGTCTGTAGTACTTCATGGACAGTGGAAAACCTAGGTCTTTAGGACTACATGGACAGTGGAAACCTAGGTCTGTAGGTCTAGATGGAGAGTGGAACCCTAGGTCTGTAGGTCTACATGGACAGTGGAAAACCTAGGTCTGTAGGTCTAGATGGACAGTGGAAAACCTAGGTCTGTAGGACTAGATGGACAGTGGAAACCTAGGTCTGTAGGTCTACATGGATAGTGGAAACCTAGGTCTGTAGGTCTACATGGGCAGTGGAAAACCAAGGTCTGTAGGTCTACATGGACAGTGGAAACCTAGGTCTGTAGGTCTACATGGACAGTGGGAAACCTAGGTCTGTAGGTCTACATGGACAGTGGAAACCTAGGTCTGTAGGTCTACATTGACAGTGGAAAACCTAGATCTGTAGGTCTACATGGACAGTGGAAAACCTAGATATGTAGGACTACATGGACAGTGGAACCTAGGTATGTAGGTCTACATGGACAGTGGAAAAACCTAAGTCTGTAGAACTATTTGAACATTGGAAACCTATGTCTGTACTGTAGGACTACATGGACAGTGGAAACCTAGATATGTAGGTCTACATGGACAGTGGAAAAACTAGGTCTGTAGGTCTTCATGGACAGTGGAAACCTAGGTCTGTAGGTCTACATGGACAGTGGAAACCTAGGTCTGAAGGACTACATGGACAGTGGAAAACCTAGGTCTGTAGGTCTACATGGACAGTGGAAAACCTAGGTCTGAAGGACTACATGGACAGTGGAAACCTATGTCTGTAGGTCTACATGGACAGTGGAAAAACCTAGGTCTGTAGGTCTACATGGACAGTGGAAAACCTAGGTCTGTAGGTCTACATGGGCAGTGGAAAACCAAGGTCTGTAGGTCTATATGGACAGTGGAAAACCTAGGTCTGTAGGTCTACATGGACAGTGGAAAATCTAGGTCTGTAGTACTTCATGGACAGTGGAAAACCTAGGTCTTTAGGACTACATGGACAGTGGAAACCTAGGTCTGTAGGACTACATGGACAGTGGAAAACCTAGGTCTATAGGTCTACATTGACAATGGAAAACCTAGAATTGTAGAACTTCATGGACAGTGGAATATATTGGTCTGTAAGACTACATTGACAATGGAAAACTTAGATTGGTAGGTCTACATGGACAACAGAAACCTAGGTCTGTAGGTCTACATTGAAAATGGAAAATCTAGGTCCATGGTCTTCATTGACAATGAAAAACCTAGGTCTGTAGGTCTACATGAACGTTTGAAAACCTAGGTCTGTAGGTCTACATGGACATTTGAAAACCCAGGTCTGTAGGTCTACATGGACATTTGAAAACCTAGGTCTGTAGGTCTACATGGACATTTGAAAACCCAGGTCTGTAGGTGACATGGACATTTGAAAATCTAGGTCTGTAGGTCTACATGGGCAGTGGAAAATCTAGGTCTGTAGGTCTACATGGACATTTGAAAACCTAGGTATGTAGGTCTACATGGACAGTGGAAAACCTAGGTCTGTAGGTCTACATGGACATTTGTAAACCTAGGTCTGTAGGTGACATGGACAATGGAAACCATAAGCTTAAATATAACAATCAATATTTTAACACTTCCACAAATCTGATATAAAGCCTGCCATGAGTGACCATCATTGTTGTTATATTTTATGTGCCATAGTAAATGCAGATATTATGAGATAAATTCAACATGGGATCAAAAAAGTTATCACTTTAAATCAATGTTGCATCTATTCCACTCATATTTTGAGAAATGCATGGGAAATTGTTTTTGCCAGGTCATTCGCTGGAAACCAGCACCTCAAGGGATGTAATGGAACACCAGTTTAAAACATGCCAATAAACATTGGTGAATATCTGATAACAAATGTTTAAGGTGGAGCATGGACATGAAAGTATGAAGCCATGGGCAACACTATGATTCCTATATGTCTGCCATCTACGCAAGTGACAAAAAAATGGTGGTTCACTTGAACAATTAACACTTAAAATCACGTAACTCAAGGATTGTAAAATTGACCACAAACTGTAACAATGTCATGCAAAAGCCTGGAATAAATTAAGATATACAATTTTAGAGCAATGTCCTGATTTTTAGTTTTATTCAGAAATATCAACACAAATAAATACAATATATAAAAGGTTTTGAAATAAGTAATTTCTGCCTAAGATGAATGAGAAACACACAGTAAACAAGCATACAAATCCAATGATCAGGTTTTTTGTACAAAGTCTAGGAATAGAGTTGCCTTGGCGACGTTGTTGTCATTTGTGTTGAAAATCACATTAATCTTGGTCATAGCCAAAAATGTTATTTGAAATATTCAAATGAAATTTGGTACACGTTTTGTCTGAGACAACATGCATGTTTTGTAAGGCCCGTATCTCTTGCATCACTAAATGTTGAGTTAAATAGGGTTTCGACTGAAAAACAACAAACAAGCATGGACGTTCTCTCCTCAGGCACTCTTGTTTAAAGATAGTTATAAAAAATCATAAGAGACACTTAATCATGACAATATCATAGAAAGAACAACAGACAGTGAAGGTGAATTTTCTACAACATTTGCATCCAGCATATTCAGAGTAAACATGTTCAAAAACAGTTACACAATGATAACATAATAAATTGCGTCAAAACTAAAACTACAGCATGGAAAATGAAGATTAATTGAAAGAAAAATATCAATTAAGTGAAAAAATCATTTTCTACAAGCTGACATCTAGCCAGAGTTCTGTTTTCTTGGTAGAAATAAGTTCTTGTGTCCATTTTAAAAGACTATGAGCAATTTCCCGTGGTTGGGCTGGAACGGGCGTCTTCTGGTGACAGGTGAATCAAGGTGACACCCCTTCAAAATACATTCTTAACATGGCTACTGATCTCATACAAATGTTTGATTCCAACATTGATATTCAAAATGATACAATGTGATGTACATGTATAGCAGTAAGAGTCAGTTGAACATCACTTCCCACATCAGCAACAAGCTACAACAATCAGTAACAATCACACACAGCACTGAACATTTATGTGTAACTAATAACAAAACTAGTCATGGAATTCATAAGAAACATGATATGATTTGACCAATTCATCACACATTGTTGTTTTTTTGTAAGTTTTGACGTAACTTTCTGGAAGTGCTAAGGTAATTCATAACACATTAACACAGGTTCTTTTCTCCTAAATGCTACAACATAAAACCATGTACTACTACACAAAAGAACGCCATATACAGATCCAGACAATGACAAAGTCACCACAGTAACCACGGTAACACATTTACAAGGTTTTAATGTTTACTCCATGACTATTTGAGCATCTTTTCCATCCTCCAACTTATGTTTGACACCATTTTTTAGGTCAAACTCTCGGCGCAGGAAACCAAACAGTAAATCGGTCAAAAGGAATATCTGAAATGGAAAATAACATTTGTTGAAACTCAAACCCTTACATTCGAATGAGGCATTGGTTTTTTGGAACTTTCTGTAGTACATGATTGTGAACACTATCTGCACAGGAAATAATTCAATATTAGTTTTGATCATGTATTTGTACATATCATACAAGTAAACCTTGTTGCAACCACCTAATTGTATGAAATTCCTCAACACAATTAGATATATCCCTTTCCCAGGTACATAACAAACAAAATTGTGCTTTATCTTGGCTTTTAATGTCAGACAAAAATTGTTTATCACTATCATAGGGTCATATTACAGAAGCATTGTAAAATGAACTTGTACCTTCTACATATCTTGGTTAGCAAACTTGTCCGATATATTATGCCCATACACATTCTGACCATATTTGGTGATGATTGGACAAAGGCTTCTAAAGTTGATCTGACAAAACCAATTTTAGGTGATTTCTAAAATTAAAGGGTGATAACTCTGGGGTGACTGTAGCGATATTGCTGGATGTCAAACATGTCTGAGATATTATGCCCACACACATTTGGACCAAATTAGGTAATAATTGAACCTAGGCATCTTCATTTGAACCCTTTTGCATAAATTTATTATGTTCCAGTTCTTCACAGCTAAATACACAGTTCATTTTCTCCCTATGCACCCTGTTCCCCTTCTGCAGCACCCTGTTCCCCTTCTGCAGCACCCTGTTCCCCTTCTGCAGCACCCTGTTCCCCTTCTGCAGCACCCTGTTCCCCTTCTGCAGCACCCTGTTCCCCTACTGCAGCACCCTGTTCCCCTACTGCAGCACCCTGTTCCCCTACTGCAGCACCCTGTTCCCCTACTGCAGCACCCTGTTCCCCTACTGCAGCACCCTGTTCCCCTACTGCAGCACCCTGTTCCCCTACTGCAGCACCCTGTTCCCCTACTGCAGCACCCTGTTCCCCTACTGCAGCACCCTGTTCCCCTTCTGCAGCACCCTGTTCCCCTTCTGCAGCACCCTGTTCCCCTTCTGCAGCACCCTGTTCCCCTACTGCAGCACCCTGTTCCCCTTCTGCAGCACCCTGTTCCCCTTCTGCAGCACCCTGTTCCCCTTCTGCAGCACCCTGTTCCCCTACTGCAGCACCCTGTTCCCCTACTGCAGCACCCTGTTCCCCTTCTGCAGCACCCTGTTCCCCTTCTGCAGCACCCTGTTCCCCTTCTGCAGCACCCTGTTCCCCTACTGCAGCACCCTGTTCCCCTTCTGCAGCACCCTGTTCCCCTACTGCAGCACCCTGTTCCCCTACTGCAGCACCCTGTTCCCCTTCTGCAGCACCCTGTTAATCTCAAAAACTTGGCTTAAATCCTACAAACCTGAGCAGTGGAGAAGGTCAAGGCAATGGCGAAGAAGAAGTTGGCGTTGGCACTGCCGGCATAGATCCACAGGTGCCAGAGTATCGGGGCCAGCACGGTACACGACAAAAACATGTTGGTTACAATGAATGTGTTACGCATGTCTGAAAATACAATATTTATATCTTTAAAATTTCTTAAAAATGCAATGAACATGAAAATACATGCAAACGTTTGTTTTATCCTTTGTCTGTGACAGAGTATAAGAGAACAAGTTTGAATATGTGCACCATATTGTAATTATAATAAAGATAACACTGACACAGTTTAGTTATTAAACAGAAAGTGTTTTTTGTTGTTCAACCGATCATTGATTAGCTATTATTAAGAAAAGATGTGCCTTAGTTCAACCATGAATATTCTGACAACAAAACTCTTTTGATCAGTGCTCAAACCATGTAATCGACATGCATTGTTCATTACATTGCACTACATATATTAAGCTAGACTTACCAACACTGAGAAGTTTTTTATAACTGGGGAAACATTTTATTTAAAATAATATTTTCTTCAATGTTTTTTTTTGAGAAAAAAAATCCATCTCAACTCAAATAAGGGAGCTCCCCCCTCGAGTCTCCTCCTTACTTGGCTCCCCCCTCGAGTCTCCTCCTTACTTGATCCCTGCGTTGACGGACTCTTTCAGATGAAGAGTGCAGAGGTACAAACACTAACGCTTGCCTATCTTTGTTGAGTTGCAAAAGGGTCATAACTCTAAAAATTATTAAACCCATAGCAGACGGCCTTGCTGTACATATGTTCATTGACCCTGGCAACATGTGTTCAAATGAAACGTGTCTTGAATGATTTTGAGTAATTCCAAAGGTTAAACATTTCACACTACGATGAAACCGTGGCTGTGACAACGTCTTCAAAAAAATGGACAAGCTAAAAAATAACATGTTCCTACAGCTAAATATATGTTTCCACAAGGGCAACAGTGTAACGAAGACAGCAACATCAGCATGGCTGGGATAGGACTTGAATATCGACATGAGAAACACCAATATGTATGCCAAGAACACCGGGTGATCCCTGAAATATACATAATATAGTTCAATAATTCCATGTCAATTTTTTAAAGCATATTTCAAAACTGAACCAGAATATATATCTATCATAGAAAATGAGAGGCGGAAAGAGAGACCCTTCAATAAGACAGGCCCCTTGTTTATCAGCTCTGTGAGACAAGAGGAGAAGAAGCCAACAACGACATGAACAGAAGTTTGATGTAAAGTTTTTCCATCACAGTGCGCTTGATCACATAATAAACACTTATACTGAGTGTCAAACCACAATTATTGCATTTTTATAATAAAGGAAAAAAATATTGCATAATCACAAAACATTTAACAATATGCTTTTAAAAACTTATCAGAACTTCATCATTCTTACTTGAGTTTGATGGCAAGTGGCACGGTGAAGAGGAAAGCATTGATCTGGAACACACAGATGAAGAATGGTCGGAAGTGCTCGAACATCTCTGTGAAGAAGTACCAGAACACCCCAAGATTTGGGGTCAGGTCAGGAACACCCAGGCTGTAAGGAGCAACATCAAATATGCCATTTTTGTGTGTTTTAAGCAATAACATCATAATTATTAAAATGGTAAAAAAGACATTGATGAAACCTTTCTAATATACATTTCATTGGCCTGTTAAACCATAATAAAACAAGAGGCCCACGAAGGCCTAGATGCTCTAATGTTATGGCTTGTTTGGGCATTTCTATCTAGAGCATATACATATGGGTAATAGGCAACATACTAATAATTCACTTGGAACATTTCCTGGTAGTTAAATGGCACTAACATTTCAGACTTGTTACATATAACGTACAATATGAATATGGAGGCTCTAAGAAATGTTGCAGATTTTAAGGACCATAATTCAGTGAGTAGATACGCAACACACTTTTTTGTTCAAAAGCTCAATTATAAAAAAAAAAGTCAGTTCCAAGGGTCAATAACTCAGTCATGCATGCTGTGGCTGGTTTTTGAAAGGAACTGTGATTAAGTCAATATTTATCTACTGTGTAAGCTCAGTACACATAGGATAAAACATGAAAGCTCTAATTTATGTCACAAGCTCAATTATAGCAATGTGACAATTTCAAGGCCCATAACCCAGTTAAGCATGGGCGGATCTGGCTGGTTTTCGAAAAGAAAAAGGAACCAAGCTTTCATGGATATCTAACTACTGTATAAGTTGAGACACACTCATACCTGAAAACTTTATCATGTTCATAAGCAATGGTTTACGAACACACAGACAACAGACACCACGCCATCACATAGGCTCTTCTGGCCTTTGGACATTAGAGCTGAACAAACTCATACCTGGGACCAATCTTACCCCTAGCTCATACTGAGTTCTGATATATAAATCATAATGACCACATACATGAAGCCAGTGGTAGCAGGCAGGAATCGTGTGGAGCCTTCGATAAAGTAGGAGGCTAGGAAAAGTGCCGCCGTCAATCCAAGACCTGTCATGGCTGTCACACTGCATCCTGTCAAAAACTGAGGCAAGTCTGACCTTTGTGACTTGTCTGACCTCTGAAGAAGAAAGCGTTGATATATCTAAGAAGTACAATACAATCATAACTTATTATATAACAAGAAATGCTGCAATGCAAAAAAAACAGGTTTTCAAAGATTGACAGAAGAACTTCAGCCTGTGTCTGTTTTTCTATTTTTAGTAACAGTGACCTTGACCATAGGGACCCCAAACGCAATCACATGAAAGGTATCCATAAACACTTCCTTTATACCAAGTTGGGTCAAGATATGTCAACCCTAACTAAAGTTATTCAGTTTCAACCACTCTTCTATTTTAAGTAACAGTGACCTTGACCCTTTTGACCCCAAAAGCAATCCCATGAAAGGTCTCCATAAACTCTTCCTTTATACCAAATTTGGTCAAGATATGAGGACCCTAACAAAAGTTATTCAGTTTCAACTGTTTTTCTATTTTAAGAAACAGTGACCTTGACCATGAACCTAGGGACCCCAAATGCAATCCCATGAAAGGTATCCATAAACTCTTCCTGTATACCAAGTTTGGTCAAGATATGTCAACCCTAACTAAAGTTATTCAGTTTCAACCATTTTTCTATTTTTAGTAACAGTGACTTTGACCCTAGGGACCCCAAACGCAATCCCATGAAAGGAATCCATAAACTCTTCGTACAAACCAAGTTTGGTCAAGATATGTCAACCCTAACTAAAGTTATTCAGATCCAACCGTTTTTCTATTTTTAGTAACAGTGACCTTGACTTTGACCCTAGGGACCCCAAACGCAATCCCATGAAAGGTATCCATAAACTCTTCCTTTATACCAAGTTGGGTCAAGATATGTCAACCCTAACTAAAGTTATTCAGTTTCAACCATTTTCCTATTTTTAGTAACAGTGACCTTGACCTTGACCCTAGGGACTCCAAATGCAATGCCATGAAAGGTATCCATAAACTCTTCCTATAGACCAAGTTTGGTCAAAATATGTCAACCCTTACTGAAATTATTCAGTTTCATAGGTGAGTTTGATGCTGCCCGCCCGCCGGCCCGCCTGAAAGATGTTCTTCATTCTAATAACCAGGTTTCACTCAGTGAGCCATTTCATGGCTGAAATGTAGGTTAGGTATGTTCTAGACATAGTCTTGTCTCCCATGACTCTGTCATCGCCTTCTCATGCTTTATTTCATAATGGTTTACTGCCCTTTGTTAACCTACATGATAACAGATTTTGGTACATAGTTTTAGGTTCTGCTTGCATTTAACAATTTATAAGTCTCACAAGTAATAAATGTGAAAAAGCCATACTTTCTTTTATTTTCTTAAGCATGCATGTTTTAATTTTAGACAAGACAGTTTGAGTTAAATGGATTTGTCCACAGCTCCCTTTGAGAAGTGGCATACAGGAGTGGAGAGTAAGTAGGTTCAACGAACTTAAACAATTAGACTACAAATGTAAATAGTTACACTGATAGGACTGGTAGCAGTCTGCATGTCAACAAACCTATTTTGTATATATCTCTGCACATGCATTCCATAGACTCCTGGTAAGGTGGTGTGAATGGTATTCCCTACTGATGACCCTCATCTGACCTTGTGAGCCCAAGGTTTAATGTAAACCAGAAACTAACCAAGGTATCAATGAGCCAAACATTTTGACCTGAGTTTCATGAGTGTGGGTAGAAGGTGTAGACTTTTAGCAAGACTTCCCAAACAATTTACCCAGTGACCAAGTTTTGAGCATGATGTGACCCTTTACTATTGGTTAAGCACTTAAAATAAACTGAATAAAGCAAAAAACCTATACTTCATTTAAACTGGCTAGATAATGTAGTTTCAAGGAGAGTTAACAAGGTTTAATGGACTGACATTCAATCTAAAGAGAGTTTTCACCCTTTTAATGACTCATAAGTAGGCCACTAGGTCAAATAATACTTCAGAGGCTACATTTCTTTCAAATATTCATGAAACTTGGCCAACCTCTTGGCCAATTTGTCTTTGAAATATTTTACCTGTTGAAAGAAGATGGCCGCTGGTACTAGGAGCATTATGGGATACAGAGACTGGTACGCAGCGAACGCGATACACGCCAGGCACAAAACAACGTTACCTGGAAAAATACAAGATGAAACTTTAAAAAAACACCAGTGCTGTGGAGTGATTGCCTAAGGTTGTCTGCTGTTCTTTCAGTTAAAAAGAAAATTACATAACTCAACAATTGTTGAAGTCAGAGATATGGAAATACTTTCTTGAAACATGTGTATTTAGTTTAATTTATCTTAAATGGTTTATAAGGTATGGCCAAGATTTGGTTTTTGCACTTTGACAATAAGGATACAGATGACAATGGCTTTCACAAAACCCTAACTTTTTGATTAAAAGAAAACAGACAAACCAATGGAATAGTACAACTTACTATTATAAGTCATTGACTGGAAATACAGATATTTTTTTTATTTTTTAACAATAAAATATAACATCTTGCTTCAATTCTGCCTGGAATTTACTAAATTGATAAAAACTCATCAACAAACATTTAGACATATCTTACTACAGTAATACACCATTGCCTGGAAATACACATAATCTAAATCATGAAATATCTAATACCTAAAACCTACTTTATCAAATTGCCATTTCATACTTCCTATTATGCTTAATTTCAGTATAAGTTATAGTTCATGTATTTCAATTTAAACAATTTGTTCAAACGGATTGTTTAATTTGTAGTATGTGAACTTGAACTGTCTTATAGTTTATCGTTGAAACTCAAGTAAGTAGATCACTGATCATTAAATGTGATGGCACGGCCCATAATATTTGTTGCCACGGCCTATAAAATTAATGCCACTGCCGAAAAATGTGTCGCAATGGTCCCCAAAAATTGTTGCCACAGCCGAATGAACATGATGCCATGGCCAAGAAAATGTTTTGTCTTGGCCCTATTAAAGTTTGGCCACGCCCAGTAAAATTGTTGCCACAGCCCAAAAATCATATGCCTTTCCCTTATAAAAGTTCCACTACAGCCCAATAAATGTGATGCCACGGACCAGTCAATGTGATGCCACAGCCCAATAAATGTGATCCTATGGCCTCAAAAATGTAAAACCTCAGACCAATAAAAGTATCGCCACGGCCTAATCAATGTGACACAACAGCCCAATAAATGTAACACAGCCTTATAAACAAAACACAGAGCACAAAATAGAAAAAGGAAATACTTTAACATTTTTTGCAATTTTCTAGATTGTATTCCAAATTCTTTTCCTCTCACTGCAACATGGGTATAACATATCATGATGAAACAAAATACACGTACATAGAAAAGAGAGTGGTGGACTTCTTCATTGTCAATCAACATGTATCAAGTAAGAACAAATCCTGAAGTCTTATGTTTCCATAATTGGCTCAAACTGACCAGGCTCATCATTAACCATTAAACATACAAAAGTTTGCAAGAGTTGCTGACTTACAATCAGCTCAAGTAAATGTAAATAAAGAAGTATGACATGATATCAATATTGTCGAAATGTAATCTTTCTAGACTTTCATTTCCTTTGTACAAAAGGAATGTGTTTGAATGG
This sequence comes from Mya arenaria, assembly GCF_026914265.1. Classification (NCBI taxonomy): domain Eukaryota; kingdom Metazoa; phylum Mollusca; class Bivalvia; order Myida; family Myidae; genus Mya; species Mya arenaria. The sequence goes on from NC_069129.1 coordinate 3,750,242, forward strand.
TTTGATAGATCACGTCTGAAAATTAGGTTATGAACGTATGAAAGTTTATTATATCATACAAATACCTAAGTATAAGATTAAAACAAAAACAGCCATACTTAGAAGACATGACACACAGTAGTTATCAGTTTCAATCATACTTAAGGTCCAAAGAGTATGCACGGACCCAACTGTGCTTTTCATGTGGGCAATTTTTTTTTCAATCTTTATTAGAATGAGTGTGAATTTTTGTTATAATTCGTAGAATTGCAAATATGGACACATTTTCAAAACATATGAACATTCTTGACGGAATCTAAATAATACAAACATAAAAGAAAATAACAGAATCACAATCAGAATCAGTGCAATTAGCATCCACAAGGAATCATGAAGTTTGATGACATTTTACGAGAACTGGGGGAGTTTGGTTTCTACCAAAAGAGGCTCTACTTTCTGCTTTGTATTCCTGCCATATCTGTTGGCTGCTACATGATGATGAACATAGTTCTGCTGTACACCCCTGAGCACAGGTAAGTAATGTTGGCTGAAGTTACTGATCAAAACAACAACTACAGTCTGTGGTCACATAATGTTTCTCAGTAAACAAGAAGTATACATTCAGTTGTCAACAATAAGTATAATATTAAGTTGTCAACAATAAGTATATATTCAGTTGTCAACAATAAGTCTATATTAAGTTGTCAACAATAAGTCTATATCCAGTTGTCAACAATAAGTCTATATTCAGTTGTCAACAATAAGCGAGGAATTCGTGTTCAACCTGAACAGTACCGACAAAGAATCTATTGATAACCGGTTGCGTAATCCCCCACGGTCAAATACGCGATTATTCCTCAATACAATTACTGAAGATATTGCTAATCTGTTCAAAGAATCGGCTTTTAAAACATTCTCTCAAAAAATAAGTAATAACACCTATCCAACAAAATATACATATAGCACGAAAAGGCCGTGGTTTGGCTTACAGTGCAAGAAGGCGCGGTCGCTATACAATAAAGCACGGAAAGCTTATAATATGAATAAATCGACTTCGAACAAAGAAAAATTACATACTGCGAGTAAGCATTATAAAGTTACAATGAATACGTATGTCGCAAAACACAAGCATACAGCAGAATACAAACTTCGAGAACTCCATTCAAAACATCCTAAAGATTACTGGAACCACTTGAACAAGGTTACCAACGTATCTAAACATGAGTCACCCCCTATAGACGATTTTTTTCATTATTTCAAAAAAATCAATGACGTCGTTGACGCGAATGATCATATATCGGATAATAACCACCCGAGCTTCTCTAGCGCCGAAACCGATCTGTTAAATAGGCCAATAGAACATGACGAAATTAACAAAATGATACTGAAAAGTAAGAATGGTAAAACATCGTCGCAGTTTGATAATATTATCAATGAATACTTTAAAGCCTCGCGCGCCGATATGGTGCCAACCTTCTGTACACTTTTCAATATAATTCTTGAGACTGGTATTCTCCTGGATGCATGGCTAATCGGGACAATAAAGCCAATTTTTAAAAACAAGGGTTCTCCTACCGACCCCCAAAATTATAGGCCGATTACCATTCTTAGTTGTTTAGGCAAATTATTCACGTCTATCCTTAATGAACGCATCAACACATTCCTAAATAATAATAACTTATTAAACGAGAACCAAGCCGGATTTTGCGCAAATTATTCAACCTGCGATCATATTCTTACATTGCATTTCCTTATAAGTAAACTAAGGGCCCAGAAAAAGAAACTGTTTTGCTCATTTATTGATTTTTCTGCCGCATTTGACTCTGTCTGGCGAGCTGGCCTGTGGCATAAGGTAATGCAAATTGGCTTACAAGGTAAAATCCTCACAGTCATAAAAAATATGTATAATGATATAAAATCATGCGTTTCCATCAATGGGCATCTGTCTCCTATGTTCCCAAGCTTTTGTGGAGTTCGTCAGGGAGAAAATCTTTCTCCGATTTTATTTTCTATTTACCTAAAGATTTAGAAGAATTCCTTAAAAGAACATGTTCTAGTGTTTCTATAGAAGTAGATGCTAATGAGACAATTATGTACCTTCAGTTACTTATTCTCTTGTATGCTGATGACACTGTACTTTTTGCAGACAATGAACGTGATTTTCAAAAAACTGTTTCAAAGATTACTGTTTGCAATGGAAACTAAATATTAACCTCTCAAAGACTAAAATAATTGTCTTTGGTGCCAGAAATCTGAAGAAATCTAACTTTAGCATTGCTAACCAAGCGCTAGAGATAGTCAAGGAATACAAATACCTAGGTGTATATTTCTCGTCCACCGGTAGCTTTTTATACTGCCGTAAATATTTAATAAGCCAGGCTAACAAAGCAATGTATGCTCTATTTCTTAGAATTAATAACCTAGACTTGCCTTTGGACATACAACTGAAGCTTTTTGATTCTACCATTGTCCCGATTCTAACGTACGGTTGTGAAGTCTGGGGTTTTGAAAACCTTGATCTGTTGGAGCAACTTCACTGTAATTTTTTGCGACGGATTACATATACTAGAAAAAGTACTCCACGGTACATGCTCTACTCGGAACTGGGTAGATACCCCCTTAACACCATAGTTAAAACCAGAATGATTAGTTACTGGAGTAAACTCGTTTCATCCCATGACTCGAAAATAAGTTTTTTGATATATAAAGGCATTTTACATAGTAATACTTCAGCCTGGACCAGTTACATCAAGTCAATACTTGATTCAACGGGTTATTCATACGTTTGGCATAACCAAACAAGAGTACCTGTAAAATATATCAGTAAACTTGTGAAATCTAACCTTGTAGACCAATTTCAGCAAAACTGTTTTGAACAATTTAATCTTTCGTCTAAGGGTAAAATGTATTCTCTGTTTAAGTCTGATATTAAATTTGAGGAGTACCTTAATATTTTACCCAAATCTCTACGTTTTACATTCTTGCATTTCCGCACTAGTAATCATAAATTCCCTATCGAAGTCGGTAGATGGAGACAGAATGCTGTACCACATGACAATAGAAAGTGTACGTTTTGTAATCTAAACGATATCGGTGACGAACTGCACTATTTACTTACATGTCCATTTTTTAATCCTACCAGAAAACAATACATAAGTAGTCGTTTTTACTCAAGACCTAGTGTCTTACACTTTAGTGAAGTTTTAAATTGTATGAACCCGGATACCTTAAGGAAAACAGCAATTTTTGTTAAAATCTTAGTTAATCACTTTAAACGAATCTGATCATGTACTATATAGTTTTTCATTTGATATCTCATAACTATATCGATTATATTGTATCCTAATTCAAATAAATGAATTTGTTTTGTTATAAAAAAATAAATAATAATAATATTTAAACTAACCACATTCCCCTTACTTACTAATTATATTTGTTTTGTATAATGATAAACTCTAAACCTGTTGTGTAGCCGCCATTAACCCACATATTTATACCTGTGTTAACATATATATATTGCGTTTTCACATGCTTTTACTTAAATGTAAACTGTGATATAATAAAAGAATATTGAGTTGAGTTGAGTTGAGTTGAGTCTATATCCAGTTTTTAACAATTAAGTCCATATTCAGTTGTTAACAATAAGTCTTTATCCAGGTGTTAACAATAAGTCTATACTTAGTTGTTAACAATAAGTCTTCATCCAGGTGTTAACAATAAGTCTATACTCAGTTGTCAACAATAAGTCTATATCCAGTTGTTAACAATAAGTCTATATTCAGTTTTTAACAATAAGTCTATATCCAGTCATCAACAATAAGTCTATATCAAGTTGTTCACAATAAAAACTGAAAGCTCAAGTCAACAATAAGTCTAAAGTCAAATGCAAACAATGAGTCTAAGATGACTCTTCTTGCTTGTTGGAATGTTTATAGATGAAGTTAACAATTAATGAATTAATCATATTTTTGTGTGCGTTTATGCAGTAAGAAAGCTCAGGCACAAGTTTGCAAATCCATGATGATCATTCAATGTATTCTTGATATTAACACTTTCCGTGTATGTTTTTCATTGTTTTAAACTAAAAATACAATTAAAATACATAACATTTGAAACATTGTTTACCATTGGTAAAATGACATCATGCTTTTGGAATAAGAGTGCAGCAAAGAAATAAACAATTACATCATAACAGTGACACCGGTTTGTCCAAAATGAGCATCAGTTTTTCTCTTTAAAAATACAAGGACAATGTAATTAAATGGATTTATGGTTACGCCAAGACTCTGTAGTCTGTGATCAACAAAGTGGTCTTTTGACAGTAATAATCAAAGAAATCAGTAATCGGTAGTCACCAAATAAGTAGTCAGAAATCATCAATGGAGTGCCACCAAAACATTTTACTCAATGATGATTGTCACCAGAAGTACCGGGTAACAATGTTTGAACAGCTGTCAATAGCTGAGAACATCAGTAACTATTGGCACAGTTACACTTATTACTCATTGCATTCAGATGCCAGCTGCCAGATGATGTTTACCCCAATGACACTTGGATGATACAGTCAGAAGAACACGAGCGACTCGTGGCCATGTATGTGCCTCCTGACACAGAGTACACATATGACAGGTGTAACCTTTACCAGGGGATGGGGGATAGCCCGAGGGTGGGACCAGGGGCAGGGAACATCACACACAATGGTACCCTAACGCGTTGCTCCAAGTGGGTCTACAGTAGAGAGGTGTTCAAGGAGTCATTCACTTCTGCAGTAAGTTTTATCAATTAAGTCTTTTCAAATGACAGTATTGTACTTTGAATATTAAATGTATACTTTTTTTACTTATTCATAACAAAAAGATTTTAGCCTAATACATCAGTTGATCTTACAGAGTTGTAAGACAGGCTGTTTGATATTTTCTTTCAATGAAACGTCATGAATGGGAGTAACTCTAGTTTTTAATGTTTACAGCAAAATTTTGTATGTGAGGATGCTCTAAAGACATCCCATATTCAGCTGGCGTATTACTTTGGGGTGCTGGTAGGGGACCTTGGCTTTGGCCTTCTTGCAGATATGTAAGTCAGCTTTCGGCCATATTTTTATTATCATATTTAGTACAAGCTCAAAAAAAAAAGAGTGAGTAGTCTTATTCTAAGCCAACTAAATGCTCCTATGATATGTAACATATTTGCTAAAAGTGACACTTTTTGCAGCATAGGTCGCAAGAAGTCCCTCTGCATTGCAGCTGTGTTACAACTGGGTGCAGCCCTTGGCGTGGCATGGGCTCCAAATTTCTGGGTGTACCTCGTCCTTGAGTTTCTGGTGGGGGCTGCTTGTCATGGGGTCTTCATGGCCTCTTGTGTGCTTGGTAAGTAACAAGAGCTGAAGGAACGGAGTGTTACCTGGTTGATAAAAACAAGTTACCAGTTAAATATGAATAGGTATTGATCATAGCTGTTTTTTTGGTAAAGACGCTATCTTTGATATTTATTGTATTAGTTATCAAGCTGATTTTCAGAGTCTAAGATTAAAAGAGTAGTTTAAATTAGATAAGAATACTATACATTTCATGAAGACACTGTATTTAAATTGAAAACCTTTTTGCTTTTCTTAATATGCTCCTGTGTTGAAAATATATCATGTACACAACATTTCCCAGTCCACGTGTTCAGCCCTTTATTTTAGGCCTGGAGGTGGTTGGGCCGTCGAAGCGTGTGTGGGCGGGTGTTGTAATTCACGCATGGTTTACTGTCGGCCTGTGTTACCTATCAGGAGTCTCCTGGCTGCTCCAACACTGGCAGTATATCCAGCTGGCTGTTGCTGCACCGTGTGCTTTTTACCTCTCGTACTGGTGGTAAGCATACTACACTCGCTTGATCGTGGCTGGGACTGCTTATTTTGAAGTGTTTAATGAAATATCACTGATTCCAATATATATTTTCACCTAAAAAAAGCATTAATTCTTATTTTTCTCTACTCTGAATTTCTATTGAAATTAGAGAGGTTTGCAAAAGGAGTTCTTCCATTATTACAGTATTCCATTTTTTTCAAGATGTATTCAGATAATCACATTTCCGGAATAACTCTGAATGACATTTACTGAGTTCTCCTACAGGAAGCATACAATGAATTATCCGCCATTCAGGTTGGCAGTGGAGTCTGCGCTCAGGCCTGGGTCACACACTGAGATGGCAAGAATTATTAAAGAAAAATTGGCTATGCTATACTTCCAGGGACAGGAATAAAGTTACAATTGTTTGTAACAATCAGCATGAGATATACAGATACAGCAGGAGTAAACATCAAACAAATGGCACGCACAAACAAAGCCAAGCTGCCAGAGAAGGAATTGCACTGGTAAACTCTGTATGAATCTTTCAAATGAATTATTTCCCCCTTTATACTCTCCCAGGTTAATCGTGGAGTCCCCACGCTGGCTAATCAGTATGGGACGTACAGAGGAAGCACGAGTTATCATAGAGAAGATGGCACACACAAACAAAGCTAGTCTACCAGAGAAGCTGTTTGATTCAGACACTGTGCAGAAACAGGCTGGCGGTAAACTGTGGGAGCTGTTCAATAACAAGGTGCTCTTCGTCAGAACCATGATCCTGTTTTTCAACTGGTAGGATTTTCATTCACAATTTCATTGCAGTTGCATATTACTCCTAAATATTTGTATGGATAGAAAACATTTCAAAATGTAATTGAGGTCTGATTTTTTTTTTTACTGGGAATAAGATATTTAGGTTATGGCTCATAATCTTAGGCCATGCATCAAATAGACTATACAAGTCAGAGTCATGAATTTATATCTATTTGTTTCTGTAAGGCATGTGTAAATCTTCTACAGGATTGTTGTGAGCATGTGCTACTATGGAGTCACCATGTACGCTGGCACCATCGGGGGAAACTTCTACCTCAACTTTTTCCTTCTCGCCATCATCGAGTTCCCGGCATTTGTAAACATTCCCATGCTGGACTGTTTGGGTCGGAAGTGGACACATGTGTTTTTCATGTGGCTAGGGGGATTTGCGTGCATTGGGACAATATTTACTGTTGTGTTTGGCGGGGAAGGTAACAGAGCTGTTGATTACAAAGTTGACACTTGTTTATTTGAAGTGAAAGTAAAAAAAAATAGTATAATACTATTTTGTTATCATTTGAGTTATGTACACACTTAAAATGAATGAAAGAAATCCTGAAACTAATGGGCAATTTGTGGTCCTTGTCAAAGTTTACATCCTGTCACGGGTTTAAATGGTTATTTCATACACTCATCTCACTCTCACCAAACAAGTTAACTCACCATTATCATATATATTTCAAAGTTAACATTACATTTGCTTCCAAACACAGTAAATAAGGTAAGTGTCATTCATGATAACTTACACGATTGGCCTTACATTTCAGACCTGCACATAGCCACCTTGGTGTTATCCCTGATTGGTAAGCTGGGCCCGACGGGAGCATTTTCTGTTATCTATATATTCTCCCTGGAGCTCTACCCTACCGTGCTTCGCAATGCTGGGATGGGAGCTAGCTCTTGTGTCGCCAGGTTTGGAGGAATGGTAGCACCATACATCGCAAAAATGGTACGCAATACAAGCAATGAGGCATGGTAGTTAATACAATTGATTAATACTTTATTTTTGAATACACCTGTAGGCAAAAATGATTCACTATTGTTTTTAAGTAGTTAATAGACTGTGACTATGGTGGAGCTCGAATCTACAACTGTTGTGAACACTGTTTGAGATGTTGAGATCTTTCAATATTATCTATGTGTGAAACAATGCCTACAATTATTAAGTGGACTAAGATGGCTTTGATTGGATGAATTTATTTTTAGATAAAGAGGTTATTTTTACGTGGACAAAAAACCCACAGCCTTTTCATATCATGTTCAGAAAATCCAAAACTGAACTGTGATGAGCACCCTTAAAAACAATTACAAAAGTTAACTTAAATACATGTTAATCTTCCTCTTTCCCAACAGGGCGAGCTGATAGGAGGGGACTTTGGTAAGGGTCTGCCACTGGCCATATTTGGTACCATGTCCATACTGGCTGGGGTACTGTGCCTCTTCCTCCCAGAAACACTCAACCAGAAACTTCCAGACACCGCCAAAGAGGCCGCCCAATTCAAGGGGTAGGGGTTAATTGTTTACTTACTTATTTAGCTTGATTGATATGAATTTCCCTCGTTTCCGTTTCCTAGGTAAGAACCAATAACGCCTTCATCATGATGCCATGAGAATATACACCTGTATGGGATTAAACCCCCAACCTCTATGGTGAATGGTAGACATCTATACCACTAGACTACTCGCGCTCTCAAGGAGTTGAGGTTATACATAGAAGATATGGATTATATAAACTTGATAAATTATCAATCCACTGGAACAATGGTTTTAAAAAAAGACAATGTAATTGTTTAATGATATTTTTATGTCTTGTGTTATTGCTTTTATAAATAGACAGTGCTGCACTAATAATGCCCTACAATAAAATCAATTGCAAATGACTTGTTATCATAATGTACAGTATGATGAAATACTATTTTCAGACATAGACGAGGTGTGGAGAAGGAGGTGTACATTGACGAGGAAAAGTCTGATATTGTGCTGAAGAATGGCCACATAGACAATACAGACAGCAATTTGAACACCGCCAATGGCAATGTTAACAAAGCTTATGAAAGCTGTAAATTATAGCCAGGCTTACCATTTAAATAAAAGGGGGCCATAAGTTACTGATAGCTGTAAATAGCAGGAAGAATTATTGGTCTATACCAAATGAATTATAAGTTTAGCACCAGGTTCCAATTTCAAAATCTACCTATCCAGCAGGAAGAAACAAATGAAGTGTCAAAGAAAAAACAAATATATCCTTGATACTTGATTTCACAAATGAATATCGTTAGGAAAGAATACATAGCATTATTGACTCGTATTTATGTTTTTATTATCAAGCTCAAGAAAATCATAAGCTCGATGAATCTAAACATAGAATAAATTTGGCATGGTCTAACTTGATGAACATATCGGTATACATTCCAAAAGAACCTACCTTTGTATTATACTGTAAACTATTGGGATTTGTGGGGTATATCATCCACAGAAAATATTTCTAGTCAGTCATTTGAATAGTATATACATGTAATATTCATACATAAAACTGTCATGTCAACTCATATTTAGCATTGTTTGTGTTAATCAGTGTATTATACCAATGTTAATCATGAAATAAAAACCATGTAAATTATGTTTTAATTGCAGTACCCTTTACGGTACCATTAATTTTTAATGTTTTTAAACAGTATTCATACCAAGACATATCTCATTTTGAGAGAGGTATAAATGATTCATATTTTTCCCAAGATTTAGATGTTTTCTGTGTTTTCGTCTATACATTAACTCCCATATCAAAATGATAACAAGACTCAGTAGGCGGAGCTTAATTATGCAATAACCAGCCCGTGGATAAATTCCTTGTGTTCTTACTGTTCACTGAAATTTACTCAACCAGCCAATGCATACACACCTTAATATGTTGTGTGAGGCATTCTGCATAAACCAAACCGCGGGGGTGAATATGACGTAACTAAGTAAGTCATGGGTTTTTAAAGCATGACAGTAGTTTAATTTAATAAGGAGACAAAAAAAACCCCACTGTCTCCCATCAGCATGTTAAAGAGCCCGTGATTTATCACATAACGTCATTCACCTGTGGCCTGGTTTTGCAGATTGCGTCAGATCAATATAATTAATACCTTGGTAGACAAGTTCATTGCTAGTGGTTGAAAACGCTCATCTGTTTTCCACAGTTGTACATGGGTCAGAGTAATGGGCCTTAATGCTTCATGTATTCATGTGAATATCTTACAGTTATGACCAGTAAATGTTTTCTCATGGCTCTGCTGCCGACACTGACAAAAGGACGGCTATGTCAGACAAGATCTTCTGATAAGCTAAAAAAACCCAGATCATCTAAAATGACTTTGATAGACCACTTATGATCTATTTTTAGATGTGGAAACGACGTCTTTAGCATAGAAAGACCTGTGTCCATTATATAGCCGTCCATACATGAACTTAGATTTGCAATTTTATGTTAAAATATACATTGGCTTATCAGGAAGATTCTTACATAGAACTATGACCTAAGCCTGTGGATCTAGCAAGGCCAGTGACACCCACCTTTAAGCATGTACATGAAGGTGAGGAAGATGAACAGATTGTTGATGACAGCTGTTGACCGCCCCAGACATACTGCTACACTGTACGGATTCAAGAAGTGGCTGAAAATCATACAACGTATAAAGTTTAGTTTTAGTTTATGCAGGGCCCTTGTTTTCCCTTTTTTGGAGAAGAAAATTGGCCATAGTACAAAAATTGAAAATGTTTCCATAGGACACGGATGCTCCCATTGCTGCATTTATCATGAAAGCAATGGCCATTATTTTGTCCATTCTCCATATGTGTGCATCAAAATTAAAAGTTTCACAGCTTAATAACATCAATTACCTTCCAAAAAGATCTCATGAGTATATGACTAAAAATGTTGAAGTTGTGAGCCACACAAGTAAAACAAGTCCAAAATGCCAAATTTAGCTTATTCAGCGGTCAAGACTCTGATTGTAGTATGTTCAGCGGCAAACAAAACCCAAGATGCACAACTTCATGGCCTGAACAACATTTCCCTAAGGTTATTTGACTCTAGGTTGTTTATAGTTTTGAGCGACACAAAATAAAAAATGCCAATTTTTGCTTATTCAACGGTCATAACTCTGGATTTACTATGTGCAGCAGCAAACAAAAGCTGTGGTGAACAACTTCATCACCTGATAAACATTCCCCAAAGTTTCATGACTCTAGGTGAAATAGTTTGGAACTTTGTGACAGAAATGCCAATTTTTGCCTATTCAAGGGTCATAACTCTTGTTTAACTAAGTGCAGCAAGAAACAAAGCCCCCGGTGCCCAACTTGATTATCTAAAAAACATTCTCCAAGGTTTCTTGACTTTAAGTGAAATAGCTTTGGAGTTTTAAGCAAAACAAAATCCATTTTTTGCAATTTCAAGGGCCATAGCTCTGGTTTTAATTAGTGCAGCAGGAGCAATACCCCAGGTGCACATCTTCATCACCCCATTAACATTCCCCTAAGGTTTCATGACTCTAGGTAATAGAGTATAGGAATTTTGAGCAACACAAGTCCAGAAATTCATGTGCCATTACTCAGGTTAAACTTAAGTTCAGCAGCAATCGAAACCCTAGATGCACAACCTCATCACCTTAATAATATTCCCATACTCCAGGTGAAATGGATTTGAAGTTGTAAGAGACGCAAGTCCTGAAATGCCTTTTTTTTTTGCTCATTCAAGGGCCATAACTCTGGTTTTACAAAGTGCAATAGGAAACAAAACACAAGATGCAAATCTTTATCACCTAAATAACATTTTGCCAAGGGTTCTGGACTCTAGGTGAAACAGTTTGGGGTTTTGAATGACACAAGATGGGATAATATCACACACAGATATGGCACAGACACACGCATTGACTGACAAGAGCAAATCTATATTCCCCGCCCCCCATAATATAAAATATAAATAATATTTCAAAAGTCCTAAAATATGAAATTATGAAGAAAGAAATCCTGACAAACCCTCGTATATCTTTAAGATAGCTACACATACTATTTTAATTAAGGAAGACAAATAGAAACATCTTTGATTTTAGTTGAAAACTTTTTAATATGTGTCCCCAACTTGCTCGAAATTCACCCATCAAAAGACTACAGCCATTATGTAGTTATGCCAAATGTTGTTAAAATATAAAGGCATAATAACTGAATACTTACGCAGCAACCAGTGCCATGGAGATCGTGCTGACATCATCTCTCTTCAAGATTATCTTCTCCACACCAATGGCGTAACTCTTCACTTCAGATAACTGCTTCGCTAGCTGATAAGTAAAATCCATATGATTTATATACTATGAAATTTCAAGGGTACTTAAAATTTGTGGATTTTCATATTTTGAATGAAAAATTATTTTGATTAACTATGACTTGCACAAGAGGCATAAATCAGAAGTTTTTCCTTTGAATTATATTGTTAAGCTATCCCTTTTATACCTGAAAATTTATGTCAGTCCCCAAAATATAAATATATAGTTAATTTCTGAAAATTAACCTCAGTGTTTAAATCAATGAATTAGGATTACCTGACATGAGATCAGTGTAAATAATAACTTTATTAATCAAATTAAATACATGCGCAAGAATGTTGAAAAAAAACTTCTCACCATATATCTGCCAAAGTGATGACCAATGCTCGCCAATGCCAGACCACTCAGCACATCAATAAACTGAAGAAAACAAATCAAGAATAGACACACAACAGTCATTTAAATACAATGCAAAAAAAACCTTACAATCACAGTCTTCGTCGTAACTGGGTTGTACGAAGCCCTGGACAAGTAAATACTATTTCGGATAAGTCAAAATTCCCAGGTGGTTGCCCAAACTGGCAAGTGCATTTTTCCTCAATTTAAACCACCCAGTTTTCATAATTTCTTTAGCAACAATTAACACATCCTGTATGAACGTTCTAAATATTGGCTATTGTATATTTACGCATGAATTGGTGATGCCACAGCATTTCGCATGTTCAATATTTGTTGTATTCAATTAATAAGCATCTAAGTCAAAGCCTCTGCCCGACTCTTAGACGCTTATTAATTAAATACTTCTCTAGTTCGTGTTTTGTTTTTGGTTACAAAATGATGAATTTAAAGATGCACTCTCACTCCCGCAAATAATATATACCACAATGAATAACATTGTTTTAATATTCCTTAAAGGATAAGTAAATGTTGAAAACAATGGTTTTTATGAAGGATACCAAATTCAATTTGGAAATGTGCGTAAAACACAGTAATTCTACCTTAGGAAACTATAGTCAATCGCAGTCAATCGTTTAGCATTCACCGATTATTTTATTCTTTTGCGTTTTCTGCTGTTAATTACACGGTTACAATCTTGTTTTCAGTAATTAATATTTTCCATAATTACATTATTTAGTAAGTAGTTAAAGGTTTACCAGTCAAAATTGTTGTTTGTTATATTTGTGTATGTATTGATTTTGAATAAGAGCGTCACTTTAAAGTATTTTGAGGGTGCTTAGCCAAAAAAGCGGAAAAAAAGCAGAAAATTATAATACTAAGAAGCAGTATGACAAAAAATGATGACATAAAGATGACTGGTTTTCAATTTGTTGAACATTATCCTTTAGGGAATGACACTAACAATTTGGCTTTTGTTGGTTTTTGTTGTTGTTGTTTTTTTTCAAATTATTTTGGGCAAGTAAAACTGTTTTTGGGTAAGTGGTTTTCTTCAATTACTTGCCCGAAAGGTCAAGTGCTGAAAAAAAATTAAGGCAAAGACTGCAATCAAAATAATTTCCACTTCTCCAATAAATCAAAGATCTTTACATTATATGAAACAGAATAAATTAAGACGCTAAAATGTTTTCATACAGGAATAACCTGGATAAAATGTTTTAATTTCTGTATTTTTTATATTTCTGTATTTTTTATAGCAGTAAAGTTCATTTCGCTTCTTTCAATTAGCCAAAATACATACTAATAATGGATTTTGATAAATGAAAAATGGTTTCGTCTAATAAGCATACAGATTTTTCTTCTATAATTTCTAAAAACTCTTAAAGAAGTAAATATAACGAATATTATAGAACAACAAAAATAGTGAACTTAGCTTAATCGTGTTATAAGAGACTTAAGAAGTTTCGCGAAATTGGGGCAAAGACATTAACTCACCACAAAGAAGTAATTGATCTTTGATCCAAGAAGCTTCGTCACAAAACTGAAAACCCTCAGCATAATTGGGGTCTGTAATAAGAATTTGTTATTCATGGTTTAAGTTGCAGTAATTGTTTATGACTGAAAAAGACACGCTGTCCTACACGCTGTCCTACAAAATAATACAAGCAAAATAAATCTTGAATTTTAAATTGCATTACATGAAAGACTCTGAACTGTCTAAAATACGAAGTTATTTTGAATTCAATGTGTATTTTTTCTTTATTAAAACCTTGACTAGAAGCAATTTGTATTTTAATTTATTGACATGCAGCCCACTTTCCTTGTTAAGCTTTTGAATTTCTGCCAAGTCACAAACAGATGAAAAATGCATCAAGTGTTACATGACCATTCACATCATATGAACATTAATATTTTATAAAGACTCATATGAATAATAACCTCGTGGAACATATCCCCCTGGTATGGAGAGATGTCATTGTCCTGAAGAGCAATACCATCCAGAGCTGAAATATGAAGTAATGACAGCTATCAATATTAAAGCATTTAAAAGTTTTCATACCATTAAGGACACATTTTTAGACAGTCAATAATTATTGCAGAACATGACCTGTTTCAGTTGGGCTAGCCTGGCTATATACATACCAAATTATACTGTGTATAGGATGCACTTTTATACCCAGTAATTCAATAAAAAAATAAATGCCTGTGTCCTATCTACAAAAGTACTAAACTTCAGACATTTTCTTTCGTAGTCCATTTCTGGCTGAATTTGCTTTAAAACAGAAATAAATGGAAGAAAAAGTGTTTGTTAACTCCAAACTTCAAAGGGCTGTTACTCAAGTCGATTGATAAATTAGTTATATCGGCAATGAATAATCAGGTACAGTTACTCAAGTCGATTGATAAATTAGTTATATCGGCAATGAATAATCAGGTACAGTTACTCAAGTCGATTGATAAATTAGTTATATCAGCAATGAATAATCAGGTACAGTTACTCAAGTCGATTGATAAATTAGTTATATCGGCAATGAATAATCAGGTACAGTTACTCAAGTCGATTGATAAATTAGTTATATCGGCAATGAATAATCAGGTACAGTTAGCACAATGTGAGAACAAGTCATCATAGTTAATTATTTTAAAGCCTTCATAGTGTATGATAGATTTCACATAAAATGATTCTGTATTAAAATAATAATAAACTAGAAATGTGTCCATTGGACATGGATGCCCCAATATGCCCCATTCATCACAAAAGCAAGGTCCATTATTTTCTCCATTCTCCATAAATGTGCATCAAAATGATGAGTTCCACAAACAAAGAGCAATGGGAAACCAAATTCCAGGTGCAAACTTCACCATCTAAATAACATTCTCCCAAGGTCTCTTGACTCTTGGTGAAATAGCTTTGGAGTTTTGAGTCACATAAGTCTGGAAATGCCATTGTTTGCTTATTCAAGAGCCATAACTCTGGTTTCACTAAGTGCAGCACGAAACAAAACCCAAAGTGCAAAACTTTATCAACCAATTTACATTCCACTAAGGTTTTATGATTGTAGATAACATAGTTTGGAGTTTTGAGCAACATCATTCCAAAAATGGCAACTAAAGCTAATTGAAGGGCCATAACTCTTGTTTTACTTAGTACAGCGGGAAACGAAACCACAGGTGCAAAACTTCATTACCCCATTAACATTCCCCTAAGGTTTCATGACTCTAGGTAATATTGTTTTGGAATTTTTAGCAACACATGTTTACATTATAATTAAGGAATCACGGACGAACGCATATTTACACGGATGTATGTACGAGCTGACAAGGGCAAATCTGCCCCCTACTCCTCCCATATTTGTGGGGGCATAATATACATGCAAACTGTGAAATGGCATCATTGTGCACTGCCAATTGTGGAGGTGTGAAAAAATATCTCTGCCTTCCTAAAGTAGCCAGTGGTCGAAATAAACATAAGCCCGCAAGCCCTGCACTGGTAAGATGTCTTCCAGGCTTGCTCAAATTCTGAATTGTTATTTTATTATATTTTATCATTTATGTACATGCGCTGTTCTATTTAATATCCATTACCAATTCGTGATTCAATAAAATTGTCAAAACAAATATGGTGGCTACCGAGTTTGACATTTTGATCTATCTATGTAGATGGTTGTTCTGTTTTGTTACTCTATTTTCACATTTATTTTTGGCTGCGTCCTATCTATGCAAGTGTCCTATACACAGTATAATTCCGTACATTCACATATGTATTAAATGTATTAAATTTTATTCTCTCTGGCAATATGTATACCAAAATTCATTGGAACATGTTGGCTTAAACTCTCCAGTTACAGAGATATGGCAATGTGATGGCATCACCCCAGCAACGATGATAGTAAAAGCAACCACAAGGCCCATTGTTAGACATGTGAACCTCTAGCAATGTCAGAGAGGTAGATTTGGATCTTCAAGCTGGTAGATATGGTTAAAAGCAGTAGAATTTCTAAATCCCTTGCATTTTCAGTAAAAAACAATGATGGATTCAATGTAAACAAAAACTTGATGGTTGCTACTACTTTTAAATTTTTGGGAAATACGCTATTGTTCAGGGTCTTGTCAAACGTCGGTGTTTTTAATTGAGAAAACAGAAGGAATATTACGTCTGGCTTGTGAAAACTAAAGCCTTTATAAAGTAGAGGTGCTGATAAACCAATCAGACTGCCCAACAGGTCGGCTTTTGGGTGTAAGAGCAGACTACTGCAAAATTGTTATAAATGTTAATTTTCGTACCAAAATGTCATAACATTTCATACATTATAGATAATTAATTTGTAAATGTTAATTCTATAATATTTTGTTCAAAGCATTTTAATATATGTCTTAAAAATTAACAAAAAATACTGATTAGTAGGATGCCAGTCTTTTGTGCCGTAACTTGGCAATGATCTTGGCCGAGGTGTCAATTTGACAAGTTGTTAATTTTTTTTTTTCAAGGGAAAGTTTTTGTTGGGAAAGCTGGAAGAGCTTACATGTACGCCATTTAGTCACAATAATGCGTGTATGAGGGAACTTTTTAAACATTTCGATATTCATTTTGTCACCTAAACACCACAAGTTGACTGATTCACACTAATG
Source organism: Mya arenaria (assembly GCF_026914265.1). Taxonomy (NCBI): domain Eukaryota; kingdom Metazoa; phylum Mollusca; class Bivalvia; order Myida; family Myidae; genus Mya; species Mya arenaria. The sequence continues at coordinate 3,767,193 of NC_069129.1, forward strand.
TCAAATATATTCTTCAACTGTAACTCCACAATATTTAACACTGCATTGTTAAATAAAAACACAAAAGTTAACATTATTATTATTATTATTATACATAATTATTATTATTATTATACATAAATTATTTTTTGCCAATACCTTTCTCTTATTACACTTAAGTGTTTTAAGAAACACAAATTTAGATCCATCTGTTAACAAAGCATTGCCATTTTTTTTAACTATACAGCAGGTGCCCATTATCTTTCCGCTCAATATATTTAGTGCTGGGATCTGTCATTCATGGCTAGGAAAACAACAAGTGGGATATGGATGCGTAGAGTCGCCAAAACAAAAATCATCAAAGACTCTGAAGCGGTTGTTCATGTTTATATGGACTAGTATGCCATTTAGTTACAAAAATGAGCGATGAGGGATATTCTTTTTATTATTTTGACATTTCTTATGTATCCCTGTAACGCTACAACTCTCTAACATTTAAAACTGGGCGAAAGAATATATAGTAATATTATGCATCGCTGTTGAATAAACATGACAAAATTGTTCAATATATACCCGTCAGTGATCTAAACTGGACTGAATTTGTCAATACAGTCATTATTTGCACATAAATATATTCTTGGTCACGAAAACTGTTTAATACATGTACACCATGTCAGATTTGCCCCAGATTTACAGATTTACACACATGTTACTGTTTTATGATACCTGAACGTGTTTTTTGGCATAATGACATAAATAAATATGTGTTTAATAGTAGCCAACAATATTTGGTGGACTAGTATGCCATTTTATTAAAATCAATGAATCAGACATTTGACATTTACATTTGAAAAAAAAATAAAGCCCTTAATCTGATCACAGTTACTGTTTCGTTATCACGCTTCAAGGCTGATTTAAGAGCACTTCTGGTAAAGGACTGAGGTGCACATAAAGTTGAAATTTGCAACTTGTCAAAATATTAAATCGCGAAAATATGTAACAACTGCAATGTTTCGTTGTCAAAGCCAACTTACCTTTTTGCCATGAGGTCAGAGCATTGGAGACCTCTACCCTTGATGCACACCAATCAGCAACATCAGTTCTAAACAAAGACAGGCGCAAAACAATGCCGGCTGCAAAGCAGAAACCAAGCCCAACTGCTGACGCCATTTTGAATACTCTTCAAGTGGAGGTAATCAAAATGTCAACAAACATTGGAAAGGTTTACAGTTTATAGTTTTTTGTGTTTATAATTTTCAAATTGATTGACAAGTTTATTTAGAAAGGTACAAGGCGTTTTCTATCAAAGATACAGATTATTTTGTGATTGAATTCCAAGTACTGCCACCAAAAACACTTGAAAATAACAAATTGTTAAATTTGACATCCACAGTCATGTACTCATAGATAATAGCCTAACATCAAATAAATATTCTTGTTCATTATAGCCATCTTTCAATCTGGGCAATGATGTCCGGCAACTGAATAGTATCGCCTTCAATCTGTTTGTATCGAAAATGGTAATTAAAGAATTAATATTTGTGACATTTAACAGACTACTGCAGGATTAGCCACAATAATGCATGTATAGGGAACTTTTTTAACATTTGGATATTCATTTTGTTCCCTTAACGCCACAAGTCGACTATTCAACATCAATGTAAAATATATTCTTCAACTATTACTCTACAATACTTAACACTTCACTGTTAAATTAAAACACAAAAGTTACCCTTAAATTATTTTAGCCAATACCTTTTACTTCTTACACTTACCGTGTTTTATGAAACACAAATAATTAGTTTAATTTAGATCGACTTATGTCAATAAAGCATTGCCATTTTGAAACCATATAGCAGGTGCCCGTTATCTTTCCGCTCAATATACTTACCACTGGGATCTGTCATTCTTGGCTAGGAAAACAACAAACTTGTGGGTTATAATAATGGACGAGTAGAGTCGCCAAATCAAAAACCTTCAAAGACTCTGAAGCAGCTGTTTATATGGACTACTGCAGGATTTCTTTAATAGCTAATGCACCCACTAGCATTACAATAATGAGCGTTCAGTGATATTTTTTATTATTTTGACATTTCTTTTGTAACCCTGTATGAAGTCATAATGCCATAGTCATAAAATTGCCAAAAGACTGGTTGACAGCCATTTAGGTAGACTTCTGGGGATTGTGACAACTCGAGTTTTTGAAATCATACTCTGATGGTGCACGGACCTGTAATGGGTGCTACAGCAAGAATTAACTGTGTAAATGCTTGTTAAGATTAAACTTGTTTGTGTTTTAAATGATATCTAGTATAAAAATAGAATGGCATATATGTACATGTATATGTTTGATATTTAAGGTTTGTTATGAAAGATCCAGGTCTTTTACTAAACAGTCAAGGTCAAACTCAAATCTAAATAAAATATTGAAAGAATTATTTCAAAGGTCATTGTCACAACATTTATGCAGCAGACATGCACAATTTCACCGGGGATGAGCAAAAAAAGTCACGTGACCACAAATGCAAACGCCAGTAGTATTTTGGCTCGATTGATCGTCAATCAAGGTAAGTTTCTTATCGATATTTTTGTTATACGCGAGAGTTCGTTCAAATGACATAGCGCAAAAAAGAATGCATTGTTTTGTCTTTCGATCGGTGTATTGGTCACCTTTCATGTCTGCATAGTTTCCGAGAACACTTCGATACAAATTGTGTCCATAAATGCAAACGCACGTAGGTAGTGTTAAAATGTCACATATTTTGATAAATTGCCACATTTAATTCAAATGTTTGTTTTTCTGTTGTTCAAGCATTGTTTTTAATTGCTTTATGAATACTTTGTGCGATGCAATATGTACAAAAATGCATTTTCTGAAGTATTTCAAATTTGGCAAACGTACGTAGTCTACCTAAAATGGCAAACGCACGTAGGCATCTTATAATAAGGAGCAAACGAATATTTCGTTAGCCTTTAATTGAAGATATTTATCCGCTTTAATATTAAATATCCATCATAATGAAAGTTATATAAATTTTTGATACGTAACAAACATTGACACGATATTATGCGGGAGTGTTGCGGGAAATATGAGTTCTCGAACAAACTCTCATCCGGCCATACTGGTGGTATACAGACTTATCTAACTTAACAATGCTTGTTAAATGTTTATTTCGAACATTTAGAACAGCTGTTGTAATGTCACATTTCAGGAACCACACGTTTGATACAAAGAGTCGGAGTACAGTACAGTACGGGACTGTTTTGATAAACAGAAATGCATTACAGAAGGGTGTGTGCTGGGAGCGGGCCAGACGTAACGATTCTAAGATGCTTGTAACAGATCGCATGGGGATAAACATTTAATTTGAACATAATTTAAACATCTTTAATGAACCTTTTATTTTACCATTCTTCATGTTGTGATGATAATACTGTCATGATAATTGTTAATGACAGATATTGTGATAATGATAACCATAAAATGAATTGCGATGATACAATGACAATGTATGCTCTACCCGGAACAATGTTTATATCACTGAAAATACTCTTTAAACTGTATGTATAAGTGCTGTTTTACAGAAATAATGACATTATGATGGAAATATTCTTCATTTATTCTATAACTGTATATCTTAGATTAGTTTTATACATTGAATAAATTGATTGACAATAAAAGCGATCACAGATAATCAGATAAAATCAAAGATAAGTAATCAAATAACATAACGATATTAATAAACAATACTTTTGTTATGATCTGCCTGAGATTCTACTTTCTTCCACATCAGATAAGTTGACCTAAAAATTTGGCAAGGCCAAGATAAAACAAGTACCCGTATGGAATTTATTTTTTTAATCGTCATCACACAATTACCTCCCTTGTAGACGACTGTCGCGTAGCATCATGGAAACATTGTCTCGTGGCAATTTTAAAAATCAAAATTGATTATTTCTCGCTTCAAATGGAGCAATAGACAAGTTTTCGCGCTCCATTCAAGAAATAACGCTGTCCTCTTTTAAGAACTATAAATATTTAATCATATCATAAACATAATCCGAATCACTGCACGCATATCCATAACAACCACGAATTATTACAAATCTATACGCGCATTATATTCTCTACGCACAAAAGATTTCCAGGTTTTTCCAGGATCATCGCCGCTCGTGTAAGATAGGTTCATCCCACCCCTCTCGCAGGGTGTTTTGCGGAAACACGGTAAACCCCGCTTCCGCAATACACTCTATGTTCGGGTTGGGATGAACCTTGCACTCTCGGCCATGAAAGATACTTATTATCTAAAATTTGATGTTTTATTTGGTGTGTTTAATAACCTTTGCTTGCACAATCTACTTCTATGCCGATAACATTTCCCACATTCAGCGCACTGGTATGATTTCTCGCCAGTATGGCCGTCCATATGAGCCTTCAGGTCTATATCTCCTCCATTGAAATCCCACACATGTCGCACGTATAACATGTCGTGCCATCTTCTCCTCGCCAATGCCTGTTCAGGTACGTATGTGTGGTGACCTCCTGCATGCATTTCGGGCACAGAAACTGCTTATTGGATCCATGTGTGGTGCTGACCTGTATAAATACATGTATGCCTTTAAAGGTATGCAATTAAAATACTGTAATTGCAATATTTTGGTAACCTTAAATAAAAACGCCTGAGCTTGTGACTGGTAGATAATTGCTTAATTATAGAATAATATAGAATAAAACAAGAATAATATAAGCATTTTTTAATACTAGAATACACTTACATTATTAATGGCGCGTCAAGCTCTCCGTTGTGTATAACTGTTTCTAACAGCGTGTAAATGCTTTTACACCGTCATTGCGGCGCTCATGCAATTTCAGCCCCCATGTCGTTTTCAACGCATTCCCACAAACGTGGCAAACAAATGACATCACTGAAACAGACACTGTCATTCATTAATTAAGCGCCACTTGATTTACTTCGCAAAATATATTACACAAATTGTAGTTTGTTAAAAGAATATCATCTGTAAAAGCATTTTCATAAAAATACGTCTCGCGCAAACAAACGCTTATTAAAATTTTAAAAGATGGCTTATCTAGCTAAGTAAAACGACATAAAGCGTTTCACTTTCCCTTATGCATATGACCGTAAGCATTATGATCATAATAATAATTAAATATAAATTCAAAAATCTTACAGCAATAGTTATGGATATAAAAAGAATAAAAAGTTTTAAAAGCTTTCGACATATACGATAACTCATTTTTTTATTATATAAGATGCCTACGTGCGTTTGTCATTTTTGGTAGACTACGTGCGTTTGCCTTATGAAAATGCCAACGTGCGTTTGCCAAATTTAAATTCTTCAGAAAATGCATTTGTTTGTGCAAATTGCATCGCACAGAATATTTATAAAACAAATAAAAATCATTATTGAACAACTGAAAGTCAAAACAATTGAAAAAATGTGGCAATTTATCTTAATATTTGACATTTTAACACTACCTACGTGTGTTTGCATTCATGGACACAATTTGTATCGAAGTGTTCTCGAAAACTATGCAGACATGAATGGTGACCAATACACCGATTGAAAGACAAAACAATGCATTCTTTTTTGCGCTATGTCATTTGAACGAACTCTCGCGTATAACAAAAATATCGATAAGAAACTTACCTTGATTGACGATCAATCGAGCCAAAATACTACTGGTGTTTGCATTTGTGGTCACGTGACTTTTTTTGCTCATCCCCGGTGAATTTCCTGTCTGCACGGTTATATATTTCAACTTATTCTTTTGGGGGAATTTTGAAATGTTTGACATGACTGTGTAACCTTTTTCCCTCTATTTAAAGATATGTACAAGAACCAAGTTTTAACTTTAAGGTTGAGTTCTATTACTGTATATCTGCTTTGGATAATCTTTAATATGGTAGAAAACTACTGACTATTCGCTGATGCTATTATTGAAACTTGTCGAGATCACCTGGCAGAGGTTTTCCAGTATATTAATTGGAAAATGCAACCAATTTGTGCTTTCATTTATTTACAAATGTATGACCCTATTATTGGTCAACCATATTACTCAAAAACTAAAGTATTAACATGCTGCATAAGAGTTTCATACTCAATGGTTTTGGGGCTACAATTTCAATGGGTAAATTTAAGTTATTAAAAACTTCCTAGCTGCATTTGAAGGAACTTATTTTATGTTCAATGCATGTACATTGAATAAGACTGTCACTTCAGTGGCCTTTGATATTAACTAATGTATTCCTTACGGGTCATCATAATGATTTGGAACAATTCAAGAATATGACAGAAAAAATTAACAACATAAATATTTGTGTGTGTTTCACTTCATTCTTATAATTTTTATATTTAAGTTATGGGTTTGAAAGACATTTTATAAGAAAATAAAACTAAACCTCAGTCACCTCTCAAATAGAAAAGTCAAAGTAGTGCAGTTGTGATTGTTTTTGTTTGTTAAAGATTAACTTTGTTAGTATAGTCTGAATCTTAAAGATCAAGTCAACATGTATAACTAAAGCCAAGTGCAAAACTGCATACAGGAGAAATGGTTCAGTCAGGCATGAAAAAAAATGTTTGTCTCAGGTTTCCCGGCCGACACTAGTTTTTGCACCGCATATATTTTTCTTCTGCTGACGCCTTTTTTACTGACCATTAATTGTTTCTTCTTTTGAATATGTCTTTTTGATTGCAAGGGAAATACACATAATGTTATGACTGTTTTTAAGAGCACTGTAGTAAATGTTGACCTACACATAATGACACTTGTTTTACATGTGAAAATGATATTCAGACACACTTACATATTTTTTTTAAATCTGACCTTATTAGCAGGTAGTAAAGTAGGAAAAAAAATCCACTTCATGAACATCACTCTTGCTTTTAGGAATGTCTAAATCTCTAGCATTGAGGCAAATTATCAAAATCAAGGACTCACTTTTTTACAGTCAGACCCATGCAATCCAGCAGAAAGGCGTTTTAAGCTGGAAACAATTTTCTAAGAAACAATATTGAGGTATTTCCAAAGCCTTGGTTTTGTTGTCAGTTTGTGTTTGTTTATCTTTTTATTTTTAAATAAGTCGCTGTATAGTGAGACAAAAACAATATATATATATGCTAGTCATCAAAATTAGTATTCTGGATGAACAAGCCCGAAATCATATACTACTGCTTGGCATTACATTTTTGAACAAGCCCTGCTGTATGAAACCCAGAATTTAAGCAAATCAAGAAAGCATTTTACCAGTACATGGCTGGTGGCCATGTGCTCATTTTGACCACTGATGTGTAATCATATTTTGCCCCTTTGTCAAGTTATGACAAATGTGCATGTATATGACTGTTTATAAATACAATGTATACCATTTATATTTGATTATATAACAATGAATACATCTTTGTGATAAGCTAATTTTGATAACATAGCCACATTCAGTCAGGGGTTAATACATTGTGATAACAACCAATTGAGGAGATCGGCATCATTTATATCACAGTTTTTATGTGAAGGTTGCTCTACGAAGGTATAATACTTTGGAATAATATTTAAGATTTCTTTAAATTCTTTTTATAGTTATAAAATTATCTTTATCATGAATAAATAGGATGGTCACAAAATAGAAATATTAATAAGGATTTCATTTGAAGTATACCAGATTGGTACATGTGTTGCAGGAATATTGTTTAATTTGATAGAGGATGATTGTTTGTATCAGTTTAAGATATGCAATTTATTTCAATGAGTGAGAATCAAAATGAATATTTCCGGATTGGTCTGCTACCAGTGCTCTATTTACTTTTGGTGTTCACAAGGTGATATATTTTGCTATCTTAAACTCAAAAAGAATAAATCTTTTTTATTTTATGCTTATAATAAAAGAAAAGCAAAATTGTATAAATATTAATAGTAAAACCTTGAGAACTTTAAACCATATGAAGTCATTCTGGAAATCACTTAATTGCATTTTCTTCCCGGCTTTGTATGTGTTTATGTTGCAAATTTTACAATGAAACTGGTTAAATCTAAGAAAACAGTGCACATATATTTCCTTAAACTCACTGTTTCAATTATGGTGAGTTTATTGAGGTATAATTCACCGTTATACTTCAATAAACCACTGGAAAGCATGAAATCAAAATGAAAATTTTGCAGTTTAAAATATGTTTAATGTTACTGTTACAATACAATCTGGACACGAATGATTTTGGACGCAGCATATCAATCATTAACAACTTGAATTTTTTTTGCAAAATGTTCATGTGAATATCAAGTTTATATTGAAGAGATGATTTTCCATATACAGAGGAGAAGCACTCCTAGTCTAGCGTTCATGTGATGGATATATCAAGAGGAGGTGGGGCAAAGCTCAATTGATGTACATCAGTTGTAAGTACAGAGTACAGAGTACTTCACACTTCCCTCTCATCTATTGTGTTCTGAGATGTTATTTTTGGAATAATTTGATACTCCACTTCAAGCTGAGTATTCCTGTTCTAAAATATTTTCCTTTTACAGTCTGTTGTGTTCTTTAGAGTATAATTTTGGAAATAAGTGAGAGTTTATTTTATTTTAATTATCATCAAAATCTGTTGTTACTGGACTGCTATAGTTTCACTAAAATTGTAAGTACCAGCTGAATTGAGTTGGCTGTGTTTTTTATGTTAACATGTGTGTTAAAAGTATATTAAATGATTGTCATAACATTTTGCAAACATCTAGGATTGTAGTCTGTAAGTAAAAATGTCAAAGTTTTGGCAATCATTTGGACTCATTATTTTTTTCCAATCATTTAGAATGGTTACTGATTTAGTCAGAAAGGTCTTATACTTTACTTTTGACATAGCGGGTAATAGTTTTGATTAGTTCTGACATTGTGTTCAATCTTAATGACAAATAGAATAAAGAATTATTGTAGGACACATTAGTTTCAGTCTGGTATTATGGCGTGGTCCGTGAAGAAGCGTGTGGCTGTCGCGTGTGCTGTTGGCTGGAGTTTGACCATCCTGGGGGCATGTCTTATACCCCTGCTGGAGTGGGTTATCAAGAAACAAGTGGAAAAGGTCAGTTCCTAGATTTGCTGAGGTTTTGAATTTTCACATTTTTCAGCCCTCCCATTTTTGGCATAACCTAAAATTCACTGTTCTATTCCTTATTTAGACAGTTGTGATCAAGGAAGGAGGCCCTGTGTACGAGTTCTGGCTGGACCCACCAGTTCCCATCTACCTACAGGTGTACATGTTCAACCTGACTAACCCTGACGAGGTCCTGGCTGGCACCAAGCCTCCCAACCTGGTCCAGGCTGGGCCCTATACTTACAGGTAGGCCATGTTAGCCTTAAACTAACAGGTAGGTTCACATGGACACTTCACATACAGGTAGGCCCAGTTAGCCTTAAACTAACAGGTAGGTTCATATGGACACTACACTTACAGGTAGGCCCAGCTAGTCATACAATTTTAGTTAGGTTCAGATGGATCCACCACTTACAAGAAGGCCCAGGTAGCCCAACAATTTACTGGCAGGTCTGGTAAGCCCTCCTTTTTCAGTAAGATCCATATGGTTTTAACACTTAGGCTCAGTCAGCCCTACATTTTCAGGTAGTTCCAAATGGGTTCTACACTTACAGAATGGCCCAGTCAGCTTTTTGGCCATGTGGAGAGTGCCCTTCTGTAAAATGTCATTGCATAGAAAATCATTATCTGAAATGAACTGTTCGAACAAAGTTGAACTAATGTATACATGGTTTAAGCTTCCATGCTCTTCTATTGATAAACTAACTTACTTTTATTAACTATGAGCAAATTTGGAAAAGCATACCATTTCTAAGGTGTTAAAGTAGAGCTCTTATTTTAGTCCTACTGAATGGCAGCTCTGCCTATGTAACCCTTCCCCTGGGTAGGCTAGGCTGATGGGTTTATTGAAAAATGATTGTTTAGATGGTGACGTTTTAAAGCATTTTTATCATAATAGTACTTGGAAAGCAGGAAAATTATTTTCAGCTGACAAATCACTATCATTTTTGTTTTGTTAAAAACTCATTAAATTCATCAAATACACTCCATGGGCCTGTTTCATTAAAGTATTTCAGTCATAAATTTTATAATCTTTATTCTGTTAGACATCACAAATGGCTACAATTAATTATTTTCATTTCCTCAAGTGTGTTCTCAACTTAAATACAAACAGAAATTCTGTTCTTACAAATATATAAACAAAATGACAAAAATGTGACACCAAGATAATTTCCCTTAAACGCCCAAGATCTTCAATGAAACACTGGCCCCTTACTCGTGAAACACTTACAGGAAACGAAGTTGAAATATAGATTTATACTTATTTGAGTTTAACAAAATCGTGTACTAATTTTCAGTGAAAAGCAAATGAACTTTGAGTTTAACAATATCATGTCCTTGTTTTCAGCGAAAAGCGAACAAAGTATGATATAAAGTTCAATGACAATGGGACAGTGACATATAGGCAGAATCGGACGTTCCACTTCCTGCCAGACATGTCACAGGGACACAATGAGTCGGACATTTTTGTGACAGCAAATCCTGTCTACTGGGTAAACTTTTAGTATTCTTGGTGTTCTATATCAAAATGGCTAGATATCTTTTTCAATGGAAAAAAACAGCAGTTATGCTGCAAGTTTTTTTTTTTTTTGAGGGAAACAAAATGAGAAAGGGGGTAATGAATTAAGCTATTAGGTATTTACTCAAACCTGATGATAGATTTATTACATGTGTTGTTTCAATGTATTTCCATGATATAAAACATTGAACTAAATTAAATAAACAAAATTGTTTTAGATGAAAAAGGGAAATATTTTTTTCAGATACTTAAGCAATAAATTACATAAACAGAAGGAAGTTATCAATTTATTATTCCTACTCCATCTTTCAGTGTAAGTGCTTGGCTTTCACAATACTTGAACAACCTCATTTTACCTCCAAATATCATTGCCAATTTAAGTCACAGAATAAGTGATATTGCATTAAAATGGCATGTGCTGATCATATGAAATGGCCGTGCACAGTGCGCTATTATGGGATAACCAAGAAGTTCCTTTGATGTCAGATTAATTCATTTTCATGGTCTGCCCCTATGATGTGTTTGATTTTAGGTGAGGCCCCAATTTTTTGTACAATCTTAAACGCATTTAAGATACAACTTTGATTTAAGGAAATACAAAATATATCTTGACATTTTGAACAACAGATCAATGTGATATGCTTTTACATGAAATTAATTTCATGTTAAAGAAAGTTACTAAATAAAATCTGAAGAAAATGTTGCATTGAAAGCAGGGATCAAAATAGGGCCCTTACAGACAGCAGATGGGGACTATCCTTTTTAAGCATAAAAACACAATTTGTAATTTTGGGCGCATTTATATACTTTGGAGCAAAAAAAGAATACATTCAAATATGTATGTATATGTTCTGTATGTCACTTGAACACAACCACAATAAACCTTTTGTTTTGTAAAAGCTAATTTTAAGTAAGTAATTTGGCTAATGAAATAAGATGCTTAAGGGTGGTGCGCTTAGGATATATGAAGAAATTGGGGCCGGGTACAATGCTCGACTACTTGAAGGCAAGTTTGAGTCTGTGCTATATCAAGCATCCTATTGGCCAAATAACCTGTAAATGAGAGGTTCGCTTTGTTTATATAAATGAAAGACCCTGTTTGTGTATTTGAGGTAGGTCCATGTGTACCTGTATATTGAAGTGTAAGACGAGCAGCTTTCATGCTTCCCCTCCTTACAGGGCCTCATTTTCTATATTTTAAGGCCCTATATAATGCTCTTGTGCTGGAGGAACCAGTGGTTCGTGAGGTTATATACCTGCTGACCCAGGTGTTTGATGAGCACCCGTTCATGACCCGCCCCCTGCGAGAAATCATCTGGGGCTACCACGACCAATTACTTAACATTACCAAGGCCATCGACCCAGACTGGTTCTACACAGATTACATTGGCTTTTTCATGAATGTAAGTGGTTTATCTTGGGATTGGTTTTATGTTAGTCTGTGTTTAGAAAGTAAAAAGTAGTGGTATCGTGAATGCCTTGGGGTCATAGTTTGGTGTCAGTGTTAATGCTCAAAAACTTGATTATTGGTCATAACAAAAGACATGTTCAAGATATTTACATGTACCGGTAACCAGCGACAAAACAGACATGTGTAGCATGCATGGCCCATAATTGTGACTTTAATAATTTGGTAATATATAGATAGAATGAGCAAACAAATGGCCATCAATTTGTTAAGAGCGCACCTTCTGACCTCATGCATTTCTATATTATACTACACTATCACAAAACCAATGTTATCCTTTAAAACAAATTTGGTGTATTTCAGAAAAATGCTACGAATGATGGAGTTTACACTGTATACACCGGAGAATCGGATATTTCCAAACTTGGAGTTATAGACAAATACAATGGCTCCAGGTATATTTAGGTTTGAACCAGGCATTGTATATTTACCTACCATAAACATTTGTATCTTACTTTATTTACCATGATATACTTACACCCTAGCTTTGTGTATGTTCATAAATAAAATATCCTGTAGGGACATACAATTACATGTACATTGTTTTCTTTCTATTGCAGTCATCTGGATTTCTGGACAACAACACAGGCTAACATGATTAATGGCTCAGGTAAGGTTTGTCATGTAAGCAATGATTTTAAACATGTCCTATATTGTGATAGATTTGTAATCAATAGCACCATTATGCAAAAACTTCCAACTTTGGCAAAAATTTAAAAAAAACATGTTCAAGATGTTTACATGCAACTTATGTACTCATGTGTAGCATGGTTGGTAACTCTGGCACTGATAGTTGTTCAGTTATTACTGATGTTTCAGATGGTACCCTTGGTCCACCATACCTACCTAAGGATACCACTACATACTCGTTTTCCTCAGATGTCTGCAGGTAATGATGGTAATGATTAAAAATATTTGGGATCGAAAATTGGTCCAAAACATGATTAAGAAACAATCAATGTTGAATTTTACCTAAGCAAGCACTGTGAAAAAATAACAGACAGTATTCACCCGAGTATTCAGTCCTTTTAATAAACATTACAACAATGGCTATCAGGAATATTCTGTTGAATTTATCAAGATAAAATTTTCAGTGATAGCGTTAATCAATTCTGTGATCCTGCAATCATCTACTGGTGTCTGGCCTTCAGCCTCAAATTTCGGCTGTTTTAGATAATCTTTTAATCCTGAATCATTCCTCTTAAGTTCAACTTGTTTCTTTACAAAATAATTGGTTGGATGGTGCATTTGAGAGTGGTTGGTGATCATCAAGTTCGACATGTTGGTATTCTTGTTTCCTTAACAGCACAAGACCCAACTCTCCCATAACATTGTACTTAAGAGCATTATAAGTGTATTGTTGTTACTTAAGTTTAAGACCATTGCTCAACCTGACTAAATCAACAGATATTCCCAAACACAGCAAATAATTGTAGATTATTGTACCACAGGAGTGTTCCAGGGGTCTACAGTAAGGATGTGAAGTCGCCCCAGGGAATCAAGCTGTGGCGGTTTTCAGGGCCAATGTCTGCCTTCCAGAATGCCACAGAGAACCCAGCTAATCTAGGATACTGCACCCCACAGACCAACTGCCTGGGAGGAGGCCTCGTCAACGTCTCAGCTTGCCAGTCAGGTACACCCATGCCAGTCAGGTACATGGCTTGTTGTATAATGGGTTTAGCTATGCCAGTCAGGTACATGGCTTGTTGTATAATGGGTTTAGCCATGCCAGTCAGGTACATGGCTTGTTGTATAATGGGTTTTCCCATGCCAGTCAGGTACATGGCTTGTTGTATAATGGGTTTTCCCATGCCAGTCAGGTACATGGCTTGTTGTATAATGGGTTTACCCATGCCAGTCAGGTACATGGCTTGTTGTATAATGGGTTCACCCATGCCAGTCAGGTACATGGCTTGTTGTATGATGGGTTTAGCCATGCCAGTCAGGTACATGGCTTGTTGTATAATGGGTTTACCCATGCCAGTCAGGTACATGGCTTGTTGTATAATGGGTTTACCCATGCCAGTCAGGTACATGGCTTGTTGTATAATGGGTTTACCCATGCCAGTCAGGTACATGGCTTGTTGTATAATGGGTTCACCCATGCCAGTCAGGTACATGGTTTGTTGTATAATGGGTTCACCCATGCCAGTCAGGTACATGGCTTGTTGTATAATGGGTTCACCCATGCCAGTCAGGTACATGGCTTGTTGTATAATGGGTTTACCCATGCCAGTCAGGTACATTGCGTGTTGTATAATGGGTTTACCCATGCCAGTCAGGTACATGGCTTGTTGTATGATGGGTTTAGCCATGCCAGTCAGGTACATGGCTTGTTGTATAATCGGTTCACCCATGTCAGTCAGGTACATGGCTTGTTGTTTGATGGGTTTACCCATGTCAGTCAGGTACATGGCTTGTTGTATAATGGGTTCACCCATGCCAGTCAGGTACATGGCTTGTTGTATAATGGGTTCACCCATGCCAGTCAGGTACATGGCTTGTTGTATAATGGGTTCACCCATGTCAGTCAGGTACATGGCTTGTTGTATAATGGGTTCACCCATGCCAGTCAGGTACATGGCTTGTTGTATAATGGGTTCACCCATGCCAGTCAGGTACATGGCTTGTTGTATAATGGGTTCACCCATGCCAGTCAGGTACATGGCTTGTTGTATAATGGGTTCACCCATGCCAGTCAGGTACATGGCTTGTTGTATAATGGGTTTACCCATGTCAGTCAGGTACATGACTTGTTGTATAATGGGTTTTCCCATGCCAGTCAGGTACATGGCTTGTTGTATAGTGGGTTCACCCATGCCAGTCAGGTACATGGCTTGTTGTATGATGGGTTTAGCCATGCCAGTCAGGTACATGACTTGTTGTATAATGGGTTCACCCATGCCAGTCAGGTACATGGCTTGTTGTATAATGGGTTCACCCATGCCAGTCAGGTACATGGCTTGTTGTATGATGGGTTTAGCCATGCCAGTCAGGTACATGGCTTGTTGTATGATGGGTTTAGCCATGCCAGTCAGGTACATGGCTTGTTGTATAATGGGTTCACCCATGCCAGTCAGGTACATGGCTTGTTGTATAATGGGTTCACCCATGCCAGTCAGGTACATGGCTTGTTGTATAATGGGTTCACCCATGCCAGTCAGGTACATGACTTGTTGTATAATGGGTTCACCCATGCCAGTCAGGTACATGGCTTGTTGTATAATGGGTTCACCCATGCCAGTCAGGTACATGGCGTGTTGTATAATGGGTTCACCCATGCCAGTCAGGTACATGGCTTGTTGTATAATGGGTTCACCCATGCCAGTCAGGTACATGGCTTGTTGTATAATGGGTTCACCCATGCCAGTCAGGTACATGGCTTGTTGTATGATGGGTTCACCCATGTCAGTCAGGTACATGGCTTGTTGTTTGATGGGTTTACCCATGTCAGTCAGGTACATGGCTTGTTGTATAATGGGTTCACCCATGCCAGTCAGGTACATGGCTTGTTATATAATGGGTTCACCCATGCCAGTCAGGTACATGGCTTGTTGTATAATGGGTTCACCCATGCCAGTCAGGTACATGGCTTGTTGTATAATGGGTTCACCCATGCCAGTCAGGTACATGGCTTGTTGTATAATGGGTTTACCCATGCCAGTCAGGTACATGGCTTGTTGTATAATGGGTTCACCCATGCCAGTCAGGTACATGGCTTGTTGTATAATGGGTTCACCCATGCCAGTCAGGTACATGGCGTGTTGTATAATGGGTTCACCCATGCCAGTCAGGTACATGGCTTGTTGTATAATGGGTTCACCCATGCCAGTCAGGTACATGGCTTGTTGTATAATGGGTTCACCCATGCCAGTCAGGTACATGGCGTGTTGTATAATGGGTTCACCCATGCCAGTCAGGTACATGGCTTGTTGTATTGTGGGTTTAGCCATGCCAGTCAGGTACATGGCTTGTTGTATAATGGGTTCACCCATGCCAGTCAGGTACATGGCTTGTTGTATAATGGGTTCACCCATGCCAGTCAGGTAGATGGCTTGTTGTTTGATGGGTTTACCCATGCCAGTCAGGTACATGGCTTGTTGTCATGCCAGTCAGGTACATGGCTTGTTGTATAATGGGTTTAGCCATGCTTGTTATATTATGGGTTTACCCATGCCAGTCAGGTACATGGCTTGTTGTATAATGGGTTTACCCATGCCAGTCAGGTACATGGCTTGTTGTATAGTGGGTTTACCCATGCCAGTCAGGTACATGGCTTGTTGTATAGTGGGTTTACCCATGCCAGTCAGGTACATGGCTTGTTGTATAGTGGGTTTACCCATGCCAGTCAGGTACATGGCTTGTTGTATAATGGGTTTAGCCATGCCAGTCAGGTACATGGCTTGTTGTATAATGGGTTTACCCATGCCAGTCAGGTACATGGCTTGTTGTATAGTGGGTTTACCCATGCCAGTCAGGTACATGGCTTGTTGTATAATGGGTTTAGCCATGCTTGTTGTATAATGGGTTCACCCATGCCAGTCAGGTACATGGCGTGTTGTATAATGGGTTCACCCATGCCAGTCAGGTACATGGCTTGTTGTTTAATGGGTTTACCCATGCCAGTCAGGTACATGGCTTGTTGTATAGTGGGTTTACCCATGCCAGTCAGGTACATGGCTTGTTGTATAGTGGGTTTACCCATGCCAGTCAGGTACATGGCTTGTTGTATAGTGGGTTTACCCATGCCAGTCAGGTACATGGCTTGTTGTATAATGGGTTTACCCATGCCAGTCAGGTACATGGCTTGTTGTATAATGGGTTCACCCATGCCAGTCAGGTACATGGCTTGTTGTATAATGGGTTTAGCCATGCTTGTTGTATAATGGGTTCACCCATGCCAGTCAGGTACATGGCTTGTTGTATAATGGGTTCACCCATGCCAGTCAGGTACATGGCTTGTTGTATAATGGGTTTAGCCATGCTTGTTGTATAATGGGTTCACCCATGCCAGTCAGGTACATGGCGTGTTGTATAATGGGTTCACCCATGCCAGTCAGGTACATGGCTTGTTGTATAATGGGTTTACCCATGCCAGTCAGGTACATGGCGTGTTGTATAATGGGTTCACCCATGCCAGTCAGGTACATGGCTTGTTGTATAATGGGTTTACCCATGCCAGTCAGGTACATGGCGTGTTGTATAGTGGGTTTACCCATGCCAGTCAGGTACATGGCTTGTTGTATAATGGGTTTACCCATGCCAGTCAGGTACATGGCTTGTTGTATGATGGGTTCACCCATGCCAGTCAGGTACATGGCTTGTTGTATAATGGGTTCACTTATGCCAGTCAGGTACATGGCTTGTTGTATGATGGGTTCACCCATGCCAGTCAGGTACATGGCTTGTTGTATAATGGGTTAACTTATGCCAGTCAGGTACATGGCTTGTTGTATAATGGGTTCACTTATGCCAGTCAGGTACATGGCTTGTTGTATAATGGGTTCACCCATGCCAGTCAGGTACATGGCTTGTTGTATAATGGGTTCACCCATGCCAGTCAGGTACATGGCTTGTTGTATGATGGGTTCACCCATGCCAGTCAGGTACATGGCTTGTTGTATAATGGGTTTACCCATGCCAGTCAGGTACATGGCTTGTTGTATAGTGGGTTTACCCATGCCAGTCAGGTACATGGCTTGTTGTATAATGGGTTCACCCATGCCAGTCAGGTACATGGCTTGTTGTATGATGGGTTCACCCATGCCAGTCAGGTACATGGCTTGTTGTATAATGGGTTTAGCCATGCCAGTCAGGTACATGGCTTGTTGTATAGTGGGTTTACCCATGTCAGTCAGGTACATGGCTTGTTGTATAATGGGTTCACCTATGCCAGTCAGGTACATGGCTTGTTGTATAATGGGTTCACCCATGCCAGTCAGGTACATGGCGTGTTATATAATGGGTTTACCCATGCCAGTCAGGTACATGGCTTGTTGTATAATGGGTTTACCCATGCCAGTCAGGTACATGGCTTGTTGTATTGCTGGTTCACCCATGCCAGTCAGGTACATGGCTTGTTGTATAATGGGTTTAGCCATGCCAGTCAGGTACATGGCTTGTTGTATAATGGGTTTACCCATGCCAGTCAGGTACATGGCTTGTTGTATTGTGGGTTTAGCCATGTCAGTCAGGTACATGGCTTGTTGTATAATGGGTTCACCCATGTCAGTCAGGTACATGGCTTGTTATATAATGGGTTTACCCATGCCAGTCAGGTACATGGCTTGTTGTATTGTGGCTTTAGCCATGCCAGTCAGGTACATGGCTTGTTGTATAATGGGTTCACCCATGTCAGTCAGGTACATGGCTTGTTGTATAATGGGTTCACCCATGCCAGTCAGGTACATGGCTTGTTGTATAATGGGTTCACCCATGTCAGTCAGGTACATGGCTTGTTGTATAATGGGTTCACCCATGCCAGTCAGGTACATGGCTTGTTGTATAATGGGTTCACCCATGTCAGTCAGGTACATGGCTTGTTGTATAATGGGTTTAGCCATGCCAGTTAGGTACATGGATTGTTGTATAATGGGTTCACCCATGCCAGTCAGGTACATGGCTTGTTGTATAATGGGTTTACCCATGCCAGTCAGGTACATGGCTTGTTGTATAATGGGTTCACCCATGCCAGTCAGGTACATGGCTTGTTGTATAATGGGTTTACCCATGCCAGTCAGGTACATGGCTTGTTGTATAGTGGGTTTACCCATGTCAGTCAGGTACATGGCTTGTTGTATAATGGGTTCACCTATGCCAGTCAGGTACATGGCGTGTTGTATAATGGGTTCACCCATGCCAGTCAGGTACATGGCTTGTTGTATAATGGGTTCACCCATGCCAGTCAGGTACATGGCTTGTTGTATAATGGGTTCACCCATGCCAGTCAGGTACATGGCTTGTTGTATAATGGGTTTACCCATGCCAGTCAGGTACATGGCTTGTTGTATAGTGGGTTTACCCATGCCAGTCAGGTACATGGCTTGTTGTATGATGGGTTCACCCATGCCAGTCAGGTACATGACTTGTTGTATAATGGGTTTACCCATGCCAGTCAGGTACATGGCTTGTTGTATAGTGGGTTTACCCATGCCAGTCAGGTACATGGCTTGTTGTATAGTGGGTTTACCCATGCCAGTCAGGTACATGGCTTGTTGTATGATGGGTTCACCCATGCCAGTCAGGTACATGGCTTGTTGTATAATGGGTTTACCCATGCCAGTCAGGTACATGGCGTGTTGTATAATGGGTTCACCCATGCCAGTCAGGTACATGGCTTGTTGTATAATGGGTTTACCCATGCCAGTCAGGTACATGGCGTGTTGTATAGTGGGTTTACCCATGCCAGTCAGGTACATGGCTTGTTGTATAATGGGTTTACCCATGCCAGTCAGGTACATGGCTTGTTGTATGATGGGTTTACCCATGCCAGTCAGGTACATGGCGTGTTGTATAGTGGGTTTACCCATGCCAGTCAGGTACATGGCTTGTTGTATAATGGGTTTACCCATGCCAGTCAGGTACATGGCTTGTTGTATAATGGGTTTAGCCATGCTTGTTGTATAATGGGTTCACCCATGCCAGTCAGGTACATGGCGTGTTGTATAATGGGTTCACCCATGCCAGTCAGGTACATGGCTTGTTGTATAATGGGTTTACCCATGCCAGTCAGGTACATGGCGTGTTGTATAATGGGTTCACCCATGCCAGTCAGGTACATGGCTTGTTGTATAATGGGTTTACCCATGCCAGTCAGGTACATGGCGTGTTGTATAGTGGGTTTACCCATGCCAGTCAGGTACATGGCTTGTTGTATAATGGGTTTACCCATGCCAGTCAGGTACATGGCTTGTTGTATGATGGGTTCACCCATGCCAGTCAGGTACATGGCTTGTTGTATAATGGGTTCACTTATGCCAGTCAGGTACATGGCTTGTTGTATGATGGGTTCACCCATGCCAGTCAGGTACATGGCTTGTTGTATAATGGGTTAACTTATGCCAGTCAGGTACATGGCTTGTTGTATAATGGGTTCACTTATGCCAGTCAGGTACATGGCTTGTTGTATAATGGGTTCACCCATGCCAGTCAGGTACATGGCTTGTTGTATAATGGGTTCACCCATGCCAGTCAGGTACATGGCTTGTTGTATGATGGGTTCACCCATGCCAGTCAGGTACATGGCTTGTTGTATAATGGGTTTACCCATGCCAGTCAGGTACATGGCTTGTTGTATAGTGGGTTTACCCATGCCAGTCAGGTACATGGCTTGTTGTATAATGGGTTCACCCATGCCAGTCAGGTACATGGCTTGTTGTATGATGGGTTCACCCATGCCAGTCAGGTACATGGCTTGTTGTATAATGGGTTTAGCCATGCCAGTCAGGTACATGGCTTGTTGTATAGTGGGTTTACCCATGTCAGTCAGGTACATGGCTTGTTGTATAATGGGTTCACCTATGCCAGTCAGGTACATGGCTTGTTGTATAATGGGTTCACCCATGCCAGTCAGGTACATGGCGTGTTATATAATGGGTTTACCCATGCCAGTCAGGTACATGGCTTGTTGTATAATGGGTTTACCCATGCCAGTCAGGTACATGGCTTGTTGTATTGCTGGTTCACCCATGCCAGTCAGGTACATGGCTTGTTGTATAATGGGTTTAGCCATGCCAGTCAGGTACATGGCTTGTTGTATAATGGGTTTACCCATGCCAGTCAGGTACATGGCTTGTTGTATTGTGGGTTTAGCCATGTCAGTCAGGTACATGGCTTGTTGTATAATGGGTTCACCCATGTCAGTCAGGTACATGGCTTGTTATATAATGGGTTTACCCATGCCAGTCAGGTACATGGCTTGTTGTATTGTGGCTTTAGCCATGCCAGTCAGGTACATGGCTTGTTGTATAATGGGTTCACCCATGTCAGTCAGGTACATGGCTTGTTGTATAATGGGTTCACCCATGCCAGTCAGGTACATGGCTTGTTGTATAATGGGTTCACCCATGTCAGTCAGGTACATGGCTTGTTGTATAATGGGTTCACCCATGCCAGTCAGGTACATGGCTTGTTGTATAATGGGTTCACCCATGTCAGTCAGGTACATGGCTTGTTGTATAATGGGTTTAGCCATGCCAGTCAGGTACATGGCTTGTTGTATAATGGGTTCACCCATGCCAGTCAGGTACATGGCTTGTTGTATAATGGGTTTACCCATGCCAGTCAGGTACATGGCTTGTTGTATAGTGGGTTCACCCATGCCAGTCAGGTACATGGCTTGTTGTATAATGGGTTTACCCATGCCAGTCAGGTACATGGCTTGTTGTATAGTGGGTTTACCCATGTCAGTCAGGTACATGGCTTGTTGTATAATGGGTTCACCTATGCCAGTCAGGTACATGGCGTGTTGTATAATGGGTTCACCCATGCCAGTCAGGTACATGGCTTGTTGTATAATGGGTTCACCCATGCCAGTCAGGTACATGGCTTGTTGTATAATGGGTTCACCCATGCCAGTCAGGTACATGGCTTGTTGTATAATGGGTTTACCCATGCCAGTCAGGTACATGGCTTGTTGTATAGTGGGTTTACCCATGCCAGTCAGGTACATGGCTTGTTGTATGATGGGTTCACCCATGCCAGTCAGGTACATGACTTGTTGTATAATGGGTTTACCCATGCCAGTCAGGTACATGGCTTGTTGTATAGTGGGTTTACCCATGCCAGTCAGGTACATGGCTTGTTGTATAGTGGGTTTACCCATGCCAGTCAGGTACATGGCTTGTTGTATGATGGGTTCACCCATGCCAGTCAGGTACATGGCTTGTTGTATAATGGGTTTACCCATGCCAGTCAGGTACATGGCGTGTTGTATAATGGGTTCACCCATGCCAGTCAGGTACATGGCGTGTTGTATAATGGGTTCACCCATGCCAGTCAGGTACATGGCTTGTTGTATAATGGGTTCACCCATGCCAGTCAGGTACATGGCTTGTTGTATAATGGGTTTAGCCATGCCAGTCAGGTACATGGCTTGTTGTATAATGGGTTTAGCCATGCCAGTCAGGTACATGGCTTGTTGTATAATGGGTTTAGCCATGCCAGTCAGGTACATGGCTTGTTGTATAATGGGTTCACCCATGCCAGTCAGGTACATGGCTTGTTGTATAATGGGTTCACCCATGCCAGTCAGGTACATGGCGTGTTGTATAATGGGTTCACCCATGCCAGTCAGGTACATGACTTGTTGTATAATGGGTTTACCCATGCCAGTCAGGTACATGGTTTGTTGTATAATGGGTTCACCCATGCCAGTCAGGTACATGGCTTGTTGTATAATGGGTTTACCCATGCCAGTCAGGTACATGACTTGTTGTATAATGGGTTCACCCATGCCAGTCAGGTACATGGCTTGTTACATAATGGGTTCACCCATGCCAGTCAGGTACATGGCTTGTTGTATAATGGGTTCACCCATGCCAGTCAGGTACATGACTTGTTATATAATGGGTTCACCCATGCCAGTCAGGTACATGACTTGTTGTATAATGGGTTCACCCATGCCAGTCAGGTACATGGCTTGTTGTATAATGGGTTTACCCATGTCAGTCAGGTACATGGCTTGTTGTATAATGGGTTTACCCATGTCAGTCAGGTACATGACTTGTTGTATAATGGGTTTACCCATGCCAGTCAGGTACATTGCGTGTTGTATAATGGGTTTACCCATGCCAGTCAGGTACATGACTTGTTGTATAATGGGTTCACCCATGCCAGTCAGGTACTTGGCTTGTTACATAATGGGTTCACCCATGCCAGTCAGGTACATGGCTTGTTGTATAATGGGTTCACCCATGCCAGTCAGGTACATGACTTGTTATATAATGGGTTCACCCATGCCAGTCAGGTACATGACTTGTTGTATAATGGGTTCACCCATGCCAGTCAGGTACATGGCTTGTTGTATAATGGGTTTACCCATGTCAGTCAGGTACATGGCTTGTTGTATAATGGGTTTACCCATGTCAGTCAGGTACATGACTTGTTGTATAATGGGTTTACCCATGCCAGTCAGGTACATGGCTTGTTGTATAATGGGTTTACCCATGCTTGTTGTATAATGGGTTTACCCATGCCAGTCAGGTACATGGCTTGTTGTATTGTGGCTTTAGCCATGCCAGTCAGGTACATGGCTTGTTGTATGATGGGTTCACCCATGCCAGTCAGGTACATGGCTTGTTGTATAATGGGTTTACCCATGCCAGTCAGGTACATGACTTGTTGTATAATGGGTTCACCCATGCCAGTCAGGTACATGGCTTGTTGTATAATGGGTTCACCCATGCCAGTCAGGTACATGACTTGTTGTATAATGGGTTCACCCATGCCAGTCAGGTACATGGCTTGTTGTATAATGGGTTTACCCATGTCAGTCAGGTACATGGCTTGTTGTATAATGGGTTTACCCATGTCAGTCAGGTACATGACTTGTTGTATAATGGGTTCACCCATGCCAGTCAGGTACATGGCTTGTTGTATAGTGGGTTCACCCATGCCAGTCAGGTACATGGCTTGTTGTATAATGGGTTCACCCATGCCAGTCAGGTACATGGCTTGTTGTATAATGGGTTCACCCATGCCAGTCAGGTACATGGCGTGTTGTATAATGGGTTCACCCATGCCAGTCAGGTACATGGCTTGTTGTATAATGGGTTCACCCATGCCAGTCAGGTACATGACTTGTTGTATAATGGGTTCACCCATGCCAGTCAGGTACATGGCTTGTTGTATAATGAGTTCACCCATGCCAGTCAGGTACATGACTTGTTGTATAATGGGTTCACCCATGCCAGTCAGGTACATGGCTTGTTGTATAATGGGTTCACCCATGCCAGTCAGGTACATGACTTGTTGTATAATGGGTTTACCCATGCCAGTCAGGTACATGGCTTGTTGTATAATGGGTTCACCCATGCCAGTCAGGTACATGGCTTGTTGTATAATGGGTTCACCCATGCCAGTCAGGTACATGGCTTGTTGTATAATGGGTTCACCCATGCCAGTCAGGTACATGGCTTGTTGTATAATGGGTTCACCCATGCCAGTCAGGTACATGGCTTGTTGTATAATGGGTTCACCCATGCCAGTCAGGTACATGGCGTGTTGTATAATGGGTTTACCCATGCCAGTCAGGTACATGGCGTGTTGTATAATGGGTTCACCCATGCCAGTCAGGTACATGGCGTGATGTATAATGGGTTTACCCATGCCAGTCAGGTACATGGCTTGTTGTATAATGGGTTCACCCATGCCAGTCAGGTACATGACTTGTTGTATAATGGGTTTACCCATGCCAGTCAGGTACATGGCGTGTTGTATAATGGGTTTACCCATGCCAGTCAGGTACATGGCTTGTTGTATAATGGGTTCACCCATGCCAGTCAGGTACATGGCTTGTTGTATAATGGGTTTAGCCATGTCAGTCAGGTACATGGCATGTTGTTTGATGGGTTTACCCATGTCAGTCAGGTACATGGCTTGTTGTATAATGGGTTCACCCATGCCAGTCAGGTACATGGCTTGTTGTATAATGGGTTCACCCATGCCAGTCAGGTACATGGCTTGTTGTATAATGGGTTCACCCATGCCAGTCAGGTACATGGCTTGTTGTATGATGGGTTTAGCCATGCCAGTCAGGTACATGGCTTGTTGTATAATGGGTTCACCCATGCCAGTCAGGTACATGGCTTGTTGTATAATGGGTTCACCCATGCCAGTCAGGTACATGGCGTGTTGTATAATGGGTTTACCCATGCCAGTCAGGTACATGGCTTGTTGTATAATGGGTTCACCCATGCCAGTCAGGTACATGGCGTGTTGTATAATGGGTGTTGTATGATGGGTTCACCCATGCCAGTCAGGTACATGGCTTGTTGTATAATGGGTTAACTTATGCCAGTCAGGTACATGGCTTGTTGTATAATGGGTTCACTTATGCCAGTCAGGTACATGGCTTGTTGTATAATGGGTTCACCCATGCCAGTCAGGTACATGGCTTGTTGTATAATGGGTTCACCCATGCCAGTCAGGTACATGGCTTGTTGTATGATGGGTTCACCCATGCCAGTCAGGTACATGGCTTGTTGTATAATGGGTTCACCCATGCCAGTCAGGTACATGGCTTGTTGTATAATGGGTTCACCCATGCCAGTCAGGTACATGGCGTGTTATATAATGGGTTTACCCATGCCAGTCAGGTACATGGCTTGTTGTATAATGGGTTTACCCATGCCAGTCAGGTACATGGCTTGTTGTATTGCTGGTTCACCCATGCCAGTCAGGTACATGGCTTGTTGTATAATGGGTTTAGCCATGCCAGTCAGGTACATGGCTTGTTGTATAATGGGTTTACCCATGCCAGTCAGGTACATGGCTTGTTGTATTGTGGGTTTAGCCATGCCAGTCAGGTACATGGCTTGTTGTATAATGGGTTCACCCATGTCAGTCAGGTACATGGCTTGTTATATAATGGGTTTACCCATGCCAGTCAGGTACATGGCTTGTTGTATTGTGGCTTTAGCCATGCCAGTCAGGTACATGGCTTGTTGTATAATGGGTTCACCCATGTCAGTCAGGTACATGGCTTGTTGTATAATGGGTTCACCCATGCCAGTCAGGTACATGGCTTGTTGTATAATGGGTTCACCCATGTCAGTCAGGTACATGGCTTGTTGTATAATGGGTTCACCCATGCCAGTCAGGTACATGGCTTGTTGTATAATGGGTTCACCCATGCCAGTCAGGTACATGGCTTGTTGTATAATGGGTTCACCCATGCCAGTCAGGTACATGGCTTGTTGTATAATGGGTTCACCCATGCCAGTCAGGTACATGGCTTGTTGTATAATGGGTTTACCCATGCCAGTCAGGTACATGGCTTGTTGTATAGTGGGTTCACCCATGCCAGTCAGGTACATGGCTTGTTGTATAATGGGTTTACCCATGCCAGTCAGGTACATGGCTTGTTGTATAGTGGGTTTACCCATGTCAGTCAGGTACATGGCTTGTTGTATAATGGGTTCACCTATGCCAGTCAGGTACATGGCGTGTTGTATAATGGGTTCACCCATGCCAGTCAGGTACATGGCTTGTTGTATAATGGGTTCACCCATGCCAGTCAGGTACATGGCTTGTTGTATAATGGGTTTACCCATGCCAGTCAGGTACATGGCTTGTTGTATAGTGGGTTTACCCATGCCAGTCAGGTACATGGCTTGTTGTATGATGGGTTCACCCATGCCAGTCAGGTACATGGCTTGTTGTATAATGGGTTCACCCATGCCAGTCAGGTACATGGCGTGTTGTATAATGGGTTCACCCATGCCAGTCAGGTACATGGCTTGTTGTATAATGGGTTTACCCATGTCAGTCAGGTACATGACTTGTTGTATAATGGGTTCACCCATGCCAGTCAGGTACATGGCTTGTTGTATAATGGGTTTACCCATGCCAGTCAGGTACATGGCTTGTTGTATTGTGGGTTTAGCCATGCCAGTCAGGTACATGGCTTGTTGTATAATGGGTTCACCCATGTCAGTCAGGTACATGACTTGTTGTATAATGGGTTTACCCATGCCAGTCAGGTACATGGCTTGTTGTATAATGGGTTCACCCATGCCAGTCAGGTACATGGCTTGTTGTATAATGGGTTCACCCATGCCAGTCAGGTACATGACTTGTTGTATAAAGGGTTTACCCATGCCAGTCAGGTACATGGCTTGTTGTATAATGGGTTTAGCCATGCCAGTCAGGTACATGGCTTGTTGTATAATGGGTTTAGCCATGCCAGTCAGGTACATGGCTTGTTGTATAATGGGTTCACCCATGCCAGTCAGGTACATGGCTTGTTGTATAATGGGTTTACCCATGCCAGTCAGGTACATGGCTTGTTGTATTGTGGGTTTAGCCATGCCAGTCAGGTACATGGCTTGTTGTATTGTTGGTTTAGCCATGCCAGTCAGGTACATGGCTTGTTGTATAATGGGTTCACCCATGCCAGTCAGGTACATGGCTTGTTGTATAATGGGTTCACCCATGCCAGTCAGGTACATGGCTTGTTATATAATGGGTTTACCCATGCCAGTCAGGTACATGGCTTGTTATATAATGGGTTTACCCATGCCAGTCAGGTACATGGCTTGTTATATAATGGGTTTACCCATGCCAGTCAGGTACATGGCGTGTTGTATAATGGGTTTACCCATGCCAGTCAGGTACATGGCTTGTTGTATAATGGGTTTACCCATGCCAGTCAGGTACATGGCTTGTTGTATAATGGGTTCACCCATGCCAGTCAGGTACATGGCTTGTTGTATAATGGGTTTACCCATGCCAGTCAGGTACATGGCGTGTTGTATAATGGGTTTTCCCATGCCAGTCAGGTACATGGCTTGTTGTATAATGGGTTTACCCATGCCATTCAGGTACATGGCTTGTTGTATAATGGGTTTACCCATGCCAGTCAGGTACATGGCTTGTTGTATAATGGGTTCACCCATGCCAGTCAGGTACATGGCGTGTTGTATAATGGGTTCACCCATGCCAGTCAGGTACATGGCGTGTTGTATAATGGGTTTTCCCATGCCAGTCAGGTACATGGCTTGTTGTATAATGGGTTTACCCATGCCAGTCAGGTACATGGCTTGTTGTATAATGGGTTCACCCATGCCAGTCAGGTACATGGCGTGTTGTATAATGGGTTTTCCCATGCCAGTCAGGTACATGGCTTGTTGTATAATGGGTTTAGCCATGCCAGTCAGGTACATGGCTTGTTGTATAATGGGTTTAGCCATGCCAGTCAGGTACATGGCTTGTTGTATAATGGGTTTAGCCATGCCAGTCAGGTACATGGCTTGTTGTATTGTTGGTTTAGCCATGCCAGTCAGGTACATGGCTTGTTGTATAATGGGTTCACCCATGCCAGTCAGGTACATGGCTTGTTATATAATGGGTTTACCCATGCCAGTCAGGTACATGGCTTGTTGTATAATGGGTTTAGCCATGCCAGTCAGGTACATGGCTTGTTGTATAATGGGTTCACCCATGCCAGTCAGGTACATGGCTTGTTGTATAATGGGTTCACCCATGCCAGTCAGGTACATGGCTTGTTGTATAGTGGGTTTACCCATGCCAGTCAGGTACATGGCGTGTTGTATAATGGGTTCACCCATGCCAGTCAGGTACATGGCTTGTTGTATTGTTGGTTCACCCATGCCAGTCAGGTACATGGCTTGTTGTATAATGGGTTCACCCATGCCAGTCAGGTACATGGCTTGTTGTATAATGGGTTCACCCATGTCAGTCAGGTACATGGCTTGTTGTATAATGGGTTTACCCATGCCAGTCAGGTACATGGCTTGTTGTATAATGGGTTCACCTATGCCAGTCAGGTACATGGCTTGTTGTATAATGGGTTCACCCATGCCAGTCAGGTACATGGCTTGTTGTATAATGGGTTCACCCATGCCAGTCAGGTACATGGCTTGTTGTATAATGGGTTCACCCATGCCAGTCAGGTACATGGCTTGTTGTATAATGGGTTCACCTATGCCAGTCTGGTACATGGCTTGTTGTATAATGGGTTCACCCATGCCAGTCAGGTACATGGCTTGTTGTATAATGGGTTCACCCATGCCAGTCAGGTACATGGCTTGTTGTATAATGGGTTTACCCATGCCAGTCAGGTACATGGCTTGTTGTATAATGGGTTTACCCATGCCAGTCAGGTACATGGCTTGTTATATAATGGGTTTACCCATGCCAGTCAGGTACATGGCTTGTTGTATTGTGGCTTTAGCCATGCCAGTCAGGTACATGGCTTGTTGTATTGTGGGTTTAGCCATGCCAGTCAGGTACATGGCTTGTTATATAATGGGTTTACCCATGCCAGTCAGGTACATGGCTTGTTATATTATGGGTTTAGCCATGCCAAATAAAAACACAGCTTCAAAGCCAGCTTTTTCTTTTCGCTGAAGCTGCGCTTTCTCTCCAATGTTGCAAAAGCTTGCTTTTTCTTTGCATTTTTTTTTCAAAAGCTTCCCAACAGCTGCATTTTTGAATAAGCAATATTTCCTTATAAAGAATTAACTGCATATTATGTTTTGTGGAAGAGTATATCTTTATGTTTATGTTTTATTTTTTAATATAGATGGTCACACATTTGAAGTGCATCTTTTAGTTTACTTATTTTTTATCAGCAGTAATTAAATGTAATTTTATTGCGTGCTTGTGCTGCAAAGTTAATCTACCGGGTACAATAACATATTAATCTCTTTGCAAATGCTGCCCTATTGGGGGCCATTACAACAAAAAGTCAGCTTTTAACGGGCTGTGCATTTCTAGTAAATAAATGTAGTTCTTCACAAAAGCTCTTTAGAGCTATTTCAGCAAAAAAAGCTGAAAGTCTTTTTTTACCAATACTTCTATATTACTTAGAGTAATTGGCTTAAATGAAAAAAAAAACTTGAATTATCTTTAAATACGTAGAAAAGTTAAAGCTTTACTTTAAAGTTAAAGTGTAGTGTTAATTCTGTTTATGAAACAGGAATCTGTAGAATATGAAGGTTATTCTTTCTTCATAACAGCATTTATAAGCAAGCATTCCTATCCATTTTCCAGTGGACTTCTTCCATCTGCCGGTGGCTGTCTCCCTGCCCCACTTCCTGTTCACAGACAAGCGCTACCTGGAGGCTGTCACGGGACTGAGCCCCAACGAAGAGGAACATAACACCATACTCGATCTAGAGCCGGTAGGATGCCACATTTACACACTTGAACTGAACTGGCTGGCTTCTTTACTCAATATTTTGGTTGAATAGGCAGAGTCATTGATTTATTTTAGAACCTGGGGCCCATTTTAATAATAACCTTTGATGGAAAGTGAAATAATGTTAGAGTGATATCATCCTAATTTTTATATACAATACTTGAAAAAAATATAATTTAGCTTGTATTTATGTTGAAAACATAGTTGAGGATACACACTGGCTGGCTTCTTTTACTCAGTTGGGATTGAATTGTGTTAAATTATGTTACTATCCTAATTTTGATAAACTATACGTGTAATGCTGTAAAAACTGAAATTTAGCCAGTATTGATGTTGGAAACACAGTTCAGGATACGTAAGAAGTTACTTGTTGTCATCTGTGAAGTTCGTAATATTTCAGATATTTGAGGTTGTGACTCAGATGCTATATTCAAGTGGGCCCTGTTACTGTATCATTAGCTAGCCCTCTGTTGTGTTTAAATTGGTTTAAAATACAATATTAATAAGTTTGTGTTAGAGCTCTGGTTTCATGATTAACCAGTGTGTAACCAATACAGGTTTTGTAAAATTAAAAAGGTTGGTGTTGAGAAACCAAAAATTTGGTAAAGAAATTGGCCCAGATTGCTTTCAGTAGTTTTTTCATGAATTATTTGTAAACGATTTTGACCTACATGTATTTGTTCAGGTATATGGCAATGTTTTAGGACAAAAAATTGAAGGTGAAAAAATCATTTGCCACTTTAGATGGAAACCTTGTCTCCCAACTGACATTGTACACAGGTTTTATAACAATTTATGATAAACTTCTACCACTGCTTTCAATACATGAAGAGCTCCTGACCAGATAAGGTGTAAGGTCAAAGAATATTTTAGTGTCTAATTGTTTGTTTTTTCAAAAGGAGTTTTTTTATCAACATAAAATACTTATCCTGGGGATGTTGCTTTTTGTTTAAAATGGCCTCTTTACTTCCAAATCTTCAGCAGTTAACGTCTTGTTTATGTTTCATCTGAGATTTGTACAAAAAATTAAACCAGTTTTTGGTGATAACACCTAGGCTTATTTCCTTAAAGAGGGCTATGTTCCCCTGTCAAATTTAGTAGTTTTTTTTACTTTGAGTCCAGTATGCATTTTGGTCAATTTGAAGGACTTTTTGGCTAGATCTGAATTGTTTTAATATGCAACCAGCTGAAAATTACATAAAAAAGTGTTTTAAGCACTTAAGCATCTTGTCTAGATTTTTGCCATACTTAAATTATATATATATTATTTTTTTATGAAAGATACACTTAAAATGCCCAAACTGTTTTGCACTTTAAAATCTGTTAATTATTTACCTTTCACAGTACACAGGGCTGGTTTTGCGAGCTGAAAAAAGAGTGCAAATCAATGTGTACCTCACACCTATAGCTAATGTCACGTAAGTGTTTTATGTCTTTTGTGAGGTGTAGAAAGCAACATAAATTATCCTAAATTGTATTAATATTTTGTAATGATTTTAGACTGTCAATGATTTAGCTAAAATGTAGATTACATGAAAAAAAACACATTTTTGCTGCATTTCAAACTTGGTAAAATATTCATCTTTGCAAATTAGTAAATTGAATTGCCAACTCTTGCAGATTCTGTGGTGTTTTCTTTCAGCGAGACATTGGACATCAAGCCTGTGTTCCTGCCTATTTTCTGGCTGAATGAGGTAGAGGATTACCCATGATCGATATTACAGTGCAAAAATTAGTTATGTTCCCAAAGAAAAACACCTTTTTTCATGTTCTTTAAGAAGATGCCCATTTTTTGGTAACAACATGAGGTTTAATAGCAACTAATACATGTATACTTTTGTAGGATTAACATTATAATTGAAAAACAAATTGTGAAACAATAATGTCTTAAACATTTGAAGGTGTCAAACTCTTAAAAATCATTGTTCTCAAAACTTGTGTGTGTGTGTGTGTGTGTGTGCGTGCGTGCGTGCGTGTGTGTGTGCGGGCGTGCGTGTGCGTGTGCGTGTGTGTGTGTGTGTGTGTGTGCAATAAGTAGTTCACATCTTAAGTTTTACTGATACATATTCCACTTAAATCTAGGTAACTTTACCGGAGTTTTGGCCCAAAGTCAGAAGCATCAATTTGAAGAACTGTTTGAATCAAGGGTCATATTGTATGTGTTGTTTTATTGAAAATGAATAAAAGTTTTTCTTCTTCTCAAAGTGAGTATATGAGAAACAATTGTGTATGTCAGTTACCCCATTTTGCCAATTGTCTTGCCCAAATCTTGTGATGTGACCTTCCAGAGTGCTGTGATAGATGACAAGAGTGCTGCTAAGCTGAAGCGGCTGCTGTTCACGCCCCTTCTGATCATAGAAGTAGGGGAGATCACTCTCATCTGTGTTGGTGTGCTCATACTGTTG
The DNA here is from genome assembly GCF_026914265.1 of Mya arenaria. NCBI lineage: Eukaryota > Metazoa > Mollusca > Bivalvia > Myida > Myidae > Mya > Mya arenaria. Next base: position 3,799,547 of record NC_069129.1, read on the forward strand.
GGGACGGTCATATATGGCATCAGGAAAAACATGTGGGACAGAGAATCACAGGTACATAACTAATTTTGTGTTAGGGTTTTTAATGGTACAGTAGTAGGGTGTTGCTCTCTGAAATTTTTTGCGTGTTTTTTTTATATTCTCCAGAATTTTGAAGATGTCTGAATAAACATTTACTCTATAATAGCCTCCTCCTCTGTTTGAATAATGCAAAATTAACTGATAAGTTTACTTCGAAATGATGTATATAAGAGGTCAAAGTCTAGTTTGACAGTAGTAGTTTTGGGACACTGCCCAAAAATAAAAAACATAACTGAGAATCTTTTCCTTAGCGTTTCCTTGATTTGATTTGTGTTAAAGATGAATGTTTAAACCAGAAAAATAAATCTGAATCATTAATTTGTTATTAAAATAACTTATAACCTTGTTAAGCAGAGCATACAAATATACCTATATGTGTTATTACACTTATGATGTACCTTGTTCGTCTGAGAAGTATTAGTAGCAGGGGAAATAATCTGCTAAACGTAGTGTACTGTAAGTTATGTTTTTCTGTTAAAAAATTATTACACATTTTACCTTACTTTTCTGTGCATATCATATGCACTTAGAAATTCCCAGCAGAGGTAAAACGTAATTTGGAAACACTGATCAACCTTTGGTATTTATTTAAATAGTCCCTACCTGTTGGAAAGTGTTGGTATGTTTCAAGCACCTGATTGATAAAAACCCGTAATTTTATATGTACATGTAAATTCCACAATAAGTTGAAAATCTCAACTGTCAAAGAAATACTATTGTTTAGAACTATTAGCCTACTGGTATGTAGATAGTTTCCAGAACCTGATGTTTACAGAGAAAACTCATGGTCCATCCAAGTGCATGTTAATTCTTTGACATACATAGACTTTATTAGCTGTGGGAGTTTCAACATATTGAAAATTATCACATAGTTTCTGCACAATGGTTAGGAGATAAAGAGTCATTAATGTGAATTTCAATTCCAGCCTTTGACAAATGAATAAAATATGTTTGATTGTTATTGAGAGTTAATACTTGTATTCTGTATACTTTACAGACCTACAGTAGCGGAGAAACTGATGAATCTACAAATGTGGAATACGACACCCAGCCCATCTTACCTGGCAACAGCGGAGGGAACACAGAAGGTTCAGGACCCCATGACAACCTTGGGGCGACAGGGGGGTCGGGTGGTCATGACAATGGCGAGCAGGACAGGGGCCAAACTAATGTAGGAGACACACAACCCTGAATTTAATTGATATGATGCTTAATCAGAATACAACCGCCCCTGATAATGACTAATTTTTTAACAAGATAATATATTGAATCAAAGTCCAGGTGTGTTTGTTTGTGCAGCATTGTCATGTGACTAGTAAATCTCTCCATTGGTCGAACAGTTATGACATTTACGGTATATCAGGGTGGTTCGGCCTATTGTCAATTGTGTTCAAAAATGATTTTAAGTGAGAAAAAAATATGCTAAAAATCTAGTCATCTGATAAAAACAGGCAAAAAATATCTGTTCTTAACTCGGTTGGCAATATGGAGGCCATGTTGTATTATATCTGCTTCTATAAAAGTGTCATATACAACTGTTACGCTTTCATCCATCAAGTTGACTATGACTTAGGTCTTAATGTTTTTCCAGACCTTAAAATGTTTTATTATCCAGATAAAGTGTTGTTGTTAAGGATAGTTGTTAAAGGTTCATACTTTAATGCAATTATTAAATTATCATTACTTGCTCAATGGTAGGAGATACTAGCCAGGTGCTAGTTTTTTAGCGATTTAAGATCGTTATTAACATGACAACTGAAGATGGCCAGATAACTTGCTTTAAGTTTACATCTCATTATTAAAATTTGCACCCTCAGACATCTTAACATGAGCTTTTTGGTACTGCAGTGAGGGTGTGGTAAATATTAACTCATTTTTTCTAACCATTTAGGAAATGCAGTTGAGGTCTTTCGGATTGGGAAAAAAGTGTCGTTTTGAATCTAAGAAATGTACAAGAATAATTTAAAATATAGCATAAGAAATGATAATAGAATGAGTCATAGTTTGTTTCTTAAAGAATACAACTCTTTCATTCAATAAAAGTTTGGGTCCATTTTTTAAAATTTTAAAACACAAAATTGGAAAAATATTTTTTTTCAATTTGGGAAAAATTTATGTGTTTAATCATTGTGAATAGCCCCAAATTGGTGAGGAAGAGACACTCACTTATATATATATCTATAGGTATATAGAAAAGTGCTTCATATTGCTCACTAACATTCCTCTTGCCTCACTTTATCATGTCACTTTACTAGGGAGTCACTAATGGCACCCACAGCCATGTATTTTAATTGCTGTCCCGGCTGAAAAATAATTTGATAGTACTATGCAACCATACTGTATTACATGTAATTTCATGTCATTTGACTATTGGTGTGTCTTACTGCCAAGCTTATGCAGTCATTGAAATAAGCCTTTTGTATGAACAAGTCAAATCCTTATAAATTGTTAGTGCTTATCATTTTCAAACTGAAACAAGTCCTGCTATATAAAATAAAACATTTGAGCAAGCCCAGTTAGCAATTAACTAGTACAGGGCTTGCGAAAAATGTTCAAAATTCTGGTGTTACATATAATCTTAACTTTATGCTTTATAATACAGCCTTAAGTTGCTTCAATTCAAACAGCTATTGGATTTGTTGCTTTCACTTTGTGTTTTCTCATATAGTGTATTACTAATTGTATCAGTGTTATATTGAGGAGCAAGTTGTTTGATAATAAATTAATAATATGTTTAGTTCAGGATTGAATAAGGTTGATCAAGATAATTGTGATGTGTTCATAATGGTTGCAATTTCTAGGATTTGTATTATTTCTGTGATACATTCAATTTTCTTCCAAAGATAAAAGGAATTTATTAAAAATTGTTTCAGATTACTGTTATTTTTGCAAAATGATATGATTATATTTTGATATATCAGTTTATTCCAGAATATAGCATGCATTTTACCATGTAAATATGTTTCTTGTACTCAGGTGCTATGCTATTACATTATTTTGCCAATAAAATATTTCAAATATTATTTCTCCTTCGTCTGTCAGAGGTTATTTGAAGTATTACTATGTTTCAAAATTTGTGACCAGCCTTGCGACAGTAAATTGTAACATTACCCAATGCCAGCAAACTTTTTTTGTTTTGTTTCCCTGTTGCGATGTAGCGTATATACTGCAAGCAGGGAACCAAACAGCAAAAACTCCCCACAAACACATTTACTGAACACATGGCTGATTGATTAGTATAGAAGAGTGCGTAGGAGCGAACCCCATTGCTCGTTTTTATTTTTTCATTTGGTTTATTTCATTCGATCAAGGGGAATCACTCAACAATTATTAAAGCCAGGGTTATGGACCTTGCTTTTGATGTGCACATATATTGACTCTGGCAACATGTGTACCAAGTTTCATATGAATATTTAGAACAGTTTGAGTTATGGCCAAGGTTAGTTTTTAAACAAAGACAACCCCAGACATCACATTATTGCAGCTTTTTTAGAGGTTAAATATCATAAATATAAACCTCTCAAATTCAAACAATCTACAGTACATATTGATTTAACAGTGTTTTTGCAGCAATGTCTTGATGCTGGAAAATATAATAACAGGAAAGAGATTAAAGAAAGTGTATATTTTCTATCAAATTTATTTTATGCATAAGATATAATGTTGTATATACGGCTTAAAGTATCTTCCATTGTCGCTCATGTAAAACTCAGTAAACCTCATTTCCACAGAACACCCTGTGTGGTGGCTGGTTGGCCATGGTAGATGCTTTTTCTCCCACCTCATTTAAAAAAATAAGTTAGAGTGTATTTTTGGCTGGAACTCTTTTGTGGGTAGTGAAAATAATTTGTGTATAGATCTTTGATGTGTGGTTGTAAAAGATATGGGAGAAATTATTCAAATTGGGTATATAGTCAAATCACCAAGTGTTTAAAGTTTGTCAGAATCCATTTAATGGTAAATGATATTGGGGTTGCAATAAATGCTGGTCTCAGTTGTACCCTGGCTGTATTTGGAGAAATCAGACGGAAGCCCCATCAGCACCCCATGGTAGCCCCAGAAACCAGCACCCATGGGAGCCCGAACAGTCAGCATCCCAATAAAGCCTAAGCAACCAGCACCCCATGAAATCCCCAGCAACCAGCTTCCCATGGGAGCCCCAACAGTCAGCATCCCAATAAAGTCCAAGCAACCAGCACCCCATGAAAGCCTGAACAACCAGCACCCCATGAAAGCCTCAGCAACCAGCACCCCATGGATCTACCAGCACCCCATGGAAGCCCAAGCAACCAGCACCCCATGGAACTACCAGCAACCTATGAAAGTCCCAGCAACCAGCACCCCATGAAAGCCTCAGCAACCAGCACCCCATGGAACTACCAGCACCCCATGGAAGCCCCAGTAACCAGCACCCATCAAAAGCCCCAGCAACCAGCACCCCATGGAACTACCAGCACCCCATGAAAGCCCCAGCAACCAGCACCCCTAAAAGCCCCTGCAACCAGCACCCCATGCAAGCCCCAGCAACCAGCATCCCATTGGAGCCCCAACAGTCAGCATCCCAATAAAGCCCCAGCAACCAGCAACCCATGGAAACCACAGCAACTAGCACCCCATGGAAGCCACAGCAACTAGCACCCCATGAAAGCCTCAGCAACCAGCATCCCATTGGGGCCCCAACAGTCAGCATTCCAATAAAGCCCAAGCAACACATGAAAGCCCCTGCAACCAGCACCCCATGAAAGCCCCAGCAACCAGCATCCCATTGGAGCCCCAACAGTCAGCATCCCAATAAAGCCCCAGCAACCAGCAACCCATGAAAGCCACAGCAACTAGCACCCCATGGAAGCCACAGCAACCAGCACCCCATGAAAGCCTCAGCAACCAGCTTACCATGGGAGCCCCAACAGTCAGCATCCCAGTAAAGCCTTAGCAACCAGCACCCCACAAAAGCCACAGCAACCTGCACCCTATGGAACTACCAGCACCCTATGAAAGACTCAGCAAACAGCACCCCATGAAAGCCCCAGCAACCAGCACCCTATGAAACTACCAGCACCCCATGAAAGCCCCAGCAACCAGCATCCCATGAAAGCCACAGCAACCAGCACCCTATGAAACTACCAGCACCCCATGAAAGCCCCAGCAACCAGCATCCCATGAAAGCCACAGCAACCAGCACCCTATGAAACTACCAGCACCCAATGAAAGCCCCAGCAACCAGCATCCCATTGGAGCCGCAACAGTCAGCATCCCAATAAAGCCCCAGCAACCAGCAACCCATGAAAGCCAAAGCAACCAGCATCCCATTAAGCCCCAGCAACCAGCACCCCATGAAAGCCTCAGCAAACAGTACACATGAAAGCCCCAGCAACCAGCACCCCATGAAAGCCTCAGCAACCAGCACCCCATGGAACTACCAGCACCCCATGAAAGCCTCAGCAAACAGCACCCGATGAAAGCTTCAGCAACCAGCACCCCATGGAACTACCAGCACCCTATGAAAGCCCAAGCAACCAGCACCCCAAGTAAGCCCAAGCAACCAGCACCCCATGAAAGCCTCAGCAACCAGCATTCCAAGAAAGCCCCAGCAACCAGCACCCCATGAAAGCCCCAGCAACCAACACCCCATGAAAGCCTCAGCAACCAGCACCCCATGAACGCTCCAGCAACCATCACCCCATAAAAGCCTCAGCAACCAGCACCAAATGGAACTACCAGCACCCTATGAAAGCCTCAGCAACCAGCACCCCAAGAAAGCCCCAGCAACCAGCACCCAATGAAAGCCTCAGCAACCAGCACCCCATGAAAGCCCCAGCAACCAACACCCCATGAAAGCCTCAGCAACCAGCACCCCATGAAAGCCCCAGCAACCAGCACCCCATAAAAGCCTCAGCAACCAGCACCAAATGGAACTACCAGCACCCTATGAAAGCCTCAGCAACCAGCACCCCAAGAAAGCCCCAGCAACCAGCACCCAATGAAAGCCTCAGCAACCAGCACCCCATGAAAGCCCCAGCAACCAACACCCCATTAAAGCCTCAGCAACCAGCACCCCATGAAAGCCCCAGCACCCAGCACCCCATGGAACTACCAGCACCCCACTAAAGCCTCAGCAACCCGAACCCCATGGAACTACCAGCACCCCATGAAAGCATCAACAACCAGCACCCCATGGAAGCCTCAGCAACCAGCACCCCATGGAACTACCAGCACCCCATGAAAGCCTCAGCAACAGCACCCCATGGAACTACCATCACCCCATGAAAACTTCAGCAACCAGCACCCCATGGAACTACTAGCACCCCATGAAAACATCAGCAACCAGCACCCCATGGAACCACCAGCACCCCATGAAAGCCTCAGCAACCAGCACCCAATCAAAGCCTCAACAACCAGCACCCCATGGAACTACCAGCACCCCATGAAAGCTTCAGCAACCAGCACCCCATGGAACTACCAGCATCCCATGGAACTAGCAGCACCTCAAGTAAGCCCCAGCAACCAGCACCCCATGGAATGACCAGCACCCCATGAAAGCCTCAGCAATCAGCACCCCATGAAAGCCCCAGCAAACAGCAGGGTAGCGGTGAAGGATCGAGGGGTTTATGGGAGAATTTATAATCTATAAATGCACAGGTGATCTTGTTGCAATATTTTTTTTAAAGAAAATGAATCCATTTCATCTTTTATTAGGTTCTTCCTATAAAAGTCAATACAGAGTGTACCTCATTTGAAGCTGATGCAGGAACTGTCTTGTGGCGTGGTCAGTGAGAACAGGACCAGTAGCTTTACACTGAGTGCGCCCATGTTCAGGGACGATACAAAGTCAATTGACCTAACTTGTGGGAGTAAAATGCAGCTTTAGTTCTATGGAGAGTTAAATGGAAGTCATTTTCATTTCATCCTGTTAACACAAAAAAATCAGTTTTTGTTTCTGCGCATTTGGCTAAAAATTGACAACAACATAAATTAATGAGCAATATTTAAAATAAGACACTCAAGTTCTTTCTCAATAGTTTATGATACCAGTAACTCTTCAATCATATTGGCAGAAATCTCCATTGCAACTCTTGCCTGCTCTTATGATAAATGAGTAATTGATTAAGGCAATTTTTAAGGACAGTTATAGTACTTGGTCTAGTGATATACGTTCTTGCAGAATGAAAGATAACTAATCTTTACAGGAAGTGCACCAATAGTGCAGTAATAGAAATTGACACGGCCATAGCTGGCTCAGGATTTCGTTGCAGGGTCTGTTATACTGTTCCAGTGTCATGTAGGGTTTATTTTAGCAGAGTGCAATGGTTTCGAAGGTCTGTGTCCATCAGGTGGATGGATCCTGACAAGTGTCACCAGGGGATGCCCCCAGCACCTGGCTACATGTGTGTACAGGGAAATTAAAGGGATTCAAAATGAACAATTTTTTTATATTTTTATTTTCAAACATAAAACAATTTGTGTTTACCTTACAATAAAAAGATAACAGAGGCAGTAATGGATGTTAGAGACGTGCAAGGGCTAGCGTTGTAGGAGCAACTGGCCTTCATGTTCATACTACGCTAGATCAGCTTAAGTGGTGAGTTAAACATAATCATATTAAGCTCTAATTAATCTGGTTGTTTGGGTGCATAAGAGAAGTGACAGTCAATGTATGTTCATTGTAATCAATTCCTTCTAACATTACGTCAAATAAACACACAACCACCTATTCAGGCTTTCAAGTGACCAATAACAAAAAAGTAGGGACAAAAGTAGGATTTTTCTGAAAAAGTAGGGTCAAGTAGGGCTATTAAGAGCAAAATGTAGGGATAGTAGGGCTCTTTATTTAGCATTTTGTTGCAAATAAATGACTACTAAACCAATTCATCAATTATGATACACATATAGTTATTTTCGTGCTTCAAGATGATTCAGCCACAGGTGGAGATGGACCTGGAATGGGTGTCTCTGACTTGTCAATATGCACCACTCATTCTCATCATAGAACCCCTCTTGCAGTACTGTAGACCTTCTGCATCGAATTAATTATTAAAAAATACTTGAAAATAATAGAAATGGCTTCTAATTAAAATCAAGATTTAGATAGTTTCAATCAATGGATTTAATAAAAAAATCATTTCTATTAGTTCTCAGACTATTTTTACAAAAAAGAAGGGATAGAAGGGCTTTGTTAAAGAAAAAGCAGGAACCTAGCAAAAAAGTAGGGAAAAGTGGAAAAGGGCCAACTTGAAAGCCTACCTATTTGTCAAAAGCCCCCTGCCAACAATCTAACACTGTAACCAGTTTTTTAGTTTATAGAAAACACTGCTTAAAAAGTAACTGACAAAAAAAAAATTAATGTCAAAGGTAGAAAATATGAATAGACTTCACACATTCAAGGTCAGCACAAGCAGTCAGTAATGGAAAAAGAAATTCCCTCAAAACATTACCAGCAATAAAGGGGAACAATTTGTTCCTAACCCAGGTGTTAGTTATGCCAAGAGAAAAGTTAACTGGATGGACATGGGACTATGAAAGCATCTAGAATGGCACAGATAGAGACATCAACAACTAAATCATTTTTAAGAAGAACTTTAGTCTAAAAAACAGCTGCAACCAAAGCGTTGTATGAAGATTGTCAATTTAGCACATGGGTAAGGAAAAAAGCACACTCATTCTGTAAAGAAGCCTTAAGTCTCTTATTACTTTCATCCGTAATAATGTTCAATAACTCTTTCACACAGTCTTATATATAGTACATGCTATTCAACATGATTAGATCAGTTGTAAGAACTATTAAGCATATTGAAAGATTTCTAAAAGCTCAAACTAAGATATGAAAACAGCTCTAGGTAAACATACCAATGATATGATAACTGATAAACTGTCATATCCTTCCCTAAACCACAGGGAAATTCAAGAAAAATTAGTCTCTTTTATACTCAGAGTCTTATTTCACAAAGCTAACAAGCCTTTATAAGAAATCCTGTGTTTTTAAGGGAAAATGTGCATTAAAATTACTTTAAAGTAAATGAAAAGTTCAGGGAAGAGTTTAAAGGGAAAAAATTACTGTACATTGTTTTTATTTCACCAGCTCCTTTGATTTTTTGAAATTCACAAAGATAAGAATTGGCCAAAAACATTGGTTAAAATAATATTTCTTCAAGTAAATTGTTCATTTTTTCCCCTTAATGTGTTAAAATATGAAACAGCAATTGTGAAATCCACAACAGGCAGAAATGGGTCCTTTGATTAATATGATGAAAGCAAACAATATGACATCATAGTTTCTTGTTATTATTGAAAATAGAACTGCGGTCCACATGATGTGATGTGAACAGCTCAGGCCATGGGTGCTTTTAAGAGAACGTGTCATTCCCTTTTCATGATTATTTTAAATGAGAATGCCAAAACACTGTCACCTACAACACCCATGTCTGCCTGTGGTGGTTCAAGGTCACGCTATCTACAGTTTCTGTAAAGCACATTTATAAGAAGTTAACGTTCTGAATACTTGTATCCGTATGAAGCTTGAGCAATCCAGTGCCACAAAACAACTACACCTAACATTATCATATCACATGACCTTCACTATAGATAACAATTAGAAACAAGTGATTAATATAAAAATTACAATAAATGAAAATAGACCCATGGGGGGGGGGGGGGACGTTTATAAAACGGTGATAAAACAATCCATGGTTCGCAAGCATTAGTGGAAAATTAAAATAATTTTGCATGACTTCTTGTTAAATATGCTATAAGCTCTGAATCAACTTAATTAAACTATGGGATTTTAATATTTTGGCTTAAAATGCATATTACATAAATAAAATTGATCAGAATAGCTATGAAAGACATTTAACATGACTATTAAAAAAATAATTGAAAAGTATCTCGGACCTTAAAAATGTAACAAGATTTGAACCAAGAGAATTGTTCAGTTGTTGAATCACATCATGTTGCTTCTATTGTTTTACAAAACACTGACCATATATATTATAATCACAGCACTTATGAAACCATTGCAATATTATGTCAGATGTTTCAATAAATAGGTACAATAGCAATAAAGGCTATTCCAGTAAACCTCTTAGCTCACCACAGGGAAACAAAGTAAAGAAATTCTAAAGGTAAGATGATCATTTGATTTTAAGGACATTTTTAGGACGTGATTATGGTGAAATAGTAGAAAGAGGAAGTTTTGACTTGTAAGCGCACGTCCTAGGTGAGCTTATTGTTTACATAAAATAGCCCAAGGGGAATTATGCTGATAAATTTAGTCCAACGTCGGGAGACTTCACTGGTCCCTCTGTTTTGAAAGACAAAGTGCAAGACAGCTTGGGAATCTACATATGTATCTGTCTCCAAGACTTCCAGCTTCAAGACTCCAGGGATGCTTGAATGGCCGCCTTTAACATTGCATCTTCATCCTGGCCATAATCCTGTAAATAAATGTTAACTTTGTAAACCTACACAGATACTTAAGCATAAATCATTACACATGTAAGTCAACACTGCTTTTTCTTCCATAACAAAACTGTCATAAATGTGTCACATTCAAATTATAAATGATGTTTTGTTTTAGATGATATCATATTGATATGTGCCACATTATGGCAATTTCTATAAACTTATGGAGGACATTTGTTGAAAATTGGTGCAAGATTTATTTCACCAATTGATCACACTTGTTGATCTTACACTGCAATTCATCCCATATTTCAACTTCTTAGTATTCTATTATGCTAAAATTTTGAAAATGTCAATTTAACTGGCATTAACTGGAAAATCCAGTCATAAACATAATGTTGTGACATCATTTCAGGAATGTTTAACCCAGTACAGGGTACATAACTTTCGTTATGCAATACGGGAACCAAAATCTATAAGAGCAGTGAAAGTAACAGCAGCACAATATAACCCACCCCCGAAGTAAAACTAATTCAAATTCAATGTTGGTGAAGAATTTTTCTGAAGGGTCAAAAACCAGTAATACATCACAATTCATTTTGTAAGCTCAATCCAGAGTGTAGCAAGACTTACGACATATGTTTCATAGTCAAACTTGTGCCTCATGTTGAGGTGGGCCATGAAGTCTGAGCTCGCCTGGCGCTGGTTTCCCCATGGCATAGAGGCACACACAGGGCACACCTGAATATGAGAATATTCCGCTTATACTTAAGTAATGTGCCATCTTTGTTTTGTACACATTAGTGTAAATGATTTTTAGGGAGCTATTGATATTCTTAATAAATGTTACAAAACTTAAGTTTAACAAGGACAAAATTGCTGATTTTTGACAAGGTTACATAAACAAGGTCATTTTGAAAGGTAAACAGTCTGTGACAAAGAATCTAATCATTAAAATTAATACAGTACTTAATGTTTTACTAGGTCTTAAATTTGCAAAACATTTTTATTACATGAAATCACAATACCCCCAGGAGATATAAATCATCGAGTTTAACTTAAAAGTAGGCCCATTTAATATCAAATGAGTTACAAGACATCCGTAAGACTAAATAAACATACGACATGAGCTGAGTCATATCTGTGTTTCTCGTTACAGTGCTCCCTCAAGCCCCTGGTGTCCAGGTTGCCCAGATCACAGTACGGGCATTTGAAGGTAGCTCTGTTTGGAAGATCTCTGAAAGTCATCATGAGGATAAGTATATTTATTCATAAGGATAAATACATATTTCTGGCTTTACGTCAGTTTTCTATTTACATTTATTATTTATCCTATATAACAGGAGTGTACATGGAAATTTTCTCTGAAAGATTATATGAAATCACTCAGTTTTCCCAAATATTTTGTTGGTTTATTTGTTTTGTTTTACTTTCATTCTCTTCCAAGGTAACAAGCTTTGATGATTTCCCTCAAAATAAAAAGCTTGACCTCCCAGTGACAAAACTTCCTACGATTCAAATAATCATAGTTCAGGCTTTTGTCTGCCAACTCACGGGTCAGAATGTCTGACCTATTCCCAATGCCCCATATATATTTTTTTCCGCAATTCCAATAAAAATCCCAAATGATATAAAATCGCTGTCAAGAAAGCCTGACTTAAATTTTTAAATTATATTATTATTATAAATGCATTTATCAGCACTTTCGGGTGACATTCATTGTTAAGTACACTTACTTCACAGAGAAATGTTGCCCAAAATGATGATTTTGTTGATCATTTTTTCTTCTGAATATCACCAAATATTACAAATTTTCCCAATTATTCCAAGATGCCCTGTAGTTAAGCAATGACTGATCATAAATCATTTAATTTCACAAGTCAAAAACGGCAAAATTTAACTTACGTTGGAATTCTTTGTGAAGTTTCCTTTACAGGTTTGAAGTATGTGATGCTTTTATCTATCTTATCACAGTCTGTAAAGTGGTTGTTGAGCTCGGTAATGAGAATCTGAAAAAACAACAACATCAACTTCCCTTGTGGAAAGGGTGATTACTATACGACATTACTAACAAATGTGCATATTCTGGCCCTCTATTCACATAGCATGTTCCGTAAACCTTAGCTTGCAAAGTTCATGAGTTATTGCAGCATCCAGTTTCTTAGGACAGATGGACAGACAGATAGACACTCGCAGTAAATGTTATAGGTCCCTCTGGTGAAGCTAAGAATTTAATACGACCATATGCTTACCTTTTCGTTGCATCCAAAACAAGGCAGCTTGTTATTCATCATCTGTGTGCTCATGTTCTTATTTGTAGATAAAGTTTTTTGTTTAATCTCCTGACGACAAGTGGGGCAGTGAGGCCTGGCGTCTATCATCAATGGATTCACACATTCTCGACAAAAACTGAAATTTTCAAGAACAGCAGTTAACAATAGCCCAACAAGCAGATGACAATGTAGAGTGTATGTATAGTTGGGCAAATTTGAGGTGAAATTATTTGTGAATATTTTTAATGCATAATTCTTCATTTTGCTAAAATTGCTAATTGTTTAATATTTCAATTGATGTTGTTTTTATGTATCAAAAGACACCTTGACATTAGTTTGAGAGTATTCTGGAATTTCAGATTTAATGTTCTTGTTTAATTAAGCAATTAGTTTCTTTTGGAGTGTGTAAAACCAGATGATACTATGGATAGAGTCTGGACTATTGTTGTTATTTGCAATTGGTTAATCATGTTTTGGCTAACCGTTTAATCAATAATTTTTATCACCTTTCTTTGTATGTTGCAGTAAGCCATCTGACACCTCGAATATGCCTTACTACAGATGTCTGTTATTTATGTTCAAAAGAAACATTACTGAACAACTATTAAGGTCAAAGTTATAAGCCTTTTTCACATGAGCGTATGTCTCTGGCAATATGTGTACTAAGTTTCATCATTCTGTTTATCTTGGAAAATGTTTGAGCAAGTTTTTGCACAATGACACAGAAGATATCAGCTATCACAATGACACAGAAGATATCAGCTATCACAATGACACAGAAGATATCAGCTTTCACAATGACACAGAAGATATCAGCTATCACAATGACACAGAAGATATCAGCTATCACAATGACACAGAAGATATCAGCTATCACAATATCTCATCTTGTTTTCTTAAAAGAAATGGACGAGCTAAATACAAATTGAAGGCAAAGATCATTATACATATCAATATATTTATACATATCAAAAGCAAATTAGGCTGCAATGCATAATCAATAATCTTTTTATTTTAATGCAAAAGCCTTTTTTGCACTGAGCTGTAATTCTACTGTTATAAGATAAATAAATGATCATGATATGATGCGTAAATAAGATCTATATATTTATAAATATATTTCAAATTAGCGATCTTTGCACGCACACAAGATTCAACTATAGATTCAGATTGTAATGTTATGCTTTAGGAACACTGGAGGGCATGCAAGCAATTTCTATTATGTTACACAATGATTGAGAAAGCGTTATATCTTCTGCAACTCATTATTTATTGCTAAAGAAAGGTCATTGACAATGTGTTTGTCAAATCGAGTGGCTGGTGATTGTATCATTGATTACCATTGCGTAAATGATGTCATGTTAATCCAAGCAGAATGCCATTCCCATATAAACCACGTAAATCTATTTTACCATTCAAATTTCTTTTTTAACATTAACCTCACAATGGATATGGTGCATACAAGGCCATTATTGTTTACATTAAAATAGACTGATGTGGACATTGATGTTCTGTATTTGCTGTTGCATTGATTGGAATTCATATGGACATAATTGTTATATGTGAATTGCCGATTTATATCTATTTGGTTATTTTTATTGTTGAAAAATTGATCAAGTTGAATTCACCACACTCCACTATCCCCCTGCTTTAAAGTTAAGAATTTCGAAGTTTTGTTGAAACATGCATAGAACACTGTAATAATAGATTAAATGCAAAACCGTAACTAGAATTTTTCAGTCAAATAATATATGGGCAAATTTTGTATAATGAATATGCAAGCAAGAGTTATTATACTTAATTGTTTTAGTTTCAATGCAGTACATCAAGTAGTTGCTGAGTTATTGACTTTACATACATGTGCTTACATGCAAAACCTTAACCAGAATTTCTAAATCAAATACTGAAGGAGCAATTATTTTGCATTATAGGCAAAATAGAGTTATCTTACTTGCTTGATAAAGAAGGTTGAATGGTTAGGAACCCATGTTAAAGTTTACAGTTTCAATGCAATACATGATGTGTTTGCTGAGATATTGACTTAAATTTGGTTACATGCAAAACCTTAACCAGAATATCTAAGTCAAATAAGAAAGGGCCATCATTTACAAAATATAGTTTTCTAATGCACCAGTCAATTGTAACCACAGACTTTGATTTTCGGTCCAGCCAACCCCGGGTAAAATCCCCGCTCTGCAGGGACAAACTGATGGTAAAATCCCCGCTAAAACCCCCCGCACTAAAGGGACCCTAGGTAAGGCCCAATACCCGCAATATTTTGCGCGAAGACAAAACCACCGCATTTACCCGGCACTGCGGGGCCACCAGGAAGGTAAAATCATGGCCCATTTACCCGGGTATCCCCGGTATACCCCCAGACCTGGGGGGGGGGGGGGTGGCGTGGTTACAATTGACTGGTGCATAACTTGCTAATTCAGGTAAGTTGGATAGTTGAGTACTGTTGTATAAAGTCTTAATGACATACATCACATAGTTGCTAAGATATCAGTATAGATGTGTGCTGAAATCCAAAACCTTAACAAGAATTTGTATGTTGGATAAGATAGGGCAATTATTTGCATTAAAAACATGACTGAGTTATCTAATTTAATTAATTAAGTATGTTCTGGAACCAATAACAAATCCTACTCCCAGCCATGCATTCAGTAAAGTTTCAATGAAATACATGTCCTGAGATTTTGACTTAAATGTTGACAGTTGTTACATGCATATATACAAGATAAAGTTATCTTGTTTGGTAAATAAATTTAATTGGATATTTGGGCATATATATATATATATAAAAAATCAATGAAGTAAATTTTGCACTGCTGAGATAATGACTTAAAGGTGCTTCCAGTACATGCAAGAGTGACTCCATCGCTACTGTATGGTGAGTAGTATAGCTCTCTTTATTCATTGAACAGTCGACGTAAAAATCATAAGTTATTAAGATATAATGGTATGATAAGATCAACACATCAACTGTTTCTTATTCATCTTTTACAGAATATATTTGACCGAACATGTATTTCATTACTCCACCCAATCAACTTAGCTGCGAAACGAAAGTAGGAAGTGTACTATTTTCTAGTAATCGTACGCACCACGCTACAGTATGCATTTTCCGACATACGAATAATCAAAACCAATACCTATGATTATTGCCACATTTAATTGTTACAGGATCTTTGAAGATTTCTCTGCATATAGAACATGTAAACATTTCTATTGACAGTTCTTCGGAGGACGCCATTTTTAGCTCTGTGGCTGTGATACGCGTAAAATATTGGTTGAACTTAAAATATTAGGTCAAGAACAACTAGAGTAGTCGTGTTTTTCGCCTAGGCTACAGCCGGATACAGTATGTACAGCACTCCGTGAACGCAACTATCTAAACTATTCAATGGTCATTAACTTTCAGAGAAAATACTACAATCCTCGGTGATTTATTGGTAGCCGATATATCATGATCAAAAAGAAAGAGCCATATATATATTTTACAGTTCAGAAAAAAGTGATCTGGATAATAAAAACTATGAAGATAAGAGGTCACAATGTACATGGCTCATGTTTACCAGCGAAGCAACCACAAGCGTATTATTGTATGACCTATTACAAGTGTCTGGGATCAAGACGTGAATATTGTTGCTCAGCTAATATGCGAGGTTGATACGAGGATACATGATTAAATCATAAAATACACAATCTTCGTAGATATAATATATTACAATTACCAGAATATATGTTAAATAAGATATGTTCAAACTAAATCCCAGTTACTTTTTAATAAGCTTTATAGATGGACTAACGTGACGACAAAATAACGTAATCTTAGTCACTCTGTCGTGATAATGGTTCACTACATGTGTACACAAGAACCCTTACACGTACAACGTGTTTTGTTTATTGTAGGCAATGGCCAAGGGAAAAACAGACAAAAATAACACATTTGATATCAGAAAATAAAAAAATAAATAAATGGAAATAAATTACATGTAATAAAGCGTAAACACATATTGCATATAAAGATGACAGTTTGATTAACATACCGGTAATTTGCTGAATGAGATTGGAATCATACGCCTATATACAGTATACACAAAGATAGTTGCATGTACATGTATATAAACACACACAAAAACATACTATACAAGATGGAACTTGTCAGGCGAATAATGCCACTTGTACTAGCAGTACATTTTGAATAACGACATACAAGGTGTTATGTAGGTATAGCTCAAACACACATAAAATATCATCATGTGCATATTTCATTCGACAACATAAATATTTAAGTGAAATTGACCTTTGACTTTAAAGCATGCATCTATACGCTACACACATGCCCAAGTTGCTCAGCTGAGACGCACAATATCACTATGACATCCCTATCAGAATCCATAGAAATTGACCTAAGTTGTGGTGAGATCACAATTTTCTACGCGACACTCCTTTAGTCTGGTTTACCATTCCGTGGGGTTTTATTAAAGTGTGTTTAAGGGACAATTTTACAGCTAAGACCCAAGTTAATGATATAAAATCCCAATATGGTCCCATCGACCACTAAGTGTGTCCTTGACCTTTGAAGTGAGACCACATAACACCGTCCTATGCATTACCCGACGCACCTTTTTATGCCGTTCTATAATTTTATGGAGTTTGAAAAAATGAGCTAAGTGACACAGTTACAGCTGAGACACGCAGTGTTACTATACAATCTCTATCGGGCCCCATTTACCAATACGATTGACCTTGAGACTCAAGGTCAATGTTAAGTTAGTGTTTTGTGTTCATTACTCATCCGTAGCATCACCACCAAATAAGCTATTGTTATAAGTAACAAGCTCCTTCAAGAATCCATCGTTGGGCATGATCTTTCGTTTATCCCTGATCATTTTCAGCGCCGTCATCAGAGGGACGCCTTTTACGGACAATAAGTACGCAATAACTATCGTGGTCGAGCGGCTCACGCCGGACATACAGTGTACATACACCTTTCCTGAAAAGATGAACACACAGAAGTAGACCTATATATACACACAAAGATATTTATGTTCATAATGATGGCATAGCATCGAGGTTAAACGTCGTCTATGAATATAGAAGTCCGGCTCTTACGTCAAAGGTTATGGGTTCGAGCACCACAAGGGACCAATTTTCTTTATAAGTGTAATATCAGTGACATTTGAACAAATATAAAAAACTGCAATAGCAAGCGTTTGACTGTAACTTTAATTATGCTAGACTTACCGCCCACTCGTCTTCATGTACCTCTCTTCTAAAATTAAAGATACGCGTGCTAACACATAGGCCGAGCAAGTTTAGAATTACTGACCTCCTGATTCTAATGCCTCTTTCAAGAAGTTGACTGCAGCCTCAAAATGTGGAGTCATTTTGAACGTCATAATATCAGTGGCTGCTATCCCGTGGAACTTGATCCCAGACGCCTGGAAATAGTCTTGAGACGTGTCGATCATGTTGTACTTTTTCCCGCACGCGCAGTTGATCACGTGGGTGACACCCAACTCTTGTAACTTGTCTGGGTCTTTTGCATATTTGCTGAAAGAGATAAGAAAACAATCAGGTCAATTTTATAGTTTATTATGAATTCTCAAGACCGAGTGACCTATCCGATTGTACCAATGCACCGGCCAAAAATGTATAATCACGAGCATTTATACGTGGTCGACATTTCAACGAAAATAAGTAGCACAGAAACTTGTGTTGACTTGTTCACTTATTTACTGTAATGTGAAACTAAAGAATGTACGCAAACTTTAAGACAGGGAGATGGATCTTGCTAGATTTACTCAAACTTGTTTATCGACATTTACAAGAAGTAGTAACGATAACTTACTAATCTCCCAGGATAATGTTGGGATAAACTTCATTATAGTTGTCATTGGGCGCGCTCATGAGGCACATCCATACGTTCTGTTGGGCCCCACTGGGTAACTTAGTCTTGGGGTTGGGCGTGTGTGCAGCCGTCATGACGAAGTCCTTGGCTTCCCTGTAGGTACACGTGTTGGTCGTCTGTTCAGCCATGTCTACAAATAATGCTGAAAGAATCAAAACAGTTTGTATCATACAGTATTCATGAAAAAGCATTAAACAAACAAAAAAGTATTCACATGTTCCTGTCTCAAGTAATTGGGTGGATCCAGGATTCGATGTAAGAGGGTGCGTAACTTAGGGAGGTAATTTGCGCCCCTCCCTCAGAACCGAAATTTATTTGGTTTAAAGTGTTGGTACGTGGGGGGGGGTTTTTCATTCCCCCCCCCCCCCCCCCGTATCCGCTAAGGGAAATTGAATCCTTTTAGACACAACAATCAATATTTTGCACTTGCACGCTGGAATTACCCTTTTGTCGAACAAAGTTTAAAAGAAGACAACATTGCTGCAGACGTAATTGTCAAAACAACACTCCTTGCTAGTATTCATTCTTTCAGACAGTGCTTATACCAGCAACGTGGAAAGCTTAGTGGCAGCATTACAGTTTGTCCAATGGGAGTGCATTATTTTTCAAAGCTGCTGTTCATATATTGAATAAATCATCAGTCAGTCGTTTTTAACTTTAATCAGTACTTCTCAAGATTTCCAATACAGTTATTTCAGTAAACTAGCACTCAACCGTTATTGATTTTAATCAGGTGAAGCGGTAGATTTTAACAGTGGGTAGACAAGTTGGTGGTCAGTTGACGAAATACTTTGTAGACCACTAAAAAACTAAGAATGTTATAGTATGAACTTACACATACTAAATGGTTATGCGAATGCGTCGCAGCATCAATGGATATATAGATGCCAATTTAAGCAGTCGGAAAACTGTCGCATCAAACCGTTACTAAATGTAAATATATATATATATATATATATATATATATACACACTAACAACCATTAACAATTACGTTTAGTGCGACACCGCGAGTCGCATAACCATTTACTTTGTGTAAGGACATACACGAAATGAAAGTGATTATCAAACGACAAACTTAACAATAAAAACGAATAATACGAAGAAATTACACCAGAGGAGGCCAAGGAAACAGTAATGTTTAGTCATCAAAAGATGATTCCGGCTTAACCAATCATTCTACCTTGAACTGCTTGATTTGCTGGAGGTGGCTCTGTAAAGTGTCAACCAGTCAACAGTATGCCTGTATCAGATAACTTCATAGGCAATATTCTTGTCCCAGAAGTACTTTTTGTGTGTGAAGCTTAATCCACCTGCGTCACTTTACCAGAGTCAATATTCCCGCGTAGTGGGTTAATTTCCGTCCATTCAGTTCATTTGATTGAATTAATAATAAAAATCCTATCACAAAATACGTCAAATGATGATCAACGTTACAACTTCATAGGAAATAGAACTGGTCTGCTGAAAGTTTGATTTACGAAAAACTATTTATATACATGTACTCATTACAGTACTCAAAAGACTATATATAGATATTACATGTTTTAGTAAGGGATACGTCATTAATAAATATGCCGGAAAACCATATATGGCTATTCATTTACATGGGCTGTGAGTAAGATGTGTTATTGGTCCCTGTTATAAGTTACCAGATTACCATTATGATATTTTTATTTCGAATTTCCTATGCCTTATCAAACTTTTTTTTATCTAGGTGCATGTGTATTGAAAATTAAACTATATTCAACTATATTTGCTGAAGAAACTGTGCAAAATCAAAATCATTAACTAGTATTTACGTTCGATAACCTTGTCAAATAAATACAAGTAAAACATCCTTACATTACTAGTATTATAGAATGAGATAACAAAAAATATAAAAAATGGGCAAAGGTCGATTTGAATTGTTACATACGGATACGTTCGTTGGTAATGATAAACTATTTGTGCTGATTGGTTATATATTTTTTCTTATTTTCTCAAGGCTTGTCTAAGCAAAATTGTATTTAAAATTTATTATTTCAAACACATACTTTGAGATAAATATATTCTAGTAGTTATTACAATTCTTTGACCAAGCTGATCATAGAACGTGGTGAAAAGGGATGTATTTTCACCAAGTTACCATTTTATTCACCAAATCATAGTATTTTATTTTACACCTATTTGCTTAATATGCAAGAAATCAGAAGAGACAATAAAACGATACAAAAAAGTCACCACCTTAGCAGTTCAAAGGCGGCCCTGAACTGAGAGGCGCCAGTTGAAACATGCGCCGCCCGACACACTAAGGATCTACATGTTGTAATCTCGCTGTACCGAGAATGTTTGCCTAACATTAGTATAAAGGACCATTGATCGATTTGAGGGGCGCCACCTCGGTATGCCCTAGTGGCTATAATTAGATAAGATAGATGGATAAGATAAATTTTTATTTTAAGTCGGCAAGTCAGAAATAACAATATAACATAAGCGACAATTATGCGCTTTTAAACCGACTATAACAATAATATACATGTTGAACCACAATATCATGGTAAGAAAGCTGTAAAATAATTTTGAGCATTGTTAAATAAGCACATATCACATAGCAAAGCAAGTAAAAGAGGTTAAACCTGTGAAAGATCTGCTGCTCTAGACCAGAGGCCTAAGAGACACTTAAGAAAAAGAGAAATAAAAAACTGATAGTCAAAATAGTTGCAAAAAGCAGATTAAAAGTAGTCTAAACGAAAATATCACCTCAGATCAGATCTGGGAAGACCTGAGCAGCAATTCCTTCACAGCAACACATACAAGAGCACAATTAATAATAAAGCATGGTATGACAATGACGATAGCATATACAAAGAGAGTTTTATTAGCAAGCTACTGCATAGCAAGTACTAGTAAGCAAAATTAAGCAGTAAAAGCAAATCAAGAAACGTGCAACTATACAAAAAGAGCAGAGCATGCAGCTAGAACACTTGAACAAGCTAAGGCAAGCAGAAACACATAACACACAATAAACTCAAAAGACACAACACAAGCAAGATATAAATTAAGATAGATATTGAACATAAAGACAAAGATGATGTCCGGCCCTGTAGAAAAAGCAACTAATTTGATTTGCACATTGAACACCTGCAGTCCCGTCCATTCCAATGTGCAATCAAGCTTTTGAATTGATTGTAGTTTGTTGTATTTCTAAAAGCTTCTGGGAGCGAGTTCCACAGGACCGGAGCAGCATACTTAAAACTATTTTTCCATACCTAGTTGTTGTTACTCTGGGAACTTCTAATAAGTTTGTATACCTAAAATTATAACCGGCATCATGCACTTTAATTAAATCATTTAGTACAGGTGGGGCAATATTATTCAAGATTTTAAAAGTTTCTATAGCCATTGCTCTAGTTCTTCTGATATACAAGCTAGGAAGTTTTGCTCTATTTAGAAGTTGTTCATATGTACTGGAGTAGTCGTCATAAACAAAACGAAGGGCTCTTTCTTGTATTTTTTCAATCTTGTTTGTGCTTTTATTTGAACAGAAGTGCCAAGTTAACGGACAGAAGTTGAAATTGGATAAGATAAAAGAGTGAAAAATGGTTAGGCGGCTTAATATACACAAATTTCTGCCTAATCTTTTCAATATATTAAGTTGTTGTGCAGCTTTACTACATATGATGCTAATATGGTTTTCAAAGGTAAGGGCAAAATCTAAGTTGACTCCAAGAAGTTTTACCACTTCATCACATTCAATATTAGCATTTTTAATATTAAGCTTGCTCTTTTAGAGTGCGTTTTAGTGCCTATGGCGACAGCCTGAAACTTATCAGGATTTGCCTGATTGCAATTAACAGAGAACCAGTTGATAAGGACATTACTTTCGTTTTGTAGGACTGATATCAGAGTATCGAAGTTTGAGAAATATGTTAAAGAGTAAAGGACCAAGGATCGAGCCCTGTGGCACACCTTTGGTTATCTCAGCCCAGCTACTTGTAATGTGACCTATTTTGATTTGCTGTTTTCTCTGAGTAAGATAGGATGTTAATAAGTTCAGTGAGCTGGCAGACAGTTTAAGTTTGCAAAGTAATATATCATGGGGCAGACAGTCAAAAGCCTTTGACAGGTCCATAAGGACAGCAGCAACATATTGTTTTGAGTCCTGAGCGGACTTCCAGTCTTCAACTAATTTTAAAAGGGTGGTCTGACAACCATGGCCTTTTCTAAATGCGCAAAGAAATTTATTAAAAATAGGTTCGAAATACTCAGATAGTTGCTCGGCTAAAACTTTTTCAAATATTTTTGAGGGTGCAGGCAAAATACTGACAGGCCTGTAATTAGACTTTTGTAGAGGATCATTTTTCTTGAAAATTGGAGTAACCTGAGCTTGCTTTAGGCGACCTGGGAAAATGCCATTGTCTTTAGAGCTATTTATAAAATCAGTATAAAATGGGGCTAACGACTGTGGTCCTAGCTGAAGTAGTTTAATTGATATTTTATCAACACCTGTAGCTTTTTTTACATTAAACTTTTGTATAATTTTTGAGACTGTTGATTGCCCTACATGAGTAAAATTGAAGGAGCTGGGTGTAATGTTTTGTTCTAAGATTTTACTAATGCTGGGGTGATTAGCCTCATTAAAAACAACATCTTTATCAATATAATTAGAATTGTCCACTGCATCTACATGAGCATGACACATCTTCATTTTCTACCAGAAATCTGCGTTAGAAAATAATATAGAATCCAAATGAGTACCGACTGAAGACAACTTTCTGCGTACGGCGTATTCCCTTGAGTCCCTAATTCTCCTATAAAGGGAGAGCCCAACCTGTGGAATCGTATCTCAAATAAGAGAGAGAGAGAGAGAGAGAGAGAGAGAGAGAGAGAGAGAGAGAGAGAGAGAGAGAGAGAGAGAGCGAGAGAGAGATCAAATGCAAAAATACCATTTTTTATAAAAAAAATCAAACACAAAATGTAAATTTTGATACTGAATATAAATGTTTAAGGGTTATCTAAAAATATTATGGGTTATTGGAAAATCGCAAGTTCAACGCACGTGTAATAATTATCAAGCGGGGATTTCTCCTCACTAGTACTTCCTGACCAATGCAATGACTGATCCCCGATCTGAATATTACCTGGGAAAAAGATAACAAACATTGAGCAACCTCCGTAACTCGTACACTTAGCTTTGTCGGTCGACTGAATAGCCGACATTTTATATATTTTTATTCTCCCAAAGGGGCAAGGAAGAGGATTATGTTGGTAAGTGCTTCCGAAAAATAGCGAACATGTTTTGCTCATTTATGTTTTCACCTGCATTCAAGGTAAGCTTATTAATGAGTTCGCCATACATATTGAATATATAATGATGGTCAAGGTTATTTATTATCCAAATTTCATAAAAATGGACAAGGAAATAAACATTCACCAAAGTCATAACCAAAACGCTTCATGAAGGTCTGTTTCCTGGCCGAGTTATGTACATGTGTATATACATGTACACACTTGAAATAGGAATAAAGTCTTAATCTAAGATTATCTTAACTGTTAATTTCCCATGAACCAATAATTGAGATACATAATCAGATTTGGTACTGGACTTTTACTGTGTTTCAACTCTAAATACCTGTACATGATCATTATAATTAACTCTGTGTCTCAGGTTTGTAAAGATGACTTACTCCCAGAAGCTCTACCATAGAGTCCGAGAGTACCTGATCACATCCACAGATGATCGTCTCCATGGCGACAACTCGTCCAGTGGGGCAGCCCCTACGTTCTGGATGTTCACGCTGCCCCAGGCTCCATCTAACAGCTATGATGAGGTTTATCCGGGTATATTCATGGGGGACATGTAAGTTTGAATTATAATCCTTGGCTGTGCCAGACAAAAAACACTACTATTCCATTGAATTTTATATTGGCATGATTGTGTATTATATAGAGGTCATTTCGGGCTGATAGTTGTAGTATGTGCGGTCAAGAACCAGCCACCCAGTAAGCTCAGTTGGTAAGAGCACTGTGCTAGTGTTCTGGCGGTCGTGGGTTCAAGCCCTGCACCGGGCGCACTTTTCGTCTCAGGTTTACTTTACAGTTTAGAATTATGTTAAAGATACTTTTTGGGAGTGAATTTTTATGATTTACTATAGTTTGAAAAAATATTTAAATAAGCACATGAACTTATGAAACATTAGTCTCTTTCTAGGAATCCTGAAGATCACAAATAAAATAAAGGGCAGTAAAGATTTGAAAATTAACAATTTTAAAAAAGTTCTGAACAATTGACCCATTGTCTGCTATAATAAAATTAAACATTCCTAAATAAATGCTTAATAGGATTTTTGTTATATTTGAATGATCAAATGCATGCGCTTGGCCATCAGTATATGCTTTTCAATTTCTTTTTCTAATTAAAGCAAAGTTAATATACTATAATTACCCTTTTATGCTTAGACTTTATTGTTTGCAGGCAATTAGTGCGTGACAAGGCCCACCTTAAAGAGCTGGGTATCACTCACATGGTCAACTGTTCACAGGGTAAAGGACCACGGGAGACGGACACAGATGCCCGCTTCTACCGTGATGCTGGCATCAAGTTTCACGGCATGAAGGCTGTTGACTCACCCACGTTCAACATGATGCCTTTCTTTAAAGCTGCTGTAGACTTCATTGACAAGGCCTTAAAGTCTGATGGTAAGTTTGTTTCATTTGTTTCTTGATAAGTCAAGAAGTTTCAACAAACATTCAGTTTGCATTTTTGGACAAAATGGATTAAGAATCTAGTAATCAAATACAGAAATTAAGTACTATATCATTATATTTTTAATAAAAATGCAGCATCTTGTTAATTGTTTGATATATTCAATGAAGAAATGTGGTGTGATGGTAAGAGGTTCAATTTGTAAAAATCATGATTAGAGTCATTCCTAATTATTTTAAAGAAATTTCTCATATATCATAGTATGTGACACATTATAAGATCAAGAATTGCAGTTATATTTTAAATGATTTTCACAATTTCAGTTAAAAGCATTACTTAGAAAATCAAATTAAGTTGGCCTTAACTGATTAATAGGGCCCTTAGTTTTAAATAGATATTGTAACTACTCAGAAATATGAATTTGAAAGAAATCGTTGATATCTATGGTGATATTATTACGGTGGTGAGGTTAGTTTGTTGACCTGTTTTAATTGTCTTTGTTTCAGGCAAAGTGTTTGTTCACTGTTTCAAAGGGGTAAGTAGATCGGCGACCATTGTTATTGCATATTTGATGCTGAAATGTAACATGAATATCCTGGAAGCTGTGCGCGCTGTACGGCCAAAACGGAAAATACACCCCAACGACGGCTTCATTCGTCAGCTGTGCTTTCTGAACAGAGATTTGTATGGCGGGGACGATTGAACAGTTGTGGCCACTATACAAACTATTGTCAAATGCTTGGAACAGATTGTTTTACTTGTGCAATGACCAAATTAATTTAATAACTTAGCATTTATCTCAGGTTTATGACTTGGCGTCCATGACATTATGTAATTCAGAGTTATTTTATATATATATTGATCTCTGCTCTTAATTTACTAGTCCAAGAGTAGATATGAGTACAGTTGAAAATGTCCCTATATTTTGTGATGATGTATTGTTGAAAGCAGACAGGGGGCTGCTTTATTAAGTATTGTAATGCGATTTCTTTAGGACAAATTTTCAACAGTGCAAGCTTAGAAACATTTATTATTGAAAATCTCTCCAAGTAAGGAAATCCCTCCTAAGATTGTAAGATTCTTAATAAAATTGTCCCCAGGCCAGTATTCATAAAATGTTACGTGTCTTTTCCTAACAAGTCAATTTTTATTTTTTATTTTATTGTCAAATAAAAGGTGTTTAAATTTTTTAACACAAGAGTGTACATTAGTAACTGAATTTAAAATATTTCAAACCCTATGAACTAATCATATCAAATGACCAGTGAGTTACAGACATTGGAAACATGACTGGAGTTAGGAAATGACTTAAAGTATTATTATGAATACCAGAGTCAAAAACTTATATTAAGTTTGGTCTTGTTAAGCACTCGTTAAGGCAATAATGAATGATCTAATTGGTTGTTTAATGATGGAATATTGAAATTCAAATATGATGGTTTACGTGTAAGCATAAGAATAATACTACATTGTGTAAATTAAGGATTAGGAAATTCATGAATTAAGTTTTTTTGTTTACATGCAAATGTGAAATGTAAAGAATGATTTATAACTTGATAAGTTTTATATTGATTGTGGATATTTTATTAAGACCAGTGAGAAAACATTCCAAGACCCGAGTGTTTGTGGCTTCAAATATGGGTTTTTGTGTTAGCTAATTCAAACTAGGTATTAGATTTGTATAGAAGTTAGTGTGATTTTGTCAATATTGATATTTTGTGCTTGATCTGCATCAAAGTGAATCTAAAATTTATGATTATATTGTCCTACATGTCTGAGATTCTTTGGTAAACAGATGTTTTATTGATATGTTAATGTTTTGTCAACATCATGAAAACATTCACTTAAATGTATTTTTCTGCTCATTTGTTAGAAATGCACCATATGTTCCAGAAGAAGCTATTTTGATATGAAGTTTAAAAATAAACATCTTTGTTATCTACGTAATTGTGTATTATCGATACTGGTACATTGTTTTAGCCTGTAAACCATACACAAGGTTTGGTTGAAAAAACTGATACCTCAGGCATAACAGAGTAATAACCACATATTTTACATGTACATCAGTTTTTCTTACATATTTATTTATATATACATACGCAATTATAATTGCACAATACTGTGAACTTGTATATATGTTTCCTAACTTACAAGTTTTATTTTACCATGCTTTGTTTCAGGGGAACTTAAATAGTTTTAAACTTTGTTTAACAAGCTCAAACAAACATACTTGAATATATACCACCATATACCAGCATACGGTATACAAACATATATCAACATATTCCAACTTACACCAACATGTACCAACCTATTTCAACTTATACCAAACATGTACCAACCTATTTCACTTATACCAAACATGTACCAACCTATTTCAACTTCTACCAAACATGTACCAACCTATTTCAACTTATACCAAACATGTACCAACCTATTTCAACTTATACCAAACATGTACCAACCTATTTCAACTTATACCAAACATGTACCAACCTATTTCACTTATACCAAACATGTACCAACCTATTTCAACTTATACCAAACATGTACCAACCTATTTCACTTATACCAAACATGTACCAACCTATTTCAACTTATACCAAACATGTACCAACCTATTTCAACTTATACCAAACATGTACCAACCTATTTCAACTTATACCAAACATGTTCCAACCTATTTCACTTACACCAAACATGTACCAACCTATTTCAACTTATACCAAACATGTACCAACCTATTTCAACTTATACCAAACATGTACCAACCTATTTCAACTTATACCAAACATGTACCAACCTATTTCAACTTATACCAAACATGTACCAACCTATTTCAATATATACCAAACATGTACAAACCTATTTCAATATATACCAAACATGTACCAACCTATTTCAATATATACCAAACATGTACCAACCTATTTCAATATATACCAAACATGTACAAACCTATTTCAATATATACCAAACATGTACAAACCTATTTCAATATATACCAAACATGTACAAACCTATTTCAATATATACCAAACATGTACAAACCTATTTCAATATATACCAAACATGTACAAACCTATTTCAATATATACCAAACATGTACAAACCTATTTCAATATATACCAAACATGTACAAACCTATTTCAGTATATACCAAACATGTACAAACCTATTTCAGTATATACCAAACATGTACAAACCTATTTCAATATATACCAAACATGTACAAACCTATTTCAACTTATACCAAACATGTACCAACCTATTTCAACTTATACCAAACATGTACAAACCTATTTCAACTTATACCAAACATGTACCAACCTATTTCAATATATACCAACATATCACTATTTCCTTTTGCTCAGGATTGTTTCTCTCAGACAAAATGTGCCTTTACAGTTCTTTAAACAAGAATATTGTTTTATTTTATTGCTCATATTATCATACTTATAATAATTATAATACTCATACTCTCATGCTAGTATATCAAGGTTCTACTTAAATGTAATGAAATTGGGTATCAGACTGGTTTAAAGCCTGCTGTAATCTAATCAACTATTACTAGTAATCGCCTTATGGTCTGGTAAATAAAACTGATCTCTTTAAAATTGCTAGAATGCCATATTGATTGTTATGAAAGCCTGTCATAAAGATTGACACAAATAACTGTAACTGATGTTTGGTTGTAAAAGTAATCATTCATGGTCTGCCCCATCTAAAAGGCCTCATAAAGATTGATACAAATAACTGTAACTGATGTTTGGTTGTAAAAGTAATCATTCATGGTCTGCCCCATCTAAAAGGCCTCAGAGAGGTTATTGTATGGGAGATATAAATTTTCAAGATAATTTTTATGTTTGATTTATATTGATTGACCATTATATGTTAAGATAGCATTTTTGGCGTAATGACTCTCCTGTATTAAATGATGTATAAAATGAAGGTGAGAACAAACAATAACCTCACTATGAGTATATAACAATTTGGTTCATTTGTTTCTTAAATAACATTATGCCTATATCATAAAAAGACTCTCGGTGAAAGCTTTAAAAATATTTCAAACTTAAAATTCTATAGCTATAAAATGATACTTGACTGGTTGCAAATTTGTGTTTTGTTCTTAACAATAATACAATGATAGTGCTCCATGAATCAGCAGATTAAAAATGCATGTACATATTTATTGGTTAATTGGACCATGTACTTTTCCCCTGACTAAGTGTCATCATTGTTAGGGTTATATTTTTCTAAAAACCTTATATCTCTTCTGTGATAATTGATTGACAACCACCACATTTTGGCCAAACATAGGCTTGTATAAATATACCATGATCATGATTCATGTGTTTGTACTTAGTTTTCAATGACTGTGTGGTTACCTCAACATGACCAATGACCATATGTTGATGTTTGCCTAACGTATGTTGTTTTGTGGCATTGTGTGTGGCTTTATTCAGTGTTTGTTGGTGTTTCATCCTTGTGGCTTTAAAAAAAAATGTTGGTAAAATGTTAGGCTGGTGGGTTTGTTCCAGATAGTTTCAATATGAAGCCAAAATGTCAACCTTAAAGTGTTTTGATTGTTTCATCTAGGAAAGTTTTACATCATGATCAAGGTATTTGTATTCAATGTTGTGAACATAGTACCTAATAATACATGTATGTTGTCAGAAATAGTGAAACAAATATGTATACGAAATCATGTGTAGATAACACAGAAGAATGTAATGCCCCCTAGTGATTTTCTGTTTATTTTACCTTCATGTAGGGCCTAATAATGGTGATTTATCAACCCAAGTATTTGCCAGGTACCTATATACAAGGAGAGAGCTTCTATGTACATAAAACCAAAAAAAAAAATGAATTCAGTTGCTGTTAAATGGCTGTATTATGCAGTTTCTTTTTGATTGAGAAAACGTAAAAGGTTTTATAAGTATGCATGAATGCTATATTTTTTCCAATGAAATTATGCTAGATCTGTGTGTTTTAAGTATTTCCACCTCATATTTACTAAACAGTAATTGTGCAATACACTGCTGATGGGGTCTGTAATTGTTTACATTTGTGCCAAAGCAAAGTGAAGGATATTCGAATCTGTCATGTCAGCGGTAATTATCATAATTGTTATTCTGAAATTTACAGCTACTGTATCAGTATGCTTATGATTTATGTTTATATTTGTTACTCATTTATTTTGTTGATACTACATTGTAGTAGTTATTCTAGTTATTTTATTCAATTTGCTCAACTTGTAAGGTGTAAAAAAATGTTTTTGTTTTCCCAACTTCTATATTTTTTTGCCCCAACCCTAAACCTTTCTATTGCCTTGACAAATATCTTTTATTGATTTTTTTGCTATTCAAAGATAAAAATGAAATGTTTTTGGCTTTAACCAATACATGTGATACTAATACTGATGGAAAAGATGTTCTTCTTATATCATTGTCAGTGTTCGGTAACTACAAATGTTTGCCTTATAAAAGAAAATAGAAAAATACCTTTTGGGGCATGAAACTGCAAACACACATAATATGTTTTATGCCTAAGTATAGGGATTGAGCAAGTTATCATGTTGCTTATTTTGTTCTGTAATGTCAATAATGTGCTTATTCAACATTAATAATTCAGACATATAGACCATATGATGAAACAAAGTTGTCCCCCACTATACATGGATGGATAATTAATGCTCTGTTCCACAGGACTAAAGACCTGAGGTTCACTATGATAATACCTTAATAGTTGCATAACTTTCAAAAATTGTTTTGCCAATGAACTGAATTAAATGTAAAGAAAATTGATGATGTATTACACAAATTTGCAACTGCCTTGTGTTTTTTTTAACTCACTTGTTGTTTAGTTTATGTTGCTGATATAGTTTACAATTGTCAATAAGAACAGAATGGCCTTATAAAATAGCAATCAACTTTGGCAATGCATATATTTATGATTAATTTATGATGTCAAATAAAAATATCCATGTGAAGCAATCCTAGACTCATTTAGATTTATCTTCTCTTGGAATATAAACTAGATATTGTATACAGAAATATTTTTTATTGATTCGTTGACTAATGTTCACTAATTTGTGACAAGACTGTTACTTTGAGGGTATATATTGTCTATGTCCTAATATGACAAGACTGTTACTTTGAGGGTATATATTGTCTATGTCGTAATATGGCAAGACTGTTACTTTGAGGGTATATATTGTCTATGTCGTAATATGACAAGACTGTTACTTTGAGGGTATATATTGTCTATGTCGTAATATGGCACAGATCATTAGATACTATCTCCCACTTAAAATGTTCAAGGTTTGAGACCAACCAAGGGTACTTTTAAGCTCATCTGTTTTCATAGAAAGAGTTGAGGTATTATCACAGCCTTGGTGTTGAAAACAATTGTCAAGTAATACCTCTTGTGCCACTAAAAACCAGGCACGCTTTGGCTCTCACTCCTAGCTAGGTGCTGTTGTTGTGGCGCTTGACATCAGTAATAGTTTTATCCCATGAATTAGAACCGATCTTCATTCATACAACTGAAAAATAAATTGTTCCTTAATTAATTAGATATAAAGTCTTTTACTTGGTCAACATTCAGTCTACTTGGCTTGTCCCTCTAGACTCCAGGCCCTAATTTCTCGAAACTTCTTAAGCTTAACAGGCTTAAGTCGCTTATTTCAATTAGCCAAAATACATACTGAAAATGGATTTTGGTAAATGAAAAATGGTTTATTCTGATAATCATACAGATTATTCCTACATAATTTCTAAAAATTCTTGAAGAAGTAAATATAACACATTTTATAGAACAACAAAAATAGTGAGATTAGCTTAATCTTGTTATAAAGGACTTAAGAAGTTTCGAGAAATTAGGGCCAGTGTATTGTCAAAATATAATGTCAAGAACTTTGTCAGATTTGGATTTTGCTGTTGTTATTAATTGTGTTATGTCTCAAAGAATCGTACTCAAGTATAGATTAGATATCAAGTATAGATTCGTACTCAAGTATAGATTAGATATCAAGTATAGATTAGATATCAAGTATAGATTAGATATCAAGTATAGATTAGATATTATATTATTATCTGTGATAATTAAGAAGTCACATTCTGTTATATTTGTAGACTGATTAATGTTTGTAAAATTTACTGCCTATTGTGTGAGCTTTTGTAGTTTTATAGAACTTTATATGTCGTGAATATTTTTGCTTCAATATTGCATTTATTTTGACCTGATTTTACAGGTGTACCAAGTCAATCATCATGTTGATGCAACAGACTTACACTGCATTATCATATACAGATGAAATTAGTTGATATTTTGTTTGCATTTACATGATCTTGTAGGGCTTTATTGATGCTTGTCAAGTATGCAAACTACATGTAGTAATAGATGCTTATTGTGATGTATGTTGATATTGTAAATTAAAGTTGTAAAGTTCTACAAATGTCCTTGTTCACTGAATGAAAAATAATACAACACATTTCCTTGTACATTGAAGGATAAATAGTACATTTCCGTATGCATTGAACGATGAATATTACACAAATTTCCTTGTACATTGAACGATGAATATTACACACTTTTCCTTGTACCTAGAATGATGAATACTACACACTATTCCTTGTACCCTGAACGATGAATACTACACACTATTCCTTGTACCCTGAACGATGAATATTACACACTGTTCCTTGTACCCTGAACAATGAATACTACACACTATTCCTTGTAACCTGAACAATGAATACTTCATACATTTCCTTGTACATTGACCGATGAATACTACACAAATTTCCTTGTACCTTGAACGATGAATACTACACGCATTTCCTTATATATTGAACGATTAAAACTACACACATTTCCTTGTATGTTGAACGATGAATACTACACATATTTCCTTGTACATTGAACGATGAATACTACACACATTTCCTTGTACATTGAACGATGAATACTACACACATTTCCTTGTATGTTGAACGATGAATACTACACATATTTCCTTGTACATTGAACGATGAATACTACACATATTTCCTTGTACATTGAACGATGAATACTACACACATTTCCTTGTACATTGAACGATGAATACTACACACATTTCCTTGTACATTGAACGATGAATACTACACATATTTCCTTGTACATTGAACGATGAATACTACACATATTTCCTTGTACATTGAACGATGAATACTACACACATTTCCTTGTACATTGAACGATGAATACTACACACATTTCCTTGTACATTGAACGATGAATACTACACATATGTCCGTGTACATTGAACGATGAATAGTGAATACTACACACATTTCCTTGTTTATTGAACGATGAATACTACACATATTTCCGTGTACATTGAATGGTTAGTACTGCACATATTTCCTTGTACAGTGAATGGTTAATACTAAACACATATCCTTGTACAATGAATGGTAAATAATACACACATTTTCATAATATAAACATGTTCTTTTTCCTTCAATATTGGTACAATGGGGTCACTAGATCAAATATTAGGAAACATTGGGAACATACTAGAAGCAACATCATTTTATGTAGTCCATTTATGAAACATTATAGAAGAATTTTGATTAAATCATTAACTTGTTCGAAACGTGGTCTCATGAGGTCAAAAATTCGCTTTGCACAAAGCGACTTCGGTAAAAGTTCATGAAACCGCCGCATTCACTCTGTAAACATTGTCATCCTCCCCAAACTTTCAGAACGAAACAAACTCGTTTATCTGAAAAACGTTATGAATATGTTCAAAATTCGATAATATCATGTACGCCCATACAACATCTAAAAAAATGGTGGGTGAGTGGGAAAAACTAACAGTTTTATCTCTTGTCTACTGCCCGGTATAACCTCGAATGACGAATGCGTTGTTGTTGTTGTTGTTGTTGAGTTTATATAGGTCTGCCCGCGCCCTATAATGGCTGCATTATGGCTTGACCCCGTCACATCCCCAAGTGTGACTTAAACAGAATTTTGAAGCCAAAAGGGGAGTTTTATCCCCATCGGTTGATGGGATATTCGTCAAAGGAGTAATTTTTTACCCAAAATGCCGCGAAACCTGCGATGAATGACATCTAGGGAGGTCCCACAGCTCTGAATATTGGATATGGTTTCATTTCTCCAGTCTTGTATCTTAAAAAACATTTACGTGTAAGAATGGTATTTATTTGAAGGATGGGCAAGACTCACGGTCAGTTCATTGACAAGAAAGTGTTGTGAGAACAGGACTTTTTGCCCACTATATGTATTAATATTTCTAATATATATATGAACTGACCACTTTGTTGTCGATGCCCGACTATTGCCTCACTATTTACTTATTGGAAATTCTTCAAGACCAGAGAGTGCGTTGACATTACTTTGCCTACATGTTTTTTTAAATGTACATGTACATATATAGAGAGGGTTATTATGGTTGTTTTAAAAATAATAATGATTAATAATATAGGTTTTTTTTGTCTTGTTTTTTTTTGGTTTTTTTTTTTAAATGCCTGCGGCCGATTTTTTCCATTTTAATATGTATGTGCGGGATAAAAAAAATACATAGTATACTTTCTATACACAGGTATGTAGCCCCTGGTCCAGTGCCTTCTCTTTTTTATCAATAGGTCGTAACCATGTATATTTTCAAAATTTCAATATCTTTAAGTGAATGAATGAATTAGGGCTAGGATCAAAAACTGTTTTTCCTAACAATAAACCTGGACCAGAAGCGTTATATTACAACACCATCACCATAGCATGTAAAATCATCATGGACTTCTAATAGCACTATGGATGTAACGGTTTAAA
Source organism: Mya arenaria (assembly GCF_026914265.1). NCBI lineage: Eukaryota > Metazoa > Mollusca > Bivalvia > Myida > Myidae > Mya > Mya arenaria. The sequence goes on from NC_069129.1 coordinate 3,834,740, forward strand.
TCGGTAGAATTGTTAACTCAAAATGTCTCTATACAGTTTATACCGATATTGGTTTTCTTTCTTGACAACTTCGCCCGAAAAATAATTTGGTTTCGTTTAAGGTTATGGTGACTTGCATTTAATAATTTATGGTTAAATCGATGTATATCATCATACTCCTTAATATCCATCCTTTCATGTGAACACGAAAGAAGAAAAGAAAAGAAATGTTTTGTCACCATAATGTAGATTGAAAATCAGTAATTTATAGCTACTAAAAGTAGTAGAGATCCAATTTATACGCGTTCATCTCATAACTCCATGGATGAAATGTTTGTTTACCGGGCTTGATAATAATGGATAGTCGATTTGGTATTCATCGTTCCAAATAACCTGCTTAAATCCATGAATTCCATTCGTATGTTTCGGTAATTCCAAAAGGTAAAATATGTAAAACAATAAATATTCTATATACATTTGGCTGTTAGCTTAGTATTTCGTTCATCGTGTGAATCGCTATCGTGTGTGTCGCTTAAGGTGCCGGTTATCGTTTCGTTCCCTCTATGCTCATTCTTGTTCAATATAATATAATGTGGTTGTAGTTGTCAGGTAAACCTGCCATATTTGTTGTTTGTAATGAACGTATCTCTAAGCAAGGCGCCGGAGGGGATCGTGATGCCCCTCACTAAGATAAAGTTTTACTTATAGGGAATTATTTTCTAAGCTTCATTAGGATGTTTGAGCAGTCATTGTATTACCACCCTTTTGAAAAGGGCCCCAACAACAGGTACACGGCGTATACAATGAACGTGCTTTTTATTTTATTTTGTTTTATTTCTCAAGTTATTATTAATGTATGTTTTTTGCTTCCTTGGGATGTTAAAGCAGTCATTGTATTACCACCCTTTTGAAAAGGGCCCCAACAACAGGTACACGGCGTATACAATGAACGTGCTTTTTTATTTTTTGAAGATTATTATTTATGCTTTGTGCTTATTATTGATGTTAAAACAGTCATTGTATTACCACCCTTTTCAAAAAGGGTCCCAACAACAGGTACACGGCGTATACAATGAACATGTTTTGCATATGTTGTTTAATAAGTGCTGTGCTATTTAGACCCTATTTCTTATAGAACCTTTTGTTTTGTGTGGTATTAAATTTTGTTTAGGTAGTTTATTCCCGACAGGTATGCAAACACTGATTCCCTTACCTTCTCTGTTATATCAGGTTCGGGAAACAGCAGATGATACCTGTCGATGACCGACATATTTAGTTTCAGAAGTTCTATTTTCAGGCTTTCTCGTTGTTCCATATAAGTTGGGCATTTAAAGAAAATGTGATGGAATGTTTCTTTGTCTCCGCATTGGATACAGCAGTCAGTATTTGTATAATTCTCAGCAGCTAGCATACTGGTTCCTAAACGAAGTCGTGTGTATACTTTATCTTTTAGTGTATTAGTACTATATGTTTTGATTGTAGTGTTAATTTCCCCATACTCAAAATTGTGCTCAAGTTTATATACTTCAAAGTCTCTTACAAAATTGTTTTTTTATTAGTTTCTTTATCCAGCTGTATGCTTCAGGGACGCTTACTTTGATGTTTGTTCGTGAACCTTGCCTTGATGCTTGTTTTGCAATTTTATCAGCCATTTCATTTCCTAAGATGCCTATGTGACTAGGAATCCAGACAAATGTTATTGACACTCCTAGATCATGAAGCAGTGTAGTATTATTAAGTATTTGCTGTAAAATTTCTGGTCGTGACCTAGAAAAGCTTGTTTTCATTGACATGAGTGCACTTAAAGAGTCTGATAGTATTGTTACTTTGTTGTGTATATTGTTTGCTTCTGCTTGCTGGAGCAGCATTTGTAGTGCAAGGTCAATTGCCGCCAGTTCACAAGAATAAATAGAAAGCCTGAAGTCAAATTTTAACCCACATTCAAAAAGGGGTGTCATATTTTGAGATAAGCCTACTATCCCGGCCCAAGCCAAATGGAGGTGCGGGTCTTTGCTTCCATCCGTGAAGACCTGCCATGAGTTGTAATATTTGCTATTGATGTGTTCATTTACTATTTGGCGGTTAATGTTAGGGTCCTTTTTCTTGTCTATAACTTTTGTTAAGCATAAGTCTATATTGAGTTCTTGTTTATTGATTAGGTTTAAGAAATGGGGTTGTGCTATTTTATTTATGACGAATGCGTGGATGGGGTTAGTAGTTTATACTCCGGGTCCCGGCGTGAGCACATTGAAGGGTCCCAGAGTGACAGTTAACCACCATTCGGAACTCCTCGGCCATTTTATCGAAAACAACCTCGGATGTATATGGATGGTTTACACACTCAAAAAGTGGTACGTTTAAGTCCGCTGCAAGTAGATCGCGTAGTAATTTTATTTAGCAGTTAAACTTTGTGACTTAACTCTTGGGATTCTTCATTATGTTTGCTATAATACAATTCAATGACAATAAATTTAAACTTAGATCAATAAATACAACTCTAAAACACTACATTTAACTAATGATATAATTCAAAATTTTACGAACTACTTCAACAGATGTACCGGCATACATCCGAGGTTGTTTTCGATAAAATGGCCGAGGAGCTCCGAATGAGTTAACCACCTCACACCTATCCTGTGCGGTTAACCAGTACTAGGTGCCTTCACTTCTGCAAGGAACTGACAACTTCTGTAGATGCCAGTGGTACAGTGCGAATGGTCGTAGAAAGGATTTCATAACCAATCACAACAGAAGTGACCTGGTCCGCCCGGGAATCGAACCCGGTTGTCCGATTCACAGTCCAACGCTCTACCGACTGAGCTAACCGGGCGGACATGACGAATGTATGTGTATAAACGGCTTTTATACTAGCCGTTTACCTATGTTAGTTCACAGACCATTGCCATATATGGCAATAGTCGGAACGACCATGACCATGACCACCATATATGGTAATAATCGTAAATACGTTTAATTTCAAACCAAAATAAATATATTTATGAGACGATGTACAGAGCGCATTTTTAAAGCTTGGTTTAAGCTCAATGTCATACATAAAGATAAAAGGTTATGTGCTTTAATATGACTCGTGTCCGCTCTTTATGTCTTAAAGGTCATATGAATTAGGATTTTGAAATTACTCGCCACAAATGTTCACCATATTGAGACGATAAGCAGGGCGCATGTTACAGCCAGCGCTGTTCAAGGTCAATGTCAAACATAGAGTTCAAAGTTCATATGACTACAATTCGTGTCCGTTCCATATCTCATCAACCCATCGAAGGAGTTTCTAATGACTCGCCACAGATGATTACCACATTGAGTCGATGTGCAGAGCATATGTTACAACCAGCTCAGTTCTAGGTCAAGGTCAAACTGTGATGTCAAAGGTCATATGATTATCATGTGACCATTTTTCGTGTCCACTCTATATGTTTTGAACACCTTGAAGGATTTTGAAAATACTCCCCACAAATGTTCACCATATTGAGATAATTTGCAGAGCGCATGCTACAACATGTCTGTCTGTCTGTCCCTCACAAATCGTGTCCCGATCTATAATTCTTAAATCGCTTGACGGATTTTGAAATAACTCACCACAACTAATCACCATATTAAGACGATGTGCGGAGCGCATGTAACAACAAGCTCGGTTCAAGGTCAAGGTCACACTAAGAGGTCAAAATCATAGCAAATATGACTATATTTAGTGTCCGCTCCATATGTCTTTAACCTTTTGCATAATTTTGAAATTAATCGCCACAAACGTTCATCAGATTTAGCACAGAGCACATGTAAAAAACGCCTCTGATTAAGTTCTCAATTAAAGGCCATATATAGGTCATATGAACATATACAGTATGACTCCAAGCAAATTTATATTATTTTCCAAACACCTCTACATAAGCGACAATTTGTACAGAGCATAAGCAAAATCTACATTTTAACCTCTGTAAGTGTTCACCGCACTGACACAGTGTGCAGAGTGCATGTTTAAGCCTGCTCAAATCATCGTCATTTTGAGTGGTCAAGTATTTTGTAACCACAAACATAAATTGTACAGATCGCACGTCATCTAATCCCGTTCCTTTTGGCCTGGGTTCCATACGCAAAACCCAAGGACTAACAATGGACCAGTTTGTCTGGTAAGCGCATCGGTTAGCAAAGTCGCTTCTCACCTAGGCGACCCTGGTACAGTTCTCGACAATTCTCGGAGTGGTTGTACGTGAGTTGGCTTTTGGTCACCAAGCCGGACAAGTGGGTTTACCCCTGGTACTCTGGTTTCCCCCCATAACACAAGACCACACTGTCGCGTTACACCGTGCCAATGTTGCAACAACTTGTTTCACAAGAGTTGTAAAATAAAATACATGTAGTTTAAACTAACTACGGACCAAGTTGTTGTATCGTTGACGCGCATATTTAAACCAGGTTTGGCATTCCTGGCACTGTCAAGAGTCTCATTTGGAAAATGTCCTAAACTCATTGACACAGAATTTGATACCTCTGTTATATACTGTGATACAAACGGTGTGTCCACAAACGGCTCGAAATCATGACAAGAGCAGAATCTCTACCACAGTGGAAAGAAGACGTTCATAACTTGCTTATTGCCAGTCACAACTGTGAATGTTATTATCCACATTTCCAAGATACGTCTATCAAATATTTATTTCTTCCAAAAAAGACACCCTTGCTCTGCAGGAAACATGGTCAAGTTCACTACAAAATCATTACATTGAGATAAAACACAGACCACAGCCAACCGTCCTCAGAGTCAAAGTTGCCATACTTGCCCACAAAGAGATTCAACACAATTTGATTGAGAGATTGACAGTTGACATCGAGTGTATTGGTATTGCCATCATATCACCACCATTGTCTCTATTCAATGTGTATAAACCACACTATTTTCCTTTCAGTGTTTTCTTCAAACACCTAAATGACGTTCTAAAAATACAACTTCATCATTCATCAAAGCGGGATATTTTAATGGGAACATTGCCAATTCTTCAAATGCACATTTAAAGACTACTCTGTCTGAATATCAACAACTTATCTGTACTCCAGCAAGCAGATAAAGAACTGTGATAGATCCTTTCTACATATAGAAGAACACATTTGTTCAGTCTGGAGTTGTACCACTCTATGACAGTTTCAGTGTCTAGGCCGGGTTGATGATCCATCACCATTTTATTTTTACAGCAGCAAATAGAAACTGAAGAGTTCAGCAGACGATTAAACTCAATAAAAATGGAAAATACTGCAACAGTAGGTATTTTTGTGTATTCCCCGCTGTTTCTGTTTCAAGCATTCTTTTCTTTTCAATTCATATTGTTTTCTATTTCTCTGTGTCAAATGTCATGGAACTCAGACAACCACAGGGGGAGACATCTGATTTTGATTAAAAAACAACACCAACCGTCTCGTTTATGACTAAAACCTTTATTGAACGACCCCCGGATATTGAACATTATGTGTACAAATTATAGGGGAGCTAATCAAGCAGAGGATGTCGCAGGTGTTCTCGTGCAGTGTTTTTAAGTACGTTTTTTCCACAAAAAGTGGTAACACAGTTTCTTAGACCTTTTCATTAAGCGTCGGTAGACCACAATAGCTTCAACACTAGACGGGTAAATTTGCTCCGAAATTTAAGGGGAGCTAATCAAGCAGGGGATGTCGTAATTCTTCACGTGCAGTTGCTATAATCACATTTTTTCAACATACAGTGGTAACACAGCTTTTTTTTTTTTTTATCAAGCCTCGGTAGTAAACAACGGCTTTAACATAATAGACGGGTAAATTTGCCCTCTTAATGGAAGATTTTGTACAAAGGGTCTAAAGGAAAAGTACAGGTAAACACTCGAGCTCACCACTCACTCCGCCACTAACCAAAATGACATTAATATGTATAACAAGGCGTGCATCTTTGTCGAGGACTTCAATAAGCTTGAAAGTGATGACAAACTTTCTTCTACTTCGTGAATCCACCCGCAAGGACGTCAGCGACAGACGTATCCGAACCATTGGAGCTACCGTCAGGGGATGTATGCCTCTGTTATCGAGCTGTTATTACTCAAGATGTGTTCATCATTTTATGAGAAGTACGTAGCGGAGTTATTAAGTGTTTGACCATTTCATGTCTTTACGCTCAAATCTTAACCAATTAAAAACGTTTTATTTGCTATATAAACACCGCGTTTTACAAAAAGCATTTGATAAGTAAAAAAATCTAGGTAAAAAGCCTAGTAAAACAGCTATATTGAAATGCCCCCTTTTTACAAAGTGAAATTATAAAATGCTTTCAAAACCTGAATAATGGAAAATATCCTTCAAAGTTTGTCGAGAATTTAAAACATTTGTAGAGAATTCCGCTGAATGAAAAGTTATTAAGCATTTTTTTTAAAACGGGTATACTTCAAAAAGTGTGGTCACTAGGAATTACCAAACCGATTTTCAAGAAACAAAAGTAATAAAGATGATTTTTAAAACTACATAATTAATAACTTACTGTTTTGAGTCACATGGACAAATTATTGTTTTGGAATCTTGAAGCTAGCTTGCAATTGACTTCGTACAGTAGCACCCTCGCTCGAATTCCCTTCCTATACACTATGCCGTTCAATCGTTTATTCATAAAGTCTAAACAACCACGTCCGATGATACACGTATTATTGTTAGCAAATATTTATTTCTTAGTTGCCAATTAATTTGTTCTATCAAACGAGAGCAAAGCTGACTTTCAGATCATAACCTGGCAGACTGCCTTTACTCGGTCGGTAGACCTGAAGATTTAAACCCAATTACATTCTCTCAGTTTTTAACTACTTTGCAGAATATAACCCACACTCCTAACCAGAGACAGACTCAGACTCTGTCTATAAACTAACTTTTTTCCTGTCAAGCTAATGTTTTTTTATACTTCCCAATTGAACCCAATTGCAGTTGATCATTCATAACTGTTTCTTAATCCCCCTAAATAGTTAAACGATATCATGTGATACATTTAACCTCACTTGTCAATAAACAAAGTATTTTACTGGCTATCGCCACAAAATGGAGCTTGTCAATCAATAGTTTAAGCGACGTAAGATTTCACTAGACCAAACCCCCTAACAGGATTATGGTAAACAAGGTAATTAAACTAATTTCTGGACAGTACTTAAAATAACAATTAGCGGTTGACCTTGGTCGTAGCCGATTGATCTTCGATGGTACCAAGTAACGTATTAGTTTAGCAAAAGGCAGGTCCTTTGGTAAATAATATTCAAGTCTTAGGGCCATTCTTAGCATGTGCTAAAGCAATTGACTGTTCCATCTATTTTCACAATATCTAATCGACACCTGCCGGTAACGGTACTGAAGCTCCAATGAAAATAAACGTTATGGCGTTTTGACCTGGCTTAGTAGCTAAAGATAGGAGTGATAAACAGCGATGAATTAATATTGGCGGGGGCCATTGTGTTAAGTACCTAAACGAGAATCACTTATTAAGTCGAAAAAAAACAAGAGATGTTTGTCAAACATTATGCCCCCCCCCCCCCCCCCCCCCTGAGCGCCATGTTGTCAGCATTATATGGACAATTGAATGAAATATACATGGACCGAAATGACAGCTGATTTGTCACTGACATTGGATGCCGATAAGGCAGTTTAAAGATTATGACCATTCAAGTGTAAGGATAGAGTGTGTTATGAACATGACCTTTGACTCTATGACCTCAAAACCCATAAGAGTCATCAGCTGGTCACCAGAAACCTACATGTCAAGTTTGAGGGCCATGAGTGCAGGCATTGTCAAGTTATCACACAGACAAGCTTTTTTCGTTCAAGGTCACTGTGACCTTGACCTTTGACTCGATGACCCCTTAAATCATAAGAGGTAATCTACAAGTCAGATGCAACTCAAAGTCAAGTTTGAGGGCCATGGGTGCAGGCATTGTCGAGTTATCACTCGGACAACCTTTTACCATTCAAGGTCACTGTGACCTTGACCTTTGGCCCTAATAAGCCTAAAATCAATAAGGGTGATCTACTTGTCAGGTTTAACATCCATGTCAAGTTTTATGATCATAGGTTCAGGCATTGTTGAGATATCACTGGGATAAGATTTGTTATGACCGACCGACCGACCGACATACCGACCGACATGTGCAAAGCAATATACCCCTCTTCTTCGAAGAGGGGCATAACTATTCAACAAGTGACCATATTTTTTTGTTTTACATAAATGAAGTGATTTAATAAAGTCAAAGAAAAAACTCTTCTGTTGTTCCATTGACTTTGCTGTTTCTTTTAAAGATATCCACAGATATATTCTTTTGAGAAAATAACTACATCACGGCATAACAGGAATATTCTTTAGCGTATACATTACTTATACCGAAAGTACCAAGACCTGTATTTCTGTGAACAATAATGATTTATCAATGTTTTTAAGTGTAAAAAGTGCGCCAGCCAATGTGATCGAAAACCTCTCACCTGTATTATTTTCAATATTTTTTTATTAAAGGACATATAGCAATACATAGTTGCTAAAGGTAATCATGGAATCGAACTTAATATAGAAGATGCAGATTATTTTACGCTTATTTCACTGTCCTGTTAACAAATAATGGAAACTTACAACATTAAATAGTCTTAATACATATTGCATTCAGATGAAGCTAAACGTAAATATTGACAAAACAAAAGTAGATATATTCGGCCAGACAAACACTCTGAGTACATATTCTATTTAGGTTATTAACTACTTATAACTATAAATACGTAGGGTATTGATTTTAGTTGTTCAGGAATTTTATCTATGCAAAAAAGCTAATAGAACAAGAGATTAAGGCGCTACATACTCTATACATAAGATTTACCACATGATGTACAGTAACAGATACTCGATACCACAGTTTCAACAACTACTTTGCTGTGCTCCCGAATTCTGCGTGTATGAAAACCTGATACTGATCAAAGATGTCACTCTGTCCTTTCTATGCAGAATAACTAAAACTAGACAAAGTATACCGGTATGTAAGCGTTATGTGTTTATCACGTATTAATGACAAACTAAGTTTTGCATGATATAAGTCCATGATTTATCCACACAGTATACCTTCAAATGGTATAAACATGTCAAATAAATTTTCGATGAAATTGTTTTTTTCATATGTATGGAATGACACAAGTGCACACACGGCTAAGGTTATATTTTAACCAGTCAAACAAACTATGAATAATTCATCTAAAGAATTTAATTACAAACAATGTAAAGATCAATTTCAGTTGGAACCTTGACTTATAAAACTAAAAGCGTCTTTAAGAAGTCCTATGACAAAAATCAAAACATCAAACTGTAAGTTTCTAGTTTAAAAAGAAGATACACAAATATTGAATTCAGTCAAAGGAAATAAAATTACCGTAAAATAGAATTTGGTGATGAATTCCACTATATCGTGTCATTTCAAGAATGTGTTAATTAATACAAGAAAGAAATGCATCCATTTGCACTACTATAAACACCCGAATGCTATAAAGTATAAATAATTCATGCAGATAACAATTTGAACGAAATTTACTACTTTTGACAAACATCTTGTAAATATAATAAAACCTTAACTTATAATAACCAGAGATAAACAGTTTAACAAAATAAAACCTAATTATCAATTTTGCACTATGTTTCTTTGGAAATGTTTGAGCATTTACACCCTAATAAACATATGTTACTTGGGAACAACCTAACAACCAAATATACTCTGTTTTCTACAATTCTTAAGAAGAATTATTGCAAACTGCGTTTCCCACTACATATACTTACGTAGATAGACAATGATTATTTACACTAAGAATATTTTGTTTTGCTTTCGCTTTTTCCCTTCAGCTGTATCTGTTGTGTATTCAAATTCAAAATGTTATTGTATGAAGGCCTCCGGCACATGTACAGATATGCATACATAAATACATATAAACAACGTGGATTTGACCAAGCATATGCTTCACAAAATATTAGTTGTTATTATCGCATCATAAATATTAATCAACTATTGATAAATTGTTTCTAAAATTGTCTGCATAAAACAAATACATAGCTAGTTTTTGCGAAACTGATGGTATGTAGACTTCTCTTATATTTCTATACACTGGACATTTGATGCGTGCCTGTTTCAATAGCAAGGCGATGCGATGAACATTTAAAATTTGCCAAACATTTACGAAATTTATCAACTGTAACACATTTCACAATAATTTTGCTTTTAAACACGATTTTACACATATGTAAATTTATAATGTTACATATTCTCAGAACAAGTTGGGATCATAACTGCAGATGTTGATCTGTTAATCTAGTTGCATATTCTGTAAAAAGCACTTTCATTTATTGCATGCTGTGACTCCCAAATATATGCGAAACCATTCCTAAACAGATTCATACGCAATACACTAACCCAATTTTTATGACCTAGATTATCATACAATTTTAACATATTTTAACACAACCTTACATATCTGTCATCAGGAAGTTTAAAAGGTTTTAAACAATATTTAAGACAACGTTGAGAAGCATATATATGAAAAGGTAAACAACCTTGATCACCTAAAACAGCATCACTTTAGCTTTAAAAGAAGCATTTAAATACCTTTTACATGCATATAATTGGACATTTTCTATAGCATTCGTTGAAGTAAATCCCCGAATTTCAGCAACCTATATATTCTTTTGTGATATTTTTGTATCAAACATTTAAAAAAAAACATTGAAGACTTCCCAAAAGGTAAAGATGCAATGCCTTTAAAACAATATAAAGCTTTCTTAGCTTTTAGAGCACAATTCCCTGCCATTTTATACCATGACAATGTACAGCTCAAATATAAACCAACATAAGTTAACCCTGATACAACATCTATGTTTTCATTATCATATTACCATTTTGACCTACTTGCCAGCTGCCCACCTCTTCTAAAAATTACATTTTTGTTTTGCTAGAATTAACTAGCAACTTATTATATGCCCAAATGTTTTTAGCGCATTTAGTTGTATTAGTAGACCTACAACTGTATCAGATAACAGAGCAACACCATCTGCAAACATAAGAAGAAGCACTTCAATATCCGAAGCGGACAGCTTAACACTATGCACACCACATCAATATAACTATACTATTCATTAATATAAAATGAGAACAATACTGGACTTATATTACACCCCTGTCTTAAACCACTCGGACAGTCAAAACACTCTGTTTTCATCCTTGCATCTAAAACACATTTTGACATCTTTATAAATTGCTTGAATTACAATAGCCTTCCTTAGACATTTTGTCTAAATAAGCTTGAATGTAATTTTGACCTATCAACAGAATGAAAGGCTTTTTAAAACCTATAAAAGCAACATATAACTTCTAATTCTTTGTACTTTAATACTTGCTTATAACAAAATATACTAAATTCTGCCTGGTACCCCGAGATTGAGTAAACCTGAGTATAATTGGTAATTCTTCTATTTGAAATACTTATATATTTTTTGCTAAATACATAAAAAAGGGCTATACCCGGGAACTGACTTGATGTAAATATGTGGTTAAAAATGCATATTTAGTTATAATTGGAAAAGACCATATTAAAAATGTTCAGGCAATAGCTCTCCGGCTGAAGCTTTATTTAGCTTCAAGTCATTCACTGCCTTTATTACCTCAAAAGATTCAGTCCTAGAGTTTAAGATGAGATTTTTTCTCACCTCAGATAATTAGATCCAAAGATTTAATCATGCTTGAAATTTTTATCTTGCCCACGGGCAGAGATAAAATATATACCCATATGAAACTCCTTTTTCATTTTCATCACATTGTAATAACCTTCCTTGTTGAAGACTGTCGTCTGAGCATCATAGAAACCTTGTCTTGTGGATTTGGAATATTTAGAATGCTAATTAATTATTTCTCACTTCAAATGTCACCATAAAGATGTTTTCACGCACCTTTCAAGCATTTATTTTCACTACGCACAAAAGAGTTCCATAAAAAAATACACCATCCACATCATTAAAGAAGTTGTCAATAATAGGGGTTATATTTTCAGTGTCAGTATCAGATTGAAATAAAGTCCTAAATGCTGCAGCCATTCCTCGCCACTTATATCAGGATCAGTTCTTTGTCTGCCCATTAAACGCTTTATTTTACTCCAAAACTGTTTAGGATTTGGCATGGAGTTCTCTAAATCTAAACCAATGTGCTTTTGGCACTGTAATTTCTTCGATTTACAAACACACCTATATTTTGACCTTGCTTACTTATAATCAAATAAATTTGCCACGCTTTGTGTTGTTCTATGCAGTCTAAGACTACGTAGAGCATTTCGTTTAAGTTCTTTACATTCGTTGTCAAACCAGTTCAAACCTACTTTAAGTTTACTTGGTTTCCTTGTTTGCTTAACAAAATCTTTCGATACATTTAAAATTCAACTTTGGAATTCTTCACTTAAGGACAATTATCAGAATCTTCTAACATATCATCAACAGCTTTGAATTCACTATTAAGTATACTTTGGCTTAACAATTCTTGGTAATGCCCACAACATCTTTCATCTATACAACTTTTGCTACTATAGTTTTGTCTTAGTCAGGTTTTAACATACTGTCAAGACACAAAACTAATGACATATGATCACTTTCAGGGTTAGCGTCTACTTGAAAATTATTACAAATCTCATACAAGCTATGGCTAAATATATAATAATGCACAACGCTAAGCCCAATATTTCCATTGATATACATAATGAGAAAATTATACAAAACTTTTAAGAGAAAAATAAAAAAAATATAACAGTACTGTCTTTCGAATGTCTCATTGTAATAACACCACTCTCAAAAATAGATTACAGCAGAGCAAACATTGGTATATTTAAATTTATGTTAATAAAATCATTTATAATACCAGTTCTTGCATTAAGATCACACCAAAGCAACAACTCAACTCGTATGCCTGAAAAATACATCCGCTATTACACAACAATGTTTCAAATCTAGATAAATCATTTACTGTTTTATCAGTATAACAACGTGACACGTGTGCTGGATTAAATAATAACACGAAAAGAATATCTTTATCAGGACAATATCTATCTTTATCGATTACTTACAATATTCCGTAAATAAAATCTTCACTTAAGACGTTAAGATAAATACGTCTAACATATTGAGTAAGGTAATCTTTTATGAAAATTGCTACAGCCCCCATATTTCTACCAGCTTTTAAAGACCAAGAATAACAAAAATAACCAGGAAGAATATCTTGAACATCATTACACTCAAGACATCATGTTTCTTGGAGTCATATAATGTCAAACGCCAAAAATATTGTGTAAAATCAGCATTTCATGAAAAACAAATCCACGTTAAGTTTCCTAACAAATGAGCGTTGACCACCCCCCTAGTCTATAACATAAGCTGGTTCCGCGTCTCGCTGGCTCTCAATGCCGTCCTGCTCAACTGGCTGTACCTGTTGATCTTGACGCTTGGTTGTAGGCCTGAATACTCGGGGTTGAACAATATTGTCAAGCACAACCATTTTAAGTACCCTTCTTAAAGTCGCCCTTTTATCAGACATTTTAAGACCATCCAGTTGTATCTTTTAATAGCGCGTAAGATCGTTAGCTATTCTGACTCCTTGCAGCCTTTATTTATACCTAAACATGAACAGTTCAAATTTGTTATTATGATCTTTAAACTTTACGAGAATCATTCTAGGGAAATCCTGTGAATATTTTCCAATACGCTTGGCAAAAGTTATAGCATCATCAAAGTGTTTTAATAATCTAAACGTTAATGACATTGCCATATTTCGTCAATTCGGATATATTGCTCATACTTGTGAAAATCTACAGAAACAAGCTCAGTAACAAAAAGGTTAAACATAAACCCGGTTTAATGGCACTGGGTAAACGCCAAAGACATAGAACACAAAAACAAAAAAACACAATCATGTTGTCGCATAAAGTGGGCTTGAATACTTGACTTGAAAGATATAATACTGGGTCAGAACTTGTTCGCCAGCAGTGGTATCCAGTGATCGACTAATTAATAAAAGACGAAAAAACAACATTTCACAGATACAAGACCAGTGGTAGTAGACGGATATCGCTGGTTTGCCAACCGTTCGTTCGGACCAATGTCTTTGTGCTGACTGGGTTACTAGCGAGTACAGCGGGGAAGGTGCACCCATCGCGTTAACCCCCTTAATCGTCCATGTGAACTTTTTTTGACTGATTTATAGAATAAATATGTACAAAATACAAAAAAAATCTATTAAAAGAACAAAACAATGTTTGAGGGTAGAACCTTAAATCATGACAAACACATGTATGACCTATATTTTCGCGTCCATGGGAAGGGGGTGCATGTTTCGAGTAACGCGCTCATGTCACCCCTTTATTTCAAATCCTGGAACTACCCGTGAAACTAGTTATATAAACTAAGCGTTTTTTTCTTTTTATTAGAGAGTATTCGGGTGGAAATGACCTTATTAAAAACAAATGACGTACTTAAGAAAACGACACTGTAATTAATGAAATTAATGTTAATATAACATGCTTCTGATGTCTTTGATATTGATTTAGTATAAAACACCTCTTTTTTACGTTATTATCTGAAGGCAATCGTAAAGGTTATGAGGCGGCCGGAAGAATATTACCCAAAGTTGGAAGAACTAATTCAAGAATCCAAAATTAAATATCTGAAGATAAGAACTGGTAGGTAGAAAGAAAGGACACAGATGTCAGTAAACAGACTATTATTGTACATATTGTATTTTACTTTATTTAATTTTATTCTAAATGAACAAAATAAAGTTCACTGAAAAATGCAAATTTTACGTTTTGGATAATATTTTCCCGTATAACGGGTAAGAACACGAAAAATTCACCCTATAAGCGATGATTGACACTCTTATGACTATTCGTGAAATAATTACGGGACCTATTCCTGAAACTAACATTCTTAGCTATTAACTTGAGCAATACGAAGAGGAAATATTTGGTAACCTCTAAGAAGTTATCACATTTACTCGGCATTATGATTGAACTGACAATCCGTTCATTGCGACGGTAAAAATATGTAAACTCCTTACAGTTGAATTCTGATTGATATACAGAGCTGCTCTATTTGTACGATCCATTTATGACATTTTATGAAGGTGTCATTTATAATAATTATTTTTGAAATTATTTAATGTAAAATTTTTGATGAAAGGGCATTTGAAATTGCATACAAGTTCTTTAATAGACATTGTAGATCGAATCTCACTAATATACACAATGTTGCCATATTTTCAAAGACCGTACAATTAATTATCGTAAGATCAAGAAAATCAGTTGAAAATAAAACAAGTGTCAGGAATCGAATGAAGAATTGTGTTAATAGTGAATCAATAGCAAGTTGCGTATTTCAATAGTGTGCTCCGATTGGATTAGCGCGACGTAAGTTAACCATATTTTATACAAATATTTGCAAGAGATGAATTTGCAGTAATTACAGAAGACACTGCCAATTTTTAATTGAAATGAGCCATTATTTTAAATGTTAACATACTTATTGATCGTATTTCTTCTTGCGATTATGGAAGTTGTTCGCGTGCATACTTCATAAACATAAGAAAAAAGATTAAACCTTAAATGTGTATCAAGTGCAATCAGGTTTGCTAAGTACCTCTTTCAATATTAGGAAGAATGCGACACGGAGGAATCGCTCGGATGAGGTGTGCTCAACTGGCTGGCTATCACTGAAAACAAAGAGATAGGTAAAACAGCAGAGGCCTGTGATTTCTTTAAATACTTTTGTCGTTTTTATGTCTCAATTATCCATGTTAAAGGAATGTCCGATTTAAAATTCTAACTCTAAAATTCCGTACCATTAGAATTCCAATTAAATCAGTTTTAAGTTTGTATATAATTATATTTACGACATATAAAGAAAGCATGGTATACGTATTTATAGTCTTATACAGAAACATTTTACTCCCACTTCAGAAAAGTAGATCAACATTTTGGCCATGCTGGGAATTCTAATCTTGTTCACGGGCAAAGATAAAACGAGTACCCGTATGAAACACCTTTTTTATTATCATCTCACAATTATCTCCCTTGGGGAAGACCGTCGTCTGTAGTAAAATAAAATCCTGTCTTGTGGCAATATTTAAAATCCAAATTAATTCATTCTCTTTTCAAATGGCACAATCAGAAAGTTTTCACGCTCCATTCAAGAAATAATGCTGCACACTACTCAGAACTTACAGAACGATTTGACTACAACCATAATCTAAATCACTGCGCGCATATCCGCGACAACCACGAATTATCACATTCTATACGCACATTATTTTCACCACGCACAAAAGAGTTCCAGCGAAAGCATTGAAAAGATCGATTGTTAATGGATTTGCGTCAATTTTGTTTTAAACAATTAATAATATATACATTAATATCATATTCTTAATATAAGTAGTCCAGCAAGTACGCCAAACTTCATCTTAAGACTTTGTTTAGGATACCACCTATTGGAATTGCTAAAAAGTCGAAATAATTTTCAGAAATGTCTCAATCAGTTAGAAAAAATAAGATACAGAGACGGCAATCTTTCACACAAGAACCATATATGTATTAGTAGTATTATTTATACCAATATGCTTCCTGCAAAAATCATTTTGTATTTATTCAATCTTAGGACAAAATGCATAGCCCCAAATTTGAGACCTATAACATAGTATAGGTTTTATCATAGTATCAAACATTTGGAACATTTTTTGTTGGCCTGGTTAGATTCTTTCTCTTTACAATTGTATTATGTCTATTCTATGTTATTAAAATACTCACTGTTTGTTATAATGTTTGCTATACTTAAATAAATATTGTACCCGAAAAGTCTAATATAGATATAGCCTCACAAGGTTACATAACCAAAAGGTTTTTGATAACATTTAATTGCCGAAGTAGCTTGAGCTGCTAATTTGTCTTAGGCTGGTGTCCATGATAATGGTGGACTAAACAGTAGACCAATGTATTTATAAACAGTAGTTGCTTAAAACATTTACACAGCGAAAATACAATTTCTCATAATTTCGTAGAGGGCCGCCATTTCTTTAAAAAACAATTATTTCAGCGTTTAATTGTTGTTGTAATTTGGAAACAGTTTCTGCACAATAAGCTACGTTATCTGCAAACACTAAGCATATATTATCTTGTATTTTATTACAGTCACAATTTTCCCGTAAATGGGTAGATAACTCATTTATGAATAGGACAAAGATTGTCGAACTTGACTTATCTCCCTGTCTTGTACTGATATAACATTGAATTAAATTAGTTACACCACCTGGTGTCTTAACACGGGAATTTAGATTGTTAAACATAGCATTAAGAACCCTTAGAAATCACCATGCATATCATTTTTGACTGATTGGAATAATTTAACTTGTTTAATTTTGTCAAAAGCCTGACGAAAGTCTGCGTTAACACAGTAAAAGCGCCTTCGCTTTTTTTGAAATTTCTGTACCATTGCTTGTAAACAGACAGTATTATCGACTGTTGAATAGTTAAGACAAAACCCAGATGGACATACATCAATGTTATTGTTGCTTTCCGTCCAAGCGTATAACCTTTTATTGATAGCACCCGAAAATGTTTTGAACATGGTTGTTCTTATAGATATCCCCCGTTAGTTCCCAGGTACAGAATTAGGTCCAGATTTGTACACAGGACATATGATTCCTTGCCCCAAGACTCTTGAACAATGCAAGTTGACAGAATTCTAATGAATAAATGAAACAAAAAAGGTCCTATATCGGAACAGATATATTTATAAAACTGAGATGGGATTCCATCAAATCAACAGCTTTTGTTATTTACTAGCTTATAAATTCCATCTCAGTTAATGGAACGTTTAGTGGGCTAGCACTGTGCTCAGATATAATACAACCTAACTTTGTTTGTCGCCTGCATAGGATGTAAGACATAGTTGGCCATGTTGCCGTGCGTCGTCGTCGTCATCCTCGTTGGCAGCGTCACATTTTCATTTCAATTGAGAATATTTATTGCCATATCTCGTCTTAGTTTAATAAAAAGCCAGATCGCACAACTTCTTTCAGATACGCGTTCACCATTTGCGACATATTCAATTCGCGAAACGCGCTTATATAAGCTTGTAAATCATATTTCTCTCTAACTCAATAAAATTCAAGACAACAACCAACGAAAGTGTTTTGGCTTGATTTGATACACATTGAGGTGCCTCGGTCAACATAAACATTGACTTACTTGACGAAGATCAACTTGACAAAAGGCCTAGTCTGCCTCTTTGAATAATGAATTCGTTATCACATTACTTTGTCTGCAAATATGTCTCATTTATCTGTAAAAGACGCATAAGCCAAGCCCTAGACAAATGTTTTATGCGGCAACTTTATTTGTAAGAACACTTGAAAAAACTTGTCACGTCAATGCTTTCGGAAAGCGTCATTTTTTTTATCCCCCGGGAAATAATATCTCTGACTTTTATTATTTTCGGATGACCTTTAAGATCGAAATGGCTATACACAAGAGACCTTGCCCTCGTCCACTTTTAGAGTGTATGTTTTGTCCATTCGCTCAGTTTATAAGTACCAAGAACAATCTTGTACAATATAGCGACTTTTTGTAAGATCGATGTATTGGTCAGTTAAAAATGACAGAATACTTTTAAATGCATTTGATCAGTTGCCTAAGAAACATTTCCCGAAATATGTGTATTAGTTGTGTGGGGAAATACCTAGGTCGGAAATATGATTAAACATGGTGTTGGAAAGCTTCTGTTCGACCTCCAATTCCGATATTCCAATGCAATCGGTCAAAATTCATCGGCGGGATATGTGGCGACATAGGCATGTTGTCGTCGGCAGTCTTCAAAGCGCTATGCTGATCCCTCAAACAACGATTCTCGAAGAAGCCGTTTCCTTTCACCGTCAGTACGCAGTGACTGCAGCCTTGGAAGTGATAAATTGCTTTATAATTAATGTTACAAAAATCAGAAATAATTTCATCAAGTGAAATCGTCTAACATTAATTGTTTTATGAAGGATGTTGTGACAATCACAGTAAGTTAGGAAACAACAGAAAGTCACATTGTATTAAGCAAAAGTTCATATTATTTTCTGTTATAACTGCAGTGAGTTTTATGCTGGGTCTAACATAGCATTAAGTTGAATGACTGCAGGTATGTACTACGAACGATGTATAAATCATTAGTGTGGTTGTATATCTAAACTTCAATATAGTTTTGTTTACGTATACACTCTTCTGTGTATGACTTGTACATGTTGAAACCTTCAGAGGTTTTTAATACCCATTAGACAACAGCCTTTAAAATTTAAAAGTATAACATATCGGTTTTCTTTATCACTAGTACAAAACAAAAGAGATATTGCGAACCATTTCCTAGGGTTTTCATTTACTCACATTTTGCTAACTCTTGACTCACATATATCCTTTTAAAATCACACATTATAAAAATGTCCTATGATACAAAGATAGATGATCCTTAAGGACACACCCTTATCGGATTAAAGTGAGAACCCCCACTATTTCAGTACTTGTACCCGTCCTGGTATGTGTGACTATCCGTTCACGTTTAAGTTGCCGTTTGAATTATTTAAAATCTCGCTAGGCTCGATGACTCTAACAAAAGCACTTTTTCGTGATTCTGTACATCTCATTACAACTTTTAAACCAAAATTGCGCGAGCTTCCTCATATATATACCTGCAATATCTGCAAGGCGCTTAAAACTTGCAAATTTACATATACCTTGATGACGTTGGACTTTACAAGGAGACGCTCGTAAAAGACGTGTTTTGCAACCTAACAAATACAATTATTCACGTTTTGAAAAATATATACTTTATTGATTTCAGGAGATTGGCTCAAGTACTCGTAATACTTCAGTACTTAGGTGGAGTAGTTTGGCGGGACACTAGTAACATGATTTCCTCGTGTTTTGTCGGATATAAAGGGGGAACTATTCTGTTTTCGTCACTCGAGGTTTTGTATTTGGTGAAATAAGAAGTTATTTTAAAGGTCCGAAAGCAAAGATATAAATTTGATCATATTTTCCGCCAATCCCATTCCTATTTTCAGGTTGGTATTGCTGTTACATGTGTTCTATTAATATATATATATTTGTTTTCATTTACAGAGTTCCACTGTTTGATTGCCTAACATAAGTTAGTAACGTATTTGTTACTTTTATGATCTAAGATTTAACGTATGTTTAGTTTCATTCCAGTTGTTTCATGATGTTTTCTAAGATACTAGTCGTTATTGACGATGCTGACTCTAAGGACAGACGTGGCCACGATTGACCAAGGTTACGATCCAGATGTGCTTAGACGCTATAAACAATCTTCCAGCAACCGAGTACTGCCTTTTCCTGTGCACATGTTCAACAAATACATTGCCAATCCTAAACTGTTGTGTTGTTGTATTTTGAAATGAATAAGTAAGTGAATAATTAGTTTACTCACGTATTGAGCGAGTAAATAATAGTCAGACGTTGCCGTCATTTTTTAGTTATATAGCTATTTGATCAACATACCGAATGTAAACTTCAAAAGCTTAACCTCTCTATATGATGCTTTCCTAATATCATTTGTTCTCTCTACAAAATGTATTAATGAACAATTAATACTCAATTCAGGGACAACTCCTTGCGTTAACCGAAATCGACAGTATCCGTCTGGAGTTGTTGCGTTAGAATTGTTAGCAAATGGCGTCTTTTTGTCTCTAGGGAAATAATATTTACTGACTCTTATTAGTTTTTCATGAGTGTTCGGCTTGCCATGACCATTAACCAGAGACATTACGATTGATGATATTATTCCATGGGGACAATTTAAATTTTTGTAAATTTATGAATTCGTGTGTACCGAAGAACATTTATTTTAGAATGAGATAAAGTGTTATCAACGATATAAGCTCAGGTATGAGGTATAAGGCATATGAAAATTCAATATTCATTGCCATCTGGAGTATCTGGAGGCTAAGTACAAATATCAATCATCATGCAAAGTCACATACCAAAACTATAACGTGTACCCCGTTGAAACAAGTTCATCCGAGGTATCGGTTGGCATTTCATTTGATTGGATTCTAAATATGGCCATTGACTAAGTAAACAAATGTTCTGAAACATTTTTGTCGCATTTAGCTTAATACATATTAATAAACTCCTACACCTTTGTATTGTTGGTCAGCTTTGGAAGCAAATAACCTTTTTTTAAATTTAACGCGGTCCAACAATAGTCCTTCACTCTCGTGTAACACATAGTCCCACAGGGTCCCTCAACTCATGACAATTCATAACAATATGGATCAACATAGGCAATTCTGCACCTAGGTTATTGTGTAATTTGCTCTTTGTCTTCCAACAGTGTATATTACATTTCTTTACATTTCTTTCAAATTATTGAAGTTAATGATCGTTTAAGACAGCCATAATTCACGGATTTTGGTCATGCCATATTTTTATAGCGAAAATCGCACATAACGGCTGGAAACTTACTCTAACCATCAGTTTATATTAGATTCCACTTTGACACTGCCATTGGAACCTTATGAAAAGAAACTAGGATCTCTGCCCCAGATAAAGTCTAGACGTGTTACGAAAATGTTATTTTTCTTGTCGTCTGCTTACACAACGACCCGATCATAGGATGTTTTATCAGGTTAGTTTATCGCGTGATTTTTACTTACGGTCAGCTGTTCGTGTGACCAGTTCTTGAGGCTATTCGTTTAAAGATGTCTATTTCAGTAGTTTGACCTGGCCAAGGAAAGTCATAAACGGTGAGATAAAAATTCAAAATACGTGTACCTATTAGTGGACTAAATGCATATTTACTGTGTTATGTAAGGGCATAGAAGGTACATTAACTATATAGATGAACATCTACCTAAAATTGATCTTGTCAGTTAAGCCAAATTATATTCTTTGACATATTGACCCTTGTTTTCCAATTAAAATGAAATAATTTATTTAAAAGATGTGTAAGATATATTTTTCCAACCAAAGATACGTATAGATCCAAATATTTGACCATGCTGGAAGTCTTCGTTTTGCCCAAAGGCATTTTAAAAAAAACAACATACTCGTATGTAAAAACAAATTAAAATAAAGTTCAACTAAATCTTGTTTAATTGAGCCGGGAGAAAAAGCCCCATCTACCATGGCCGCTTGAATAATATTAACCGGCAAACCTCGTTTTTTTGCAAGACACACTACGCTCGGGTTGCAATGAACCTATCTTACACTCTCGGCTATGGAAGACACTGATAATCTAAAACAAATATTATACACGATAAGTGAAATAAGGGCGGCCCTAATGTGGATTGGACATATGCTATTCGGGAAGGAGTTGAAATTTACCTTAGACGTTAGAATCACCTGAACCTACGCCTACGCCGCTCCACAAGACTTTTCTCAGTCCAAGAAACTTACATTCACCAGCGTTAATTACATTTGAATTCTGTAAAAAGTAAACTAAAATGATCTTCCTGTCAAAGTTTCATTATTTTGCTACATATTTGTGTGATTTGCACTTAAATTCGTATTAAAAATGAAAACAAAGTTGAGGGAAAAAGCCACAAAAAAAAGTTGCCATTTGTGATAATTGAAGTTAGGACTCAAATCCTTTATTGAAACGGCCTCTCGAAGAAAACAACAATGTACGTATGTTAGAGAAGAGGACGGGCATACATGCTTGATTGCACATTTACCGTTCTCGGAATTGAAGTGTTATCAATGCTACCCACATACGTATATCGGGTCTGCTAACTGTTATCATTTTCAATAAACAACGTGTCATAACAAAAGGCAAATGTGCATCAGCAAAATTATTTGCGCTGGGACGCTAGTACTAGACAGTCTAGATGTTTAAAATAGACGTTCAGAGACAAATGAGAATTGTTCTTTTTCAACAATTAAATACAAACAAGAAACATATATTGGCTTCATTTATGGGATTTGATGCAGGTGATGAGGCTTTAACAACCCTTACTTTCATTTAGATTTTTATAACGTGGATTAATAAACACTAAATTTCATAATTAATACATGAAGATCCATGCTCTAGTGAACATTATGTTTTGACAAATACACAGTTATTGCGACATAAGCACATTTTTTACTGAACAAGCCAAGGCGGTTACCACAACATCTTCCAATAACGACGTTTTGATATTAGTTAATATATGTATCTCTATAGCGTTGTGTCTCCTATTTTGTGTTTGTTGGGCCTTGATATTTGTGATTTGAAGAAATTTATTATTTCTGTAGAAAATGTCTGATACTTTCATACAAATTATAGCAAAACAAAAACAAATGGTTGTATAGAATTAAAATATTAATATTTATTTAATTATATATATAATAAAACATTATAATGCACATTGTAAAACGTAAATGTTAAACGTAAATGAAGT
This sequence comes from Mya arenaria, assembly GCF_026914265.1. NCBI lineage: Eukaryota > Metazoa > Mollusca > Bivalvia > Myida > Myidae > Mya > Mya arenaria. Next base: position 3,858,205 of record NC_069129.1, read on the forward strand.
ACAAGGACATAAAAATATTAAATTATATATATATTTATATGATTATTAAATAATAATATCTCTTATGATAATACTAATAATAAAAAAAAGGTGTTGAATACTTAGCACATAACATATTATATATGTATGAATATCAATAATAACAGTCAAAAAACAGTTCAACCAACAAGTACTAGCATCCAACAAGTACTAGCAATGGGAATCCAACCAATATGACCTGACAACCTACAATAGCGGTTCAATCATCACTTCGTTGCAGTCAAATCAGGCTCAACTAGATATTCATCCATTAAATGCAGTCCAACCAACACTTGTGGTCAAACCAACACTTCTTGTCCATCCATTGAAAGTTGTTCAACCAAAACTTGTAAATCAACTGATTATAGCTGTCTGATAAACAATAGCTGTCTATCCAACAATGATTCAAACAACACTAGTTGTCATCACACATTCTGTCAAACAAGCAGTCCAACCAACGATGATGGTCCAACCAACACTTCCGGTCCAACCATTTATAATTGTTCAGCCAACACGTATGGTCCATCCAATATAGCGATCCAGTAAGCAACAGATGTCCAACCAACAATAGTGTTTCAACAGGCACTAGCTGTCCACCACGTTGCTACCAATCTAGCAGCCCAACCAATTGTAGTGATGTTCTTCATTGAAAGTAATGATCTCAGAAGATATCATCAGCACATTTGAATCATATCTGTAAAGAAAGGAATGGAACATAAAAAGTATATTTTTTTATAAAAAAAGGTAAGTTACTCACAGACTTATTTATGGATGGGTTTTAAGACAATCTGGACCCCGATTTAATTCCAGGCCTGAGTGTATGCGACTAGCCCGGTGGCCATCATAATATTTAAACATAACTAACTAGTTATAAATCATTCAGAAGACTACACAGGTGACAGGATTACTTTTTAAATATTCAATTTCATTTACGTACATTCAGAACTCGACATATACGAAATCTGCTCTGCAAATTTACTCCACACACTTAATAAATCTAGAGTGTGATCGTGTACAATGGGTTAAATCTTTGATTTCTTCTACAAATATGAACTATTTATATACATTTTATTCTCACCATATCGAAAGGCGGTACTTTGATTGGATTAACTGCATCTCTGCTGTTGTATTTCTTCAAATTTGCTAGCGTGTTCCTTATTTACATTTTACCGGAAGTCATGCGCGCGCAAGGGATTATGGGAAACCGTAAAGTCGCGAATAACGACGTTTTGATATTAGTTAATGTATGTATCTCTATAGCGTTGTGTCTCCTATTTTGTGTTTGTTGGGCCTTGATATTTGTGATTTGAAGAAATGCAAGAAAAGTTGTATGCTAATGGGCTTGTTCCTGTAATTTTCATCCTTCTACTTAATTGTTAACAGTTTGTAGTTGTATTAAATCCAAAGAGTTGTATCCTGATGTCAATCATAACCAAATATTTAGAAAGACTTGTCTCCCTGCTCCCGTACACCATTTATCGAAGTATTTTGCTAATCATATTGACTCCTTTTGCCGTTGGCAGCTTAGGCCAATATATGTCTTTGTAAATAATTAAATAAGGCAATAACAATACGCCGAACACCATTTGCTGGCATATATAACGCCGTTAAAGTGTAAAACTGTTTGTATCGCCATCCAGATTGTTTGCAGGGAAACAATAAAAGAATATAATTAGTTTTTTCCTCTCCCTGTTCGCAATACGACACTATAAGCCTCTCTGTAAACTACACCCTAAAATTTTATTAAAGAGATGAATCTACCATTTGAAAAAAAGCACGTTTCTATATCATCCGACGGGGGGAGAGAGTTTGTTTAAACAAAAGTTATTTCAACAGAACACTTTCAAGATCAAAGTGCGAGTACGATCAAAGGAGAAACTATGGTAAAAATACATGAAAAGAAGGCGCATGTATGCACAAAACAATTAATCTCACCAGAACATAGAAGGAAAGGGAGCTCATTTTTAAGATTAAGATAATAATATAAAATATGACATTTTCTTTTCATGATGTTTAGCAGAGTGTTTGAAATTAAAGGTAACAACGCTAAACATATTGGCGAACATTTCAAGTAAACACTATGGGGAAACGGATATAACTCAAAAAGTGATGAGTAAACATGTTCAATAAAAAATGTTTGAATGTCGCAATAATTGTGTACCTGTCCTAACAATATGTACACTTATGCATGGATCTACATCTATTAATTAAGAATTCAGTGTTTACTTATCCACGTTTTAAAAATCTAAATGAAAGTAAAGCTTGTTTAAGCCACATCACCTGCATTAAATCCCATAAATGAAGTCAATATATGTTTCTTGTTGGTATTTACTGGCTGTAAAACGTCTATTTTAAACTGCCAGACTGTCTGGCACGAGTTTTCCAGCGCAAATAATTTGGATGATGCACATTTGCCAACAGTATTGTTATCTCACGTTGTGTATTGTCAATAATAACAGTTAATGTTTGATTAATGTTTTGTTTTGTTTCCAGATGAATTCCGTTGATCGCCAACATTGCATTCCGGGATACAAATAAAAAAACACCTACAGTGGAAAAGCAGACCCGATATACGTTTGTGGGCAGCATTGAAACTAACGAGCGCGATGTAAGGGTAAGATAATGTCATTCAAATGAACGAATTAAAGCGATTTAATAACACAGCCCTCTCCAGAACTGTAAATGTGCAAGCAAGCACGTATGCCCGTTCGCTTCTCTAACACATGCACATTGTAGTTTTGTGCTAAAGCGGTTTCAAAAAAGATTTGATACGTAACTTCAATTATCTTAAATATGTATAAATTTACAATATGCAACACATTGATCTTTTCTATTTCCTCAACTTTGTGTTCATTTTAATACTGATTTAAGTTCAAATCACTTGAATATGTAGCAAAATAATGAGATCTATTTGTTTCACGACTAAAATCGACTAAGATCTTTATTCAAAGACCTTCCATGTCGTTTAAGGGTATGACTAAACTATCCACCCTAGGTAAATAAAGCATTAACTATGCATCAGTTGTGCTCAATGTAGTTAAATGACATTTTAAGATTTAATCCGAAAAATAACTGACATCTCCGACCAGTTTTTTTTTTTTATAAAATATCAATGCAATTGGTGAACGTTAGTTTCCTGGAGTGAGACATATTTGTTGCAAGGTATACGCGAAGATTCGGGTGAGTCGAAGGCAAATTCAACATCTTCTCATATAAGAAATGTCCCATCCACATAAAGGCCGCACTTATTTCACTTATCATGGTAGATAGGGGGGGGGAGGAATATCCCGACTAAGTTAAACAAAATATAGTTGAAATGAATTTTAATTGACTTTTACATACGAGTATTTTTTATTGTGTTTTGCCAGCGTTCAATGTGAGGACTTCCAGCATGGCCAAATATTTGGAATAACTCTTCTGCAGTTGGAAAAATCATTTACCTTCTTTTAAAAAACATAATTTCTTTTAAAGTTGAAAAAACGAGGGTCAATATTTATTTCATGAATATCAGTGAAACAATGAAAAGTTTTGGTGAATGATAACATTTGATATTTTCACTCTGCAGACAAGTCGGGACTAGTTTACCCATATTTTATAAGATTTGCTTCCCTTGACTTGAAAAAGTACATGTATGTAACAAGTAGAGGACATGGTTGTTATCGTCTGTAGTGCAGTAATAGACTTATTAGCCGAATCATATAGACTTGTCAATATCAAATTATGGAATGGTTTTGATAAAACAAATATTCTTTTGCGATTTATTATAACTATTAAAGAAGAATGAATTTAACATTTTACGTATGAACTATTTCATGGAATATACTTTCACAATTAACCCGCTTAGTAGGTATCGGTTGAATATTTACTTGGCCACAGGAGCTAGTAATAGAGTTGATCATTCCTACCTTCAAACTTTAGCCACGTACATGTATGCACAAGCATTTTGACAATAATTGCATTTGTTTAATGCGAAAATGCAATGTCTTTGATTTTCTTTCAATAACGGTCGCCAATTTGGTTATCTCTCAATATTATCACCACTTAAGATTAAAAAAATACAAGCATACTGTGTCTAATTAGTAAATTATAAACAATTTGCTATAAATACTGTTATCAATCAGCATACTTGGGTTTTATACATACTTTATTTCTAAGTATGTCTTGTTAAAGGTGATTTTCATATAGGATATTCAGACTAAAAACATAGGAAAAAGTATGATAATGATTGGTTTGACTGAAAGGCATTGACTCGTGGCCATTTTACTTAATTAAAATCAGTGGTCGTGCCAGATTTGGTATTTTAATTAAAAAGAAGACCGAAGCCCTTGAGCGCTTATACGGCGCACAAATAAGTGAAATAACACAAGTCTATAGCAGACAAATACACAGGCAATTATAAAACGAAATGATATGCTCTCAGAGATTTGTTTCGCTTTACCTTTCTTTTTAAATTTACCTACTGTTTCTTCAACATAAGCCAGTGTAGGCCTTCGGTGAAATTATTATCATGTATTGTTATTGTATATACATATGTCAATGGTCATTATAACCTCTTGCGCATTCGTAGGTAAGAGTGTCCCTATAAACAGGATCAAATGTAAGTACATGGAGTTTATATAATTGTTTTGTAGGGGGCTCTGTATAACTCTGTTATCGAGCTAGTATTATACGAGATGTTTTTATAGTTGTATGAGAGGTACGTAGTATTTACCCATTTGATGCATTTTCACTGAAATTTAAACCAAATAAATCGTTATATTTGCTATATATTTGAAAACCGCGTTTAACATACAGCGTTACAATAGATTAAAAGGCCAAAATCTAGGTCAAGACCCTTTGAAACAGCAATGTTAAAATGCCCCATTTACACAAAATAAAATATCAAACAGCATTCAAAATCTAAATAACGGAAAATGTTAATCAAAGATTGTCGGAATTTTAAAAGATTGACAAAAGTATCTCTCTGCTAATATTAACGCTATATGAAAAGTTATTTAACATAATTTTAACAACGGGTATGATTCAAATGTGGACACTAAAGGAATTATTAAACCATTTAAAAAACAACAGTAACGATGATGTGTAAAGATGACTGTATAAACTACAGATATATTACTGTTTTGAGTCACCTGGACAAATAATTTACTTCGGTTCCTAATGCTAGATTGACCTCTTATCTAAACAAGAATCACTTATTAAATTAAAATAAAGTTTCAATAAAAAAATATATTTTTATTTACACAAATTAACTGATTAACTAAGGTCAAAGAAAAAAAGCCCCTCTTTTGTACTCCGTTGACTTTGCTGCTGCTTTTGATAATATCCCAATATGTATTATTTTAGAAAATAACTACATAATGGCATAACAGAAAAATTCTTCATCATATACATAACTTATACCAAATTATCAAGTCCTGTATATCTAGTGACAATAATGATTTATCAATCTTTTCAAGTGTAGAAAGTGCTCCAGGCAATGTTGAAACCTCTCACCTGTCGCCATAGTATTAATGGAATCGAAGTTAGTACGGAAGAGGCAATTATTTACGTCTGTAAGAAAATATTAGTAATATTTTACGCTTTTGGCACTGTCCTGTTAGCAAAGAATGAAAATGAGCTATTATCAACATTATATAGCCTTAATACATAAATATTACCAGTTGACCTACAGTTACAGTAATTCGATAACATAGTTTCATCAACACTTTGTTACGCATCTGAAATCAGCTTGTATTGAAATCTGAAAAGGTCAATATGTCTTTTCGAAGGACACAAAACACAGACACTCTACAACGGTATGAATGCTTTATGGTGTAATCAGAAGATATCGTAAAGAAATTCAAATAAAATCAAAAACGATAAATTTCTGGACATCTATTACTACAAGTAATAATGAAAATCTAAGTTTTGCAAGCTATTAGACCGGTACTTTATCAACACCTTCAAATGGTATAAACATGTCAAATAATTTTTAATGAAACTGTTATTCAAATGTATGGAATAACGCAAGTGCACATAGTCCCAATGTTATCATTAAACAAGCCAAACGAAAATCAATTGATGAATTTATACAAACTTGGAAATGTCTAAGGAATATAATTATAAACAATCTGAAAACCAATTTCAATTGGAACCTTACTTTTTAAATCTCAAGCTTCTTTAACAATTTCAATGACAAAATCAGAACATTAAATGATAAGTTTCCCGCTGAAACAGGGTGATTCACAAATATTTACTCCAGTCAAAGGAAATGCAACTACTGTAAAATAGATTTCGGTGATGAACTTCAATATATATAATTTATTAATACAAGAAATAAATGCGTCCTTTGTACTTCTATAAATACCCGGATGCAGACATACAATTTTAAACGAAAATTTGCTATTTTCGTAAAAGATCTCGTAAATATAATAAAACTTTAACTTTAAACAAAATAAAACCCTAAATATCCATTTTGCACTATGTTTCTTTGGAAATGTTGGAGCATTTAAACTATAAAAAACAAATGTAACTTTGAAATAACCAAACAACTAAATGTAGTCTGTTCTAAAAAAGAAGAATTGCAGACTGCTTTTTCAGCTATATATAGAAATTTAAAAAGGCGATGGTTATTTACACTTATTATATATCGTTTTGCTTTCGCTTTTTTCCATTCAGCTGTATTGTTGTGTAATAATTAACTTAATTACCATAAACATTGCCATAAAACGTAAATTCAGATATATTGCTCATGTTGCCACATAAAGTGGCCTTGACTACTTGACTTGAAAAATACAATACTGGGTGAAAACCTGCTCGCCAGCACGGGTATCTGGTAATCGACTATTTATAACAAAAAAACATTTGGCCGGTACTGGATCAGTGGTGGTAGACGGATGCCGCTGGTTTGCCGACCGTTCTTTCGGACTAATGCCTTTTTGCTGACTAGGCCATTAGCGCGTACAGCGGGGAAGGCGCACCTATCGCGTAAACCCCGTTAATCGTCTATGTGAACTTTTAATGACAAAATGGTGGAATTAATATGGCCAAAATAAAAGATTATCTATTTAAAAAAAATGGGTTGGGGCGGGGGGGGGGGGTAGACCCTTAAGTCATGAAAATCACATGAAAATAAAGACCTATATGTTTCGCTTCCAGGAAAAACAGGGTGCAGGTTTCGAGTACCGTGCACATGTCACCCCACCCCCTTACTTTGAATGATGGAACTGCCCCTGAAACTAGTTATATAAACTAAGCGAAATTTTTCCTTTATATCAGAGAGCATTCAACTCAAAATGACCTTATTGACCTTATTTAAAAACAAATGACGTACCTAAGAAAACAACACTGAATGAATGTAACCTAATTTTTCAATGTCTTTGATATTGATTAAGTATAAATCACCATTTATATACGTTATTATCTGAAGGCGATCGTAAACTTAATGAGGCGGCCGGAATAAAATTACCCACTGATGGACGAGAAACTTATTCAAGAATCTTTAATTAGATATCCACAGATAAGAACTGGCAGGTCTCAAGACAAGACAAAGTTGTCATCATTTCATTATAATTTAAATGAACAAACTAAAGCTGGTTTAACCTGATGCAGCTCATTATCTGTAATAGGAAATCTGATGACCCTGTCCCTAAGTTCAAAAAGAGCGTTCGTTACAGCATTCACTGTCCGTGAAACTGTCGCAGTGCCAACCCCAACCGTGTTCCCTATCAACTGTAAAAATACAACCGAGGCATAAAACCCCAGGGTTATAATTGTTTGTTGACGAACAGTCAAAAGTTGGCTTCGTCCAGTCGAACCTCTCTGTCTATTGTCCAATAGTCCCACCAGTCTGTCAATACTCTGTGCCGAGAATCTATAACGTCTTCGTAGTTCTTAGTCGTCTATGGGAGCGTTCATGTCAGCCATATTGATTCCGGTAATACTGGTTACAGCTTAATGTAACCAGCGTTATCTCGGCGCACAGTTCCTTTTACCATATAAGTCTATACTACCGTAACCAGTCTATCACTCTAGAATCTATCCGATGACGTCAGCGTTTACCTTGTTACTTCCCCTTTTCTTCTACAACTTTCGAGAAGGTAGCCTGTACATTTTTTATCAAATTTGTTTTTAATTTTATGACGGTTTTATCGCCTCTGTGTTTTAAAATAATTGTCTCATCACTTGTTTAAACACCTTATATTTCATCAATTAAAGCTGATTGAGCGCAATTTAGGTTTTTATTCGGCGATTTAGATAGGTCCCTATTTTCCCATTGTGCCTCGCCATGACCATCATAGTCAATATTTAAATGATTGCTTGGGTCTGTTAATTTTTTTGTCACATACCAGTTCTCCTAAACTTGGTTTAAGATTAATTATTCCTCGTTTCTTTTCATATACTTTTCAATGCATCGTGTGAATTTGCGGAAACGGGCCCCTCCTTGAAGCCATGTGGCCAGCAGCACGCGCCCGTACCCTGCAGCAGCCCAATCTGTGGCAGCATCGAGGGTCGCGGGGCCGCGCAAAACGTTTTAGGCTGAATTATACCGGCCCAAGGTTAGGAATGGAATCCAAAAACCTATTGACGGCTAAAACTCATTTTTCGGAAACTTTTGGCATTATAAACAAAGAAATTTCATTATCACGTATGGCCGGTCCTTTTAAGGAACCGCCTTTAGCTATTTTTCGTACTTCCCCAATAGGCGTTGTTGCCAAGTCTAGTGGGGGATTCCGCCTAAAAACACACTTGTCGAACCCCAAGGGAAAAAGCGTGAACGATGGGATTGACCATAGTCTTTGTTCGGTTAAATATACTTCGTTTGACACCGTAGCGGACATGATATTAAATCTTGGGGAAGGGGCATTGATGGCAAAGCGTGACTTAAAATCAGGATTTAGATTAATGATTATTCATCCAGCCGACTTGCGCTTGCTTGGTATGAAACTCGGGGACAACTTTTACTACGACAAATGTTTATGTTTCGGCTGCAGCTACGCCACTTCTTTATTTGAAATTTTTTCAACCTTTTTTTGGGCAGTATCCGATGCTTCTGGCTTAAACACAATTGATCACCATTTGGATGACTTTATTTTAGCTGGACCTGCCAATTCTAACCATTGCACGGAACTCTTGGGTAATTTTCATTTGATTTGTAATACGCTCGGCGTCCCTATTGCGGAAGAAAAATCTGTAGGGCCAACAACTTGTTTAGTATTTCTTGGCCTATTAATAGATTCCTCCACTATGACAATATGTATTCCCCGGGAAAAGGGGGATGATTTAAAAATAACAATATGCTCGATGCTTAGAAAGAAAAAAGTTCAATTGCGGGAATTACAGTCCTTGGCAGAGAAATTAAATTTTGCCTCTCAGACAGTGCGTGGTGCGCGTGCCTTTATCCGCCGGTTTTAGGACGCAATGTCCAATGTTAAAAGAAAACGCTTTAATATCCGTCTAACAGTCGAATTAAAGGAAGATCTATTGCTATGGCTCAAATTCCTCTCAAATTTTAATGGTAAGGTCAGAATCCCAGAATCAATTTGGCATTCGAGTGGATCGTTGCAATGGACTGATAGCGCAGGGTCAGTAGGCCTAGGTGCAGCCTGCTACATGCGGGGTCAATGGGCTTTCTTTCAATGGACCGCGTCATCGAAAAACACATATTTGTTAAAAGATTTGGCTTTCCTAGAGCTAGTCCCGGTCTTATTGGCTGTTTATTTATGGAGTGAACACATTGCGAAAAAAAAACAAACTTGTCATGTGGTCAGACAATCTTGGACTGGTTAATATTCTTAATAAGCAAACGACTAAATCGAAACCAGTAATACACCTCCACAGGCCTCTGCTATTGTGTATACTATCAAACAACATCACGTTCAAAGCTCGCCACATATCCACCAAACTAAATGTAATACATATGTGATTATATTTCTCGACAACGCTGGGGCAAGTTTCGGCAAGCGGCGCCAGACGCGAAGCAATGCCCAGATCCAATCCCCCAGGCGTTCTTGTCAGTGATTTACTCGACGAAGCTGATAGATTGTTAAATGTCTCCAGTTCCATAAATACCAGATTGTCATACACGCAAGGCATTAGTGCATTCTCTCAGTTCCGGTGCGCGCATCAGCTTATGGAAGAATGACCCCCTCCCTTAGACCACATAGTTCTGTTAATTTCTTTTTTATTATTACAGAGCCGTTCCCACAACACGGTCCGCTTATACACAGCTTCCATTAGTTACCAATGCAAACTCTTAGGCGTATTCGATCAAACGTCCAGTTTTATAGTTTTAAAGTTACTAAACGGTATGAAAAGGCAGTGCATCCGCAAGGACCCTCGCTTACCTATCACGCCTCAGAATTCTATGTTCCGTGTTAGGTGTACTTCCAGTTATTTGTAAAAATGCTTATGAACAAACACTTTTATCCACTGGCTATATCGTCGTCTTTTCTGGGTTTTCACGGGTCGGGGAACATACCGTTACAAAGGGAAATTCACCAGACAAAATAATTTCGGCGACCGACGTCTCTGTAAGGAAGTTGCTCAAATAAGGCTACGCTTTTCAAAAACAGACCAATATGGGAATATTTGAACATTTAGAATGGTTAAATTATGTTTAAGGCACAGTTTAAGCCTGCCCCCAAATCAGGGTATTCTGACAAGGTTGTTTATTAGTCCCAATCTATATTGCCCTCTAGTGTCTTTTATCATGAATCGGAATATTGAGATTTCAATAATAACCGGTGCAGCCCTTCTTCTTTGAACAGTTGTCTGAGTTGAACACGGCCTTATTGACAATAAGCCTGTAACCAATACACAGAAACATTAAGGAACATTGCCTCGCTATTCTACACCTGCCAATCCAGACCGCCCTCCAACACCTGCCAACCCAGACCGCCCTCCAACACCTGTCACCCCAGCTCGGACTTCCACACCTACCACCCTAACCACATCGCCACAGGCTTCATGCTCTACTGGGAACTTATCAGGACTGGCCTCGTTGGAATCCTATGTACCCACCTACAGCGTAATACAAACGGTGCTGGATAAAGGGGATATCTTTAAAGTAAGTTCTATTGTATACCTTATTAGTTACTTTTCGCGGGGCTTAATATGCATCGTTGACAAAGGATGTATACCGGTATATAATATCTCGGTTGACACTTGTAGGTTGCCAGATTGACAAAGGCCTTTAATAACACTGTAGCCCCAGTGGTAGTGAATACTAAAATGCCTGTTTTATGTCACCTATGGCCTTTTCAGTTCTCAAGGTAACAGGGCCCAATGGCATTGTTGAAATTGCTAAGAAACAGTGATTAATTACGTCATACTGTACTTTAGATCCATTTAATACAGGCCTGTTAAATAATCTTGTGTCCTTAGCTCAAATTACTTTCAGCTTGAAATAATAAATTTGATCACAGTGACCCTGATCAGACTGTACAGATTTGCCTGATGATTCGAGTCTACACTGATTACTAATGTCATATCGCTATGGGTATATATTGACTGGTCATTCAAACTATGTGGAAATGTTTCAGATGTGGGACACGTTTATTACTGTAACAGCATATCATGTGTTGGCGGTGGGCGGTTTTGATGACCGCGGTACATACGCAATGTTTGGCCAAAAGATGTACCAGCTATACCCCTGCATTGCGGTAAACATCAAGCCATCCTTGAAGGATCCCAGGGTAAATATATGTATTTATACAAACCTTTGGAAGTACTACAGTATAATTATAATTAGGGATTGAAAATCGGACCAAAGTCATAATCGATCATCGAAAATAATCGGACGAGCCATTTCGATCAATCATCGATTATATAATCCAAACGGAACAAGTGAATATATTACAAATATATCCAAAACTATATTGGTTTGTACATACATGTCTTTAAATAAATAAACATATTACAATCAGTTATGTTTTATATGCTGTTTTGTTATACATTCCAGGTAACAATTGATAATTTAGTAAAATGTTTTTAGGAGTACTAATACTAAAAATAATTGAGAAATAAAAACTTGATTTTTCCACACTACAAGTATATACCAGACAGTAGTTTTATATTGATTAAAAAGATCAACCATAAACTGATAAATTATTTACATAATTATCAGCATTTTCATCACTTTAAAACAGATATTACATAATTTGGAACAAATATGTAGTACAAAATGTATTTACATGTAGCATTTTAAAAATGTTCCAATCTTTTACATGAAATACTTATCAATTATCATGACATTATGTTGAAATGTACTTAATATTTTTCTAGCAAGATATAACATGGGGAAATGCTGAATAAATAATCATTTTACTTGATAATTTTTTTTATATTTGATATTACAATGAAGATGATTTTTCACTTTAAAAAGACACGTTCGTCCATGGGAGCTGACAATTTGAAACGGATGTTGCGAGAGTTAGCTCCCCTGATTTCTAATTGCCTTATTACCCCGTATAAGTCCGTACCGTTTCCCGTTTTAAAGAAAATCAGTACATACACAACACGGTTACTTCCCTTTGACGTTTATTAGCGATAATCGATTATGGAAAAATGAAATCGATTATCGCCGACCTCGGACACAAATAATCGACTTTCGACAATACTCGATCATCGTTTTACCCCTAATTATAATGTATCATTAGTAATTTAAGAGCATTTTTCCAACATGACAGAACACTTGTTTATGTTTTAACAATTTATCCCATTAGAGCAAGAAAGTACTCCTGGGGTGATATAATTATAGTAAATGTTTGTTTCTTTTTGCAGTCATTCTTCACTAGCAAACTGTCTATGAAGGTCCGCAACATACGCTGAAAGTGGAACAGCAAGTCTAAAAGTCACAAGTGCCGAAGCCCCCAATGGTGAAATCGGCCAAGTTTGCTATCATCCCAGGAGTCAATGGTATAAATTTAAATGCACATTCAGGCTATTCTCCTAGTATTGAAGTATGAATACTAAACTAATGTCCATCTGTGCAAAATGGTCTTGAATTGTATTAAAATGTCACTTAAACCACTTTGCACCCACAAGAAAATTCCACATCTTTCTGCAGACAGATACATTTAATTAATAGGCTGTTCAACTTTAAATTTTAAACTGTTCAAGATCTGTTGCATAGTTTTAATGGCGCTGATGATAAAAACAATAGATATGAAAATCTTCCCGTTAGACGAGTGTCTTCTACAAACTTACCCATTGGTTATTTAACCAAATAGATTATAACTGACTTTGTTTCATTAATTTGACCTATTTTAAACAATACTAAAACTGAAAACTTTAATAACTTGTCCGGCATCTTGTAGTGAAAGCATAATTTATTAAAAGCTTGATGGCTTCTATAGTATATTGATGCATAATGACAGATGATGTAAATGAAGATGATTTGAGCCTGGATAACGCTAGCCTTTTCCTGCTGAATGAAATGAAGAAGCCTGTTAAAGATCAAGATCAGGCTCTGATTCTTAAAGGTATCTATTGAAATATCTTTACCTGTCGAGTCTGAATAGCCCAGAACAACTCTTCAAATAATGAGATACTAATGTTGCTATCGTCGACTCATTACTGTTTAAATGTATTATGGCATTGCAGGACTTAAACCTTCGATAAGACAGGAGTGGCCCAGTGAACCCCTATACTACTGTTCCTAACGACTACTTATCTTCGTTGTGGTTAAAAAACTTACAACTTTACAACATCACATCTTTGTATGTAAGTCTACCTTGCCTTGCTTATTTGTTGCAGCTCAGAGGAGGTCATTACGGGAGAGGCGAACATACATCGGGACCAACCCGGATGTGGGTGTTGCCAAAATCGTTGAAAAATACCCTTTCTTGGGAAACATGAAGTTTGTAAGTAATTTAATAATATTAAGTTATATATTTTATTTCATCTTATTTATAAAGGTAATATCAATTTGGATTTAAGTCACAGACATATTGGCAAAGACAGTCGTTACCTGGCCTTGAAGTAGGATCTTTCTAGTTGTTTTGCTGCTGCTACTGTCATGGCACAGTATTAATCTACACTACTTTTCCAGATTGAGAAGGAGTTCTTCCTTATGCAGCCTTCGCAATCCAATGCATCAATCTCCGACAACTGGGCTAGTGTCCTGGACAAACTGTGTAAACTGCTTGGGTTCAGTGAAGATCAGGTAACTTCATCATGAATCTGTTTTGATTTGTTCAGTCAATTATTAATCAGCTCACTGGCCAGTTTAGCAAAACTGTGACTGATCATCTGCTGAGTTTTCAGTCATTGCAACGGGAAATCCAACGAAGCTGTTGGTTAAGCATCCGACCTCACATTCTGTTAAATGTATGGATGAATAATGATACTCATTGTCACATATTCCCATAGTGGGCAATACCCCAAGACGAGTGTTAGTAGTTGGACCAGTCATAGTTGGCTTAACAGGCTTAAGTAGCTTATTTCAATTAGCCTAAATACATACTTAAATTGAATTTTGATAAATGAAAAATGGTCTAGTGTGATTATCATACAGATGATTTCTATCTAAAGTATGACAACTCTTAAAGAAGGTAATATTACGCAATTTATCGAAAACAAAAAATAATAAGATTAGCTTAATCCTGTTATAAGGGACTTAAGAAGTTTCAAGAAATCGGAGCCAGGTTCTCTAACATGCTCGTGGTGTAGTACCCTCGGTTTGAAGTCCCATCCAAACGTTTGTTTGTTACTATAGTAATTTTATCACCCTGGGTAATGAACTATGCCTTGCTTGAATATATAGTATAGTGCTGGCAGGTGTAGAGGTAACCACCTGTGGTACTTGGTAGGATTTTTTTAAACTTGTGTATCGCGACAAGGCGAGGTTCTTGTCCTGTAGGGTCAAATTATTTTCTAGTTAATACAGTCAGCTTTTCCTGATTGCTAGGATGATGATTTTACACCTGATGAGCTGGAAGTGCTGGAACGGCTCGAGAGCAGGATCAAGTACACAGCAAAGAAGTCCAAGGCATCCCAACCATTGATTTTCCGATGCTTGGTAAGTCAAAACTCTTCTCCGTCCTAATTCAAATTGCTTAACTGGATGATCGGCTAGAAGTTTGTGACCTTAACTTTATGAAGCCAGCTGTCTGCAAGGATTCCATGTGGTAAAAGTCTTACAGAATAAATAGTACAAACAGATCCATCTATTAATTGTCTTGCTAGGTTTAAACTGTTTTCTTCAACTCTTGAGTATTAAGTATTAAGTTACTTCCCCTTTTTTCTTCTGACGCTTGGAAGGGTCTCTAATGGGGACCCTTGGACTTAATAGGGACGACAGGTTTTCAACCACCGCGTCTCCCGCCTTTAACATTAGCCGTGCATGTTTAATGCCATCTTTCAAAAGTAAATTAAATAAATCTGTGGACATAACAGGTTTCTTTTTGTTTACTTTTAAGCTTTGGTACCCCAAAAGCAGTTCCCGCGCACACATGCTGCTAAGTGTACGCGGGTCCCGTCTTTTTATACATGTTAATGATCATATCGTTAGACATTGAAGATCAAGTACCATAATTTTAGTTAAATAAACAATTGTGTACTAGGTATGGTTGATATATATAAATAAATCACTATGTTGGACTTTTGGAGATAACAAAAATCTGCAGATGTTGGTTCTTGGTTAATATATAAAAGCGTACCAAATCCTGTTTATATACACACACCAGCAGAAGGAGTATGAATATATATATATTTTTCTGCTGGTGATTTTGGTTGAATGTGCGTACATGAATATATGTCTTCATCATATGCAATTTATTCATAAACTTGCGTCGCGGGTCCATTTTCAATGGCTTAGCATATCCATTCACCAAAATTGTGTTTTTTCCGTCATTCATGTTTGGCTTTTCCTGGAACGTTGACGTAAGATTGCGTGTTTTACAACAGTGCTCGTCTTGCAGATTGAAATCTATTTTTCCTGTATCGTTTAGCTTTTAACATTCTTTAACATTTCTTAACATAGTTTACAATAAAACGGTTGAATATTTCTTTGAATTCAGATGGCTTAAGGCGAAACACGCTCTGTTTTTTTTTTAATTAGATGGATGAAAAATGAATAATGTGATGCATGAGGATGTTAACATTATTGTTTTTTCTGAGACAAAGAGTGAGGATACCCTACTAAACTCACCGAAATTAAAATATTTTTTTTGGTATGCGACATTTTTTATTAATATTTTCATGAAACTTAAATAGTTGTATCATAATAAAGAGCGACTCACATTTCAAGTTCGACATATAACAGGTAATACTGGTATTATTATGGCATCTCCTGAGATTATAGAAGCACTCTAAGTATAATGCAGATACCATAGTGCCATTGTCATTACGGTGAGATATGACGGATATTGTTCAGCTCGTTTTAAACAGTACAGACAATTTGAAAATGAGGAATCACGTCACTGAAAGGTGAGACGATATGAGCCGCAGCAAAAATACCATGGTCAGAACTAGGAATTGCAACTATACGAGCTTCATAATAAATCAATGGGAAATACAAAGAAAGACAAAGCAGCCAACAATAAAATGAAGACGCTGTTAAAAGTCACAAGTGTAAGGCATAACATACACTTGACGAATGACGAACAACGTACAAACCAGCACAGACTAGACAGCACAGACAGACAATATATACACAGAAAAACTAACCAGCCGGACTGTTGATAAAGAGGTTAAACCAATAGTATGATCGATATTGAATTAATTGTTTCATTGGGGTAGAGATATATGCCATCTGTGAACGCATTTTCTTCGAGGTCAAAATTAACTACGAGTAGTTTCAGCTAAACGTATGAAACTACAGTTACGTCGGTCGTTCTGTCAGTTCCTTTCCAACTATTGGACATGTTCATCTTACATGTAAGATTGACTGGTCCTATCAGAACCTAGTTTATTAAGAATTTAACGATTTAATGATTTCATTTAATGATTACTTGTCAGATGTGTTTATTGTTTTAAAACTGAACATATATCGTAGAAATGTAGCAAATGAATAAAACTTATGTGGAAAACTGCAAAAACAAGCTCAGTTGCCAAAATTTTATACATAAACTTAGTATTCATTTCTAAAATAATGCAAATATAACACTTCTCCTATTTATAGCAGACATATGCAATCAACAGTTCATAATAAATTGACATAGCGAGAAATCATATTAAACAAACTCACGTCTCTCTAGGCATTCTGTAGTCGCCTGAGAGACGGGGCTATTCCGATGTACTGTGGAATGCTT
The DNA here is from genome assembly GCF_026914265.1 of Mya arenaria. Classification (NCBI taxonomy): domain Eukaryota; kingdom Metazoa; phylum Mollusca; class Bivalvia; order Myida; family Myidae; genus Mya; species Mya arenaria. Next base: position 3,875,457 of record NC_069129.1, read on the forward strand.
CCGTGCTGCACGATTTGTGGATTAAATAATGTGCGAACTCGTCTGATTAGTTTATTATGTTTATAATATTTTAGCACTCTCCAATCATTTGTTTGCGTTTTCAGCAATTAAATACATGGTTACACTATTGTATCAGTAATTAATGTTTTTATTAATTGTTTATCACTTACATATATGTTTGTTATTCATGTGCATGCATTGATTTTGAATAAGATTGTCACTTTAATATAGCATGCTTGTGTTATCATGCATGCATTTGTTTCTTCTATATTGGCATGTACATCTTACATGAACAGTTTGTATTCGCCAGTGAAATGCAACTACAGCCTACTGGTTTGTGTAAAGGCAGCAATATACACTGAAAAATCTGATAAAATAGCAAAAAAGGAAAAGAAACAAAAACAATAAACGTATTTTTAAATAAGTAAACACGACGACTGTATTTTTATTGTCTGAAGAACATTTAAAGCCTACACAGTGAATGGGTTCCAGGCATCAACAGCAATATAAAGATATTCATCTTAAGTATATAATTCCTATCCCAATGCACATTTCTATTTGGTAAGAATATATTAAGATATCTATAATGGTTATTTACGCAGCCATCACTCATATTTGCCATTATTTTATATCAATTGAGAATGGTATAAAGTCTAGCAAGAATTCTTTCGAAAATGAAGATATTCAGTTCCCGGACATAATCTAATTTTAGCAATAAATTCATGATTTACAAGTCGTTCATGTATGTTTTGATAAATAAATGTAGACACATTGCTTTACTGTGGTTCAGTGATGCCGTCAATATAATAAACATGCAATGATCTTTGACAAAAAACGATGTCTTTCATTGCCTAAAATTTACATTTTTTCTGAAAGACAATTTGGAATCTGGAGACATTCTGTCGCTAGACAAGAATACTTTAATAACACAAAGCGAGGGTTTCAAACAAATGTTTTTTCATTATGATGTGTTGTCCGTGCACTTAGCAATTATTTTACATACTTTTATTCAAATCGTAAATGACGTGTAACACAGATTGTTGGGGAACCGTAGGTAGATATCGCAAGTCAGGTTGTTGAACTCTCTACTGAACCATTTCATCTATTAATATCACAATACATTATATGCAAATCACACACAAAGAAGGCAGAGCTTTGAGGTGATCACGTGATATTTGTTCGAAAGATCGCGTTAGATAAAAGTTTTATGAGCTATGTAAATATATAAACAAAACTGTCCAGTAGTCTTACATTTAACAATGAGTTTGTTAATTTCTTGCTATTAAACTGTAATTTGTGTTATGTATTTGTTAGGCAACGTATGTATGAATAGATTGCTCGCCTGCTATGCAGCCCAGACTCCATTCCTGGCCAATGGTGATTGTTTTGTATTGGTACACTCTTGTGTGATGTTAAATGCGGTTAATACACCTTTTATAGCAAGTTTCTAAATTTGTTTAGTCAAGTTAAATTGTGGTGATACTTCATGTGGTACACTGCAGGTAAACATCGTTAATGCCCACAGTGTCCCCACTGTATGAAAAATTAGCTTATAATGTTTATTTTTTCTACGCAAGGCCTTATCTGGCATTTGTTTTATTTCATCTTCAAAGTGTTTTTTGTTTCTTTGTCAGAGAGGTAGCTTACCCCTAATTAGTCGTGGTGTTTAAATCTGATTTGCCACATTGGGAAAACCGAATTTCCATTTCCATTTGATTGTTATACAAGTTTACGCTACCTTTTACACTTGTTTAACATAAGCCTTGGTGGTAGAACATTATACTGAATTAAATGTACTTCAGTAAACTATTTTTCGGTGCATTCGTTAGATTCGTTCTACGTCTAATTAATGAACAGAACATTAAAAAAAATCCTCGGTTGACAATAACCCACACAAAAAATCAAACACCAATCAACATTAACAGAGTATGAATCGTAAATAAGAAGTCATACCTCCAACAGATCGGTTACCTAGGACCTTAATGCCTTTATATATTCCACGTTATTGGCCAATAATTGCATTTGTTTATGTAAAAATGCAATGTCTTTGATAATCTTTCAATTAACGGTCGCCAATTTGGTCATCTCTCAATATTAGCACCCCCTGTAAATTATAAATAATTTGCTAAACATAAGTACATCTGACATTATCAATAAGCATGTAGTCATCCAGCATTCTTAGGTTTTAAACATACTTTACTTCTGATTTTCATACACGGTTTTCCAACTCAAAAATAGAAATAAATATATGGAAATAATTGGTTAGAGTAGCATTGCGTTAGAAACGCGCCATTGGTGAATGGTATCAATATGCCTTAAAGCAAGCCTTATCGTGCCTGTCTTGTATTGTGTGCATTGCTTTCTTTTGCTCAAGTTATTCAATCTTATTCAATCTTATAGGCATTGACATGTTGCCATTTTATTTCATTAAAATCAGTGGTCGTGCCAGATTCGGTATTCAAATTAAAGAGGAAACCGATACCCTGAGCGCTTACACTTCGGCACACCAATAAGCGAAATAACACTAGTCTACAGCAGACAAATGTACGGGCAATTATAATACAAAATGATATGCTCTCGGTGATTTGATGTGCTTCACCATTCTTTTCAAACTTACACTCTAGTTCGTTAACATACACCAGTGTAGGCCTTCAATCAAATTATTATAGAAAAACGGTTGGAAATGATTACTGCATTTGAAGCTAGCCGCAAGAAACTCCTTTTTTAAATTTTATCAGGTAATTAAATTAGCATCAGCAGGAATACCAACATTTGACATACGGCCATTTAACTTACTAACCCATTAAAGATCTAAATGAAAAAGACCAATGTCTGTTTATTTCCAATGTCTATTTGATAAATTATCCTTCATTCAGCCACCATTCATAAGTTCCTTTTCGAAAAGGTCCGAAAGCATCGTAGTCGGTCAGGGCAAGCGGTTATGATTCGACTTGTTTCGGTAGCAGCATAACTCCAAGTTCATGACATTAGTGTAAGGGTCGTACAGGTTGAAACGTTTTATCAATGAATATCTTGAAAGCACATACAATGAAAGAAGACAACGTTTTATCGTTTATTCATGTTTATTATACAAACATATGTCCATGGTCATTTGCAATATTTTCTCGCATTCGTAGGTAAATTAAGCAGGATCAAATGTAAGTACATGGAGTTTATACTATTGTTTTGTAGGTGGCTCTGTTATCAGGCTAGTAATACACGAGACGTGCTTATCATCTTATGAGAGACACGTAGCGGAGTTATATAGTTTTACCCATTTCATGTCTTTTCGCTAAAAGTTTAACCAATAAAAATCGTTCTATAATGCTATTGATTTGAAAACCACGTAACACACAGCATCAATCCAAAATCTACGTAAAGACCCTTATTAAACAACTGTTAAAATACCCCCTTTTCACAAAATAAAGTATTAAACAGCATTTTATTTCGCGAGGCAGTGTGAAAAATGCTCACCTGTATTATTTTTAGTATTCTTATTAAAACACATATAGCAATTCATGGTATCTAAAGGTAATAATTGAATCAAACTTAATATGAAGATGCAGACATTTATGTCTGTATGACAATGCTTATACTATTTAATGCAAATAAACTTGTCCTGTTAGCAATTAATCGAAAAATGCTACTTACAACATTAAAAAGCCATAATACACATTGCAATGAGATGAAGCTAAACCTAATATTGACAAGACGAAAGTAGTAATATTCGGCACAAATAAACACTTTACACATTAAATTTAGGAGACGAACAATTAAAAATACTCATATATATAGATATGTAGGTTTTGATTTAGTCCAGGAATGTTTTTCTATGCAAAGCAACAGCTCATAGAACAAAAAAATAAGACGCTACAACTCCTATACACAATGTTTACAAGTTGACCTACGGTTACATTTACTCGATAAGACAGTTTCGTCAATATTTTGCTACGCTTCTGAAATCTGGGTATATGCAAACCTATTTAGATCGAAGAGGTACATCTGTTCTTTCAACGCAGTATAACAAAAAAACACAACAGACAATGTAGAACGGTATTCATGCTTTATAGTGTAATCGGTAGATACCCTATAACGGTATTCATGCTTTATAGTGTAATCGGTAGATACCCTATAACGGTATTCATGCTTTTTAGTGTAATCGGTAGATACCCTATAACGGTATTCATGCTTTATAGTGTAATCGGTAGATACCCTATAACGGTATTCATGCTTTATAGTGTAATTGGTAGATACCCTATAACGGTATTCATGCTTTATAGTGAAATCGGTAGATACCCTATAACGGTATTCATGCTTTATAGTGTAATCGGTAGATACCCTATAGAATTCAAATAAAATTAGAAATGATAGATTTCTTTTATCGAAAGACAATAAACTTGGTTTTGCACGATAAAGTATCAAAAGTTGATTCTGACCAACAATTTTGAACGAAAATTTCCTATTTTACGGCAAACATCACGTAAATATAATACAGCCTTAACTTATGTTAACCAAAGATAAAAAGCTAATTAAAATGAAACCCTATATATTCATATTACACTATGTTTCTTTTACAATGTTTGAACCTTTTCAGGATAATAAACAAATTATGTTACTTTGAAACAACCAAGCAACCACATATACTCTGTTTCCTACAATTCTTAAGAAGAATAATTGCAAACTGCCTTTCCTTCTACATATACAAACGTAGATAGACAATGGTTTTTTACACTTAGAATATTTTGTTTTGCGTTTTTATCTTCAGCTGTACTGCTGTATATTAATTATCTGGACGTTATTGACATTGTCAAATCACGTACATTCAGATCTATTGCTCATGTTGCCGCACAAGTGGTCTTGGCTACTTGGCGTTGGTCAGAACTTGTTCGCAAACAGTGGTATCCAGTGATCGACTAGTTATTAAAAGAAAAAAAAACATTTGGCCGATACCAGACCAGTTGATACAGACGGATGCCGCTTGTTTGCCGAACGTTTGTTCGGACCAATGTCTTTGTGCTGAATGGGTCATAAGCGAGTACTGCGGGGGTGGTGCACCCATCGCGTTAACCCCCTTAATCGTTCATGTGAACTTTTTATGACAATATGATATAATTAATATGCACAAAATACAAAAAAGAATATATTAAGAAAACAAACAAAAAATTGTGAGTAAACCCTGAAATCATGAAAATCACATGTAAAACCTATATTTTTCGCTTTCATTATAAGGGGGAACATGTTTCGAGTACCGCGCACATGTCATCCCATCCCTTCACTAAAAATCCTGGAACTGAAGCTGAAACTAGTTATATAAACTAAGCGATTTGTTTTTGCTTTTTATCAGAGAGCATTCATCTCGAAATGACCTTTTTAAAAAAAAACAAATGACGTAAGTAATAAACGACACTGCAATTAATGCAATTAATGTTTATATAACCTGATTCTTCAATGTCTTCGATATTGATTAAGAAATAACCACCACTTATATACGTCACCATCTGAAGGCAATCGTAAAGTTAATGAGGCGGCCAGAAAAACATTACCCAATGTTGGACGAAAAAATAATTACTAGAATCCTTAATTAAATATGTAACGATAAAAACTGACATGATAGACAGGACAAAGTTGTCAGTAAACAGACGATCATCGTAAAATTTTTACTTTATTTTATTATATTTTAAATGAACAAATTAAAGTTCACTAAAAATGTTTAATTGTACGTTCTCGATCGTATTTTTCCAAATAACGGTTAAGAATATGTAGAGACTCCCTAAAAGCGATGATTGCCACTCTCATGTCTATTTGTGAAAAAATTACGGGAACTATTCCTGAAACTAATATTCTTAGCTAATAATTTGAGCAATACAAATGGGAAATGTTTGGTAACCTCTAAAAAGTAATCAAATTAACTCGGCATTATGATTGAACTGACAATCCAATCATATAAAATCCTTCTAGTTGAATTCTGATTGATCAATAGAGTTATTTCCTTTGTACAATCGAACATCGATTTCTGACATTTTGGGATGATGTCCTTTATAATAAATATTAAATGTAAAAGTGTTGATTTTTTGAGACGATTTTAATAAAATGCAAAAAAATTACATACAAGTATTCCATTACCAATCGTTCGGTCGTTTCCTGCGTTTTATAATTTTTTCTACAGCCTGTTAGACTAGCCGGACAATATACATCGAACCTCATTAATATACACAAAGAGGCCATATTATTAACGACCGTATCACCATTTATCATAAGATAAGGAAATTCAGTTGAAAATAAAACAAGTGTCAGGAATCAAATGAATACTCTTACTCTTATAGGCTTATGTATAAAGTCGTACCATTTGTTTCAGAGTATATCACATCACGATAAAATGTTTAATTCGAATAACTGAACGTAGGACTCGTTCGTTGACAAGCTGACAGCATTAATTTAAGTGCATTATGATAGGAGTAACCCTATCAACAGCCTTTATTATTTACTAGCTTCTAAATTCTACCTCAGTTAATGGATCGTGTAGTGGACTAGCACTGTGCTCAGATATAATATAAACTAACTATGTTTGCCGCTTGCGTAGCATAGAAGACATATTTGGCCATGTTGCCAGGCGTCGTCGTCTTCAACCTCATTCGCGCGTCACATTTTCATTTTAATTGAGAATATTTATTGTCATATTTCGTCTTAGTTTAATCAAAGGCCCGATCGCACAACTTCTTCCAGATACGCGTTCACCATTTGCTGCCTATTCAATCCGCGGTTTTTTCTTCTAAATACTGTTTGGAATTTCGTTTTTTTAGTAACACGCGCTTATATAAGCATGCTTATCATAATTCGATAAACACAGTGTTTCAATAAAATTCAAGACAATAACCAACGAAAGTTTTTTAGCCTGATCTTGATACACAATGACATTCATCGGTCGACAAAATCAATGACTTGTTTGACGAATATCAACTTGACTAAAGGCCAAGTCCACCTCCTTGAATAATGTATTCGTAATCACATTACATGTCTGTAAAGATGTCGCATTTATCTGGAAAAAAACACCCGCATAAGCCAAGCCCTAGACAAATGTTTTAAGCGGTAACTTAATCGTAAGAGCACTCAAAAAATCAAAATTGTTTCTTCAATGTTTGCAGAGAGCGTCATTTTATTTTTCCGCTGGGAAATAATACCTCTGACTTTGATTATTTTCGGATGACTGTTAGGATCGAACTGGCTATAAACAAGAGACCTAACCCTTATCCACTGTTAAAGTTCATATTGTGTCCTTTCGCTCAGTTTAATACCATGAACAATCTTGTGCAATATAGCGACTTTTTGTAAGATAGATGTATTGGTCAGTTAAAATGACAGAACACATTTGCAGGCAATCAATCATTATGTTAGTTGCCTCAGAAACATTTCAACATTTATTTGTTTTTGTGGGGAAATACTTAGGTCGGAAATATGGTTAAACATGGCGCCGAGAAGCTTCTGTTCGACCATCAGGTTCGATATTCTAACTTGATTGTCCCGAAACCCTCGGCGGGATCTGTGGCGATATAGGCATGTCGCCGTCGGCAGTCGTCAAGGCGCTATGCTGATCCTTCAAATCAACCATCATTTCTCGAAGAAGCAGATCTCTTTTGTCCGTCAATACGCAGAGGTGATTACAGCCATGGTAGCGATAAATTGCTTAATAATTGACGTTACAAAATATCTGGAATAATTTCATCAAGTGAAATCGTATAACATGAATTGTTCATATTTAGATTGTGGCAATCAGAGTCAGTAAGATAACAACAGAAAGTCACATTGTATGGAGCAAAAGCTCCTTTTGTTTTTCTGTTATAATTGCATCCGTGAGTTTTATGCTGGGTTTAACATAGGATTAAGTAGAATGACTGCAGGTATATAATTAAAAAAATACAAACGATGTACGAATCATAACTGTGGTTGTATATCTCAACCTCCATATTTTTATATATATTCTTTTCTGTGTCTTGGACATGTTGAATCCGTCAAAGCTGTTCTCTCAGAGGGTTCTCATTTACTCACATTTTGCTGTCTCTTGACTCAAACTTTTGTTTACAGAATCACTCACTCTGAAAATGTCCTATTATACAAAGACTGATTTGCCTTACGGACTCCCCCTCATCGGATTAAGGTGACCCCTCACACACTACTTCGTCCTGGTATGTGTGGCTATCTGTTCACGTTTAAGTTGCCGTTTGACTCATTAAATCTCTTGCTAGGCTCGTTGACAACAATAGGGTTAGGGTTAGGGTTTTCGTGATTTTGTTCATTTCAGTACAGATTAAAACATTTAAAATTACCTTGTACGAGCTTTAGTTGCAAGACGATTTACACTTGTAGATTTAACATATATATGTACCTGGATGACGTAGGACTTTACAATCCGTAATCGTAAACGTAATGTTTTGCAACCAAATAAATTATAGTCAAACGATGCCGGCATTTGTAGTTATATAGCTATTTGATCAACATATCTAATGTTAACTTCCAATGCTTAACCTCTCTGAATGATGCTTTCCTAATATCATTTGTTCTGTCTACAAAATGTATCTATGAACAGTTAATAATCAACTGAGGGACAACTTGCGTAAACAGAATTTGCCAGTATCCGTCTGGAGTTGTTGCGTTATACTTGTATGCAAACAGCGTCTTTTTGTCTCTAGGGAAATTATATTTACTGACTCTTATTAGTTTTTCAAGAGTGTTAAGCTTTCCATGGCTATTAACACGAAACCTTACGACTGGTGATATGATTCCATGGGGAAATTTGGAATTTCCGAAAATATATGAATTCGTGTGTAACGAAGAACATTTATCTTAGAATGAGGTATAGAGATATCAACGAAATTGAGATTTTATTGATTCGAATATTAGTAATGACCCTTGACTAAGTAAACAATTGGTCCGAAACATATTTCTCTCGCATGTAGCTTAAACAATATTAATTTACACCTGTACGAGGGATTTCTAATCAGCCAATATGCTAAAAATAGATTTACTGATAAGCACAGTCCATAGCAACTGTAACAGGTAGTACAAACTTTGTACGACCTGGCCTCTATATTTATTTCATACCTTTCCCTTAATCTTAAACAAATGAAATTTAAGTGTAAAGGGTTAATATGTGCGCGTGGTCAAGAGGATTTCACAGTTGCTAAATTAAAGAGGACATACAATTGCAGAAAACATTTTGATAGAGGAAAAAGACCTTTTGAGGATCATACAGACCCTACGCTTGCAACATATACTCATACATCAGAAATTTGAAAACTAAATGTAATCTAGCCAGATATTATTTTCGTTTTTTTTTTTGCTTAAATTTATAGAAACCTTATAACTGAATAAGTATTGACATTACATACTGTTATGGTATTAAATAAGAAACAATTTTACTAGAACTATTGAAAGTGATTACAATAATTATATTGAAGATTTTACGATAGGTTGATAAATATTCCGAAAACAGTTAGGCCTTAAACACTAAGAGGTATCTGTATCAATGAATACATTGAAGTTTCAAAGGCCCTCTTGCTGTATGACAAACAACCATTCAACTCACCTTACTACAGATACACGGGATTCAGATTGATCAAGTCTTGCAGGAAATGTGTCATATGTGTGTATGCATATACATGATGACTTATATAATTAAGGAAGACCATTACGTGTGAACATTCTAACTCATGTGTTTCATTAATCCAAATTAAATTAAATTTAAATGAAGCGACCAGCTGTGAACCCGATTCCACTCAAGAGTGTCCAAAAAAGAGATAGGGTAAAAATACTGTAAAACAAAGATAATATATGCAACCATTTTCAGATTACCAGAAACAAGCGAAAAACTCAAATAACGGCGGGAAGGCTACCCGACCCCTCAGTTACTAGTATTAGAATCCACTTTGACAAAGCCATTGGCACCTCACGGTAATAAACTAGGACACTTGCCCCGGAAAATATCTAGACGTGTTACAAATAAGCCAAGTAATTTATCCTGTCGTCTGCATACACATCGACCCAATCATATGATATTTTATCAGGCTATTTGGTCGCCTGATGTTTTAGTTCCGGTCAGCTGTTCGTATGACCAGTTCTTCTAAGCCCACTTCAAGAGTTTTAACTGACCATAGGAAGCCGAAATTAGTAGGATGAAAATTCAGAATACGTGAAAGTATAAGTGGACGAATTGCTATTTGCTGTGAAATGTTAGGGCAAAGAAGGTATATTAAATATTTTTTTATAAACATCTACCTAAAAATGATATTTTCAGTTTGGCCTATGACGTCTGGACTGAAAACTCTTTGACTTTTCCTTTAAGTCAAAGAATTTGCAGTTAAGACGGCAACCTATAAATGGAACTGTAACCTATCTCTTTAACAATCGAAGCTGCAACGTATCATTATTTTTATTTTCGTTCTCATATCATTAAAATATTCGTTTATAAATGCATGATCTTCTTATATTTTAACAAAACTTAAGTGTTTTATGCGGTTTTCCCGAACAAGTACCTCATTTTCGGCTAAATCCGAGCCAAAATGAGAAATGAGTCATCTTGCACTGAAACCAACCATTTGGTCACATGGATTCACCGCCATAATTTTAAAAAGAAAAATGAATTGTTGAACTGATGAAGGTAAACAGTTGAAGGAAATTGTTCAAATTCAAAATGCTTGTGCATACATGCCGATACCTACTAAGCGGGTTAGTTGTGAAAGTATGTTCCATGAAATAGTTCATACGTAAAATGGTAAGTTTATTCTTCTTTAATAGTTATAATAAATCGCAAAACATATTTGTTTTATTAAAACCATTCCATATTTGATATTGACAAGTCTATATGATTCGGCTAATAAGTCTATTACTGCACTACAGACGATAACAAACATGTCCTCTACTTGTTACATACACGTACTTTTTCAAGTCAAGGGAAGCAAATCTTATAAAAGATGGGTAAAGTAGTCCCGACTTGTCTGCAGAGTGAATTTATCAAATGTTATCATTCACCAATATTTTTCATTTTTTCACCGCTATGCATGAAATAAATACTGACCCTCGTTTTTTCAACTTAAAACGAAATTATGTTTTTTAAAAGAAGGTGTAAGATTTTTCCAACCGCAGATAAGTAGATCCAAATATTTGACCATGCTGGAAGTCCTCACCTTGAACGCTGGCAAAATAAAATAAAAATACTGATATGTAAAAATCAATTAAAATTCATTTCAACTATATTTTGTTTAACTTAGTCGGGAGACCACCCCCATCTACCATGACCGCTTGAATAAGATAAACCGGTTAACCTCGTTTTTCGCAAAACACACTACGCTCTGGTTGGGATGAATCTTTCTTACACTCTCGGCTATGGAAGACACTGATAATGTTAAACAAATATTATTCATGATAAGTGAAATCAGTGCGGCCCTTATGTGGATGGGACATTTCTTATATGGGAAGGTGTTGAATTTGCCTTCGACGCACCCGAACCTTCGCGTATGACTTGCTACAAATATGTCTCACTCCAGGAAACTAACGTTCACCAATTTCATTGATATTTTATAAAATAAAAATGGTCAGAGATGTCAGTTATTTTTCGAATAAAATCTTAAAGTGTCATTTAACTACATTGAGCACAACTGATGCATAGTTAATGCTTCATTTACCTTGGGTGGATAGATTAGTCATACACCAGGAAGGTCTTTGAATAAAGATCTTAGTCGAATTTAGTCGTGAACTAAAATGGTTTCATTATATTGCTAAATATACAAGTGAATTGAACTTAAATCAGTATTAAAAATGAACACAAAGTTGAGGATATAAAATGATCAATATATTGCCATTTGTATATTTATTCATATTTAAGATAATTGAAGTTACGTCTCAAATTCTTTATTGAAACGGCATCCAGCAAAAAATACAATGTGCATGTATTCGAGAAGCGGACGGGCATACGTGCTTGCTTGCACATTTACAATTCTGGGAAGGGCAGTGTTATTAAATCGCTTTATTTCGTTCATTTGAATGACATAATCTCACCCTTACATCGCGCTCGCTAGTTTCAATGCTTCCCACATACGTATATCGGGTCCTCTTTTCCACTGTAGAGGTTTTTTTATTTGTATCCCGGAATGCAGTGTTGACGATAAATGGAATTCATCTGGAAACAAAACAAAACATTAATAAAACATTAACTGTTTTCATTGACAATAAACAACGTGAGATAACAATACTGTTGGCAAAAAATGTGCATCATCCGAATTATTGGCGCTGGAAAACTCGTGCCAGACAGTCTGGAAGTTTAAAATAGACGTTTTACAGCAAGTAAATACCAACAAGAAACATATATTGGCTTCATTGATGGGATTTAATGCAAGTGATGTGGCTTAAACAAACCTTACTTTCATTTAGATTTGATTTTTAAAACGTGGATAAGTAAACACTAAATTCTTAATTAATATATATATATATCCATGCTTAAGTGTACATATTGTTAGGACAGGTAACAATTATTGCGACATTCAAACATTTTTTATTAAACATGCCAAGGCGCTTACCTAAACATCTACCAATAACGACAGTATGATATTTATCAATTTATGTACCTCTTTTAGCGGTGTGTCTCTTATTTTGCGTTTGTTTGACCTTGATATCTGTGCCTTAAGGAATCAAAGTGTATGCTTGTTCATGTATTTTCCCTCGTGCTATTTAATTGTTTACAGTATGCAAGTGTAATAAATTCCAAGAGTTATATCCTGATGTCAACCATAACCAAATATTTAGAAACATATGTCTCACTGCTTCAGTACCCCATTTCACGGGGTATTTGGCTAATCATATAGGATCATTTTGCCGTTGGCAGGCCAATATATGTCTATGTGAATTACTAAAAAAGGCAATTACCAGACGCTGAGCACCATTTGCTGTCCTATATAACGTCGGTATGGTGAAAACTGTTTGTACAGACATCAAAATTGTTTGCAGAGGAATAATAAACGGACATAAATAGTTTCTTATACTCTCCCTGTTTGCAAGACAACACTTTTAGTCTCTCCCTGTGAACTAGATGCTAATATTTTATAAAAAAATGTATTACCAAACTAAAACACGATTTTATATCAAACGATGGTAATTTTTACTGTAAGCCTGCGTCACTACACGCTTTCTTACGGTTAGCCTGGATCTCTACACGCTTTCTCACTGTACGTCTTGGTCATTACACGCTTTCTTACTGTAAGCCTGGATCACAACACACATTCAAACTGTAAGCCTGGATCGTTACGCGCGTTCTTACTGTAAGTCTGGATTACTAAGGGCCGAATTCAGATCATCCACTCACACTCACAATCCAACCACATTCCCGTTAGGAATAAGGGGAGTGACACTCAAGTGATCTGTTCGTATTCACACTCATCGCTAACACTCCAGTACAAATCCAGTACAAATACATTTTTTTAAATACGTTCCCGTTTTCCATTGTATCACGTGATTTAAATTTGTAATCGTATATACTCTTGCTTTATATATTTCTTAAACAATGATAAATTAAAATTTTAATGTTTCTATTCACAAATCACTATCATTTAGCGAATATCAGCATTTCCTCCCATTTTTTAAGGCTGCTGGATTGAGTTTTTGGGAATTTTAGGCCGCTAGGCCGCTAACCTCACGCCGCTAGGCCGCTTAACTGCTTGATCGTTTTTTGAGATAAAAATAAAAACGCTCCGAGTGATAAATTTTGCATATAAACAATCATTTTAGCATTGTTTTAGAACAAACTCATATAAAAATGCTTTGAAATAGAAAACAATTTAAGACCGCTATGTTAATGTATGAATACAATATAATTGATTTTTCATTGTGTTCAAACTAAACGCATGAACAATTACTTTGAAATAAATAACAAATTTAGGCCACTGGGCCACCAACTTCCCTCAACTAAGCCGCTAACTTCATACAGGTACATTAAGTTGCCTTTTTATGCAGCCATCGATAAATTGCAACCATCATGTTTGCTGGGCGTTCAAGATCAGCACGAAACAAAACAAATATGTGATTGGCGCATCCTTTTGAAAATTTTATTTTTCATAGAAGTCCACGTTATTAAAGTACATGTACTTCAATGGATGATCCCGGTCTCTTAAATATTGTCTGGGAAAAAGGATGTCATTATGTGTTCCAAATATCTGATATATTCCGTCTTTTCTACTTGTCATGTACATCTATTTCTTACACTCATTCAGTTCGTATTCACAACCAATCCTCGAGGGCGGTTCAAGTGGCCTAGCCGAGCACTAACAAATGTCCCACTCACGCAAATCACTTGAGTCTCACTCACACCTGTGAATACGGATATACCTTTCACTCAAAAATACCTGAACAGGTATGTAATTACAGAGAATCAACTCAATGAGTGTGAGTGAGTGTGGTTGTTCTTAATTCGGTCCTAAGCACTTTATTACTGTAGGTCTGGTTAACTAAGCGCTTTCTTACTGTAAGTCTTGATTACTAAGCGCTTGTTTGCTTTATATTTTTTTTCGTATGGGGAAAATACTTTTTTAGGTTCAAAGAATTAACGTAACTTTATACGTTGTGTTAACGAAATAGAATTATTAACTGAAACTATCGTGCAAAATTGTGTTTGTGGTAGAACATGGAAAGTAAGTATAAGTTTATAATTTGTGGTCACCTAGACCAAGTTCTTACGTTTCTGGTTTGCATCATCAGCTAAATAGCTTTAATATTTACTACAGATGCATCCCCATTGAGGACTTTGAAATGGTTAGGGCTATCTTTAAACAATTAAGGTAATAAACAGTCATGAAAATAAATATCTTCGTTTGATATGTTTGCATGTCAACCAAATGAATAATCAGCTTACTATGTCAGTTATGGAATATAATAATCTCACGATATTCTTGTTCCATAGTTCTTCATTCAAAGCAGAACGATGTTCGACATGTTTCCCTAAAATTCAGATACAAATAAAACACTACAACCTCCTGGCAAAAAGACGCCTCAAGTACAAATAATAATATGCTTTGGTATGTTATACTTATATAACTTAATAAGTGTTATGGTACTACGAACAAGTTGACAGTTCTCTTATACGTTTAATGATGAAAGTGCGCATACTCTATCAATGCCATTATATAGATAATGGGCACCACTTACATCTATATTTTCAAAAAGAGAATATGAATTAACATTAATAGAACGATTTTAACCAAAAATGTAGTACCCGTAATGTAGTATTTTCAATATTTTGCTAACACAAGGAAATACACTACATTTTTGTTGATATACTGTACGGAACCAAAGTAAAATACAACCAGAATGTAAAATGCTAATTGTGCTATAGACGAATTCCAAAAGTTCGCAGTTCGGTTTACTGTATTCAAGTTTTTACCCACAAGAGATAATTTGCTCATTTGGATATTTCTATATTTTTTTCTTACAAGACATGCACATGTAGGGATACAATATGATACCACCAATCTCGTATCAGTGCAATCTTTCACTTGATATTGTTGTATGGCATTAAGGACACTCTACTTAAAACAACAATAGAAACTTTTATAAAGCAGTAATGCAAAAACAAGAAAAAAAGGAAAACAATGTAAAACATCCGATATTACAGAATAAAATGTATTCCCTTTCAACTTTCATGAAATTAAATAATCTATCGAGGCAATCATTTATGAACAACAGATAATAACACATATGTATTTTCTAAACGTCATGGATATATAATGGTTAGATGAAAGCTTACTTATACAACAATAAAGAATTTTTGATTTTTAATCAACTGACATTCATGTAATTGTAAATGGATTTGAATCTGAAAGCGTGCCATTCTGAGTCAAATAATGTTTTAAACAACAAAACAGAGGTCAAATAATCCACATAGCGATTTTGTACCAATGACATTTTTTAACAGTAGCACTTTATGCAGCGACACCCATTCCAAAGACATTCATGTTATGTTGATGCAAATAAATGTAGACATATACCAGTTGAAATGAGTTTACAACACCAAAAGATATATATGACAAACGATAAGAGACATTTGCCATTTTTCATTGTCTAAATTTGTAAGTGATCTTAAAAAATATGCGCAATCGGGGAGACTTTCAGTCGCTAGACAAAAAACATGCTTTAATAAAACGACGCGTGGGCTGCATATATATGGCTTTTATATTGCCTAGGTGTCAGTTTTTAGTTCAAATTGCATGGTAAACACATTTCGCTCGTAAAGGTGGTGACAGTGTTCAGTTCAAATGGCATGGTAAACACATCCCACTCGTAAAGGTGGTGTCAGAGTAGTTGCATTACGTGTCGCGTGGTCTACCAATTTAACACTGAACCAGACGTCAATGTCGCACAACAATCCCTCAGACTCGAAACATGTTTGGAATTGTACAGCAATATCTCCCTAGAATATTCTCTTGTTGACAGATTGTTCTAGTATCAGTATAATAAATGTAAATGTTGAAGTGCCGAGGTAATCACGTTCATATATAATGGAAAGGTCGTCTGGTACCATACTTGTGTGGTCAAAAAGGAACATTTTATACACACGTTTGCAAAAGTCTGTTTATCAAGAAACATGCAAAGCATTAACAGAATAAATTGACATCATTGGTAATTGGTTCATAAAAAATGAAAATTTGAGCACACTTAATGAGCCCTATTTAAGCTTAACAACAGTTAATTATCACAAAATAATTTAAATATATTTAAGTCTTTAGTTTTCTTTTTTAATTTGGTGAAACATTTATAGAAACTTTATTTACCGAAATAACCAGGATCAGAAAAGTTTGCCATATATACCAATTAAAAATTATCATGAAATTTCTCCCAACTTTATTATAAAACATTTATTCATGAAAAAAGTATTCTAAAATTATTAATATAGATTAACCCTGATAAATACATTTTAATAATATCATACGAGACACACATAGTTTACTTAAATGAATCCATGTCACGAAACGACAATAAACAATCCACTGTCAACGTTAATCGAAATAAGGATGCAATATTAAATCTAACGATACATCAGTGTCTGTCAGGTAATATTGACGTTATGCTATATAACCGCTTGGATATAAACGCATCAGGTTGGAAAAAAACCCGTCTGTACATCAAATTGACCTGTGTCTGACAAAAATCACTCTCTGTGATGGCGTTGTTCTTAAAGCAAGTAACTAGAGTCCTTGGGTTCCTGATAAACAGTCGTAAATCTAACATTTATTCACCCGTGCTAAATTCTTTGAAATCCGAGGTAATTACTTAGTGCTTTAAGAGGTTTCTGATGAGACAAACAAGCTCATCTCGGCACCAGCTTGTTTTCGGCTTCATATATTTATCACATTGTTGTCTTACACGCACTACGTTAGGGTCATCTTGTTTATCCGTATTTTGTCTTAGTCAAAAAGAGGATATTTATATTACATCACAGTATTGTCTGAAACGTCTTGTAAGTAGTTTAAGGATCTTACGCATTAAAATACGCCATTTCATTAAACCAACATAGGCAATGCGCTAGTAGACTACAATTTGGACAGTTATCTAACATCTTCATGATCATGGTTAATGGAATTGTGCATTATGCTGACGAGGGGTACACACTTTGATGCATTTAGAGCATTACTCAAACAACAATCGAAGGATTAAGTTGGTACGTTGAACGTTTAAAGAAGTCAATGTGAAATTGTGCATTAGACAATAAGAAAATCAATTGGATACATGGTTGCAAAGTTATCTCCCCTGAACTGTAGTTTTAGAACACATTTTGTACAAAACAGACATCTTCGAAACCGCTCTAAAGAATGCGTCAACTGTTTTCATAACAGTGTCAAATTGACCATACGGATTCCAAAAGCAGATTCCTTTAAGTTTTCTAGATTAGTTTTACCAATACATCCACTCTAATTTACTGATCTGAATATAATTGTCTAATTAAGTGAAATGACAGCGTCATTGACCTTGACACGTGACGTAAAATGAAATGACGAGGACAAGGGTACGTCATCACATTGCTTTCTACTTACCGCCTTTTTCATTATATTTTAAAACTTACTCAAATTATTGAGCGGAAAACATGGTTCTACTTTTAGTTACTGCAACATTGACTTTGGATCTAGCATCCCAAAATAAATACCAACTGGGTAAGCCTTACGCGTACACATTTTCAAAGGTAGAGGCCACAGATTTAAATGTACAGCCGATTAGCTTAATTATCTAACTATCGTATCACCATTATTATTATGCACTTGTCTGTCCCAATGACTTTCATTTGATATGAGTGTCTGTTTCTTGAGTGAACATTTTGTTGTACCAAATTGTTGGATTCAATAAGATTAATATGGTAAAAATACCCTTACATATGAATATTACTGAAACTGAGACCGCTTTATTTAATTAAGCACCTACTTTTGTACAGCATTACATTCAATAGTGTTGTTCATCAGTATCAAACATGTATTCTACATACAAATAGGAAATAAAACCTTGATAAGGACACAATATAAATAAATATTGAAAGCAAATAAAATCAGAACATAAAAAAGATTAAAGACACATTTTAAAGCATATGAATGACACGACACTAAACCTCCAAAAGCACGTTGTTCAGTTTAATTAATGTTAAAATAGATATCTAAACCAAAGCATACATGTCTCTAAAAAAGTACGTTTTCAGGATTTTCTAAATGTCTAAAGAGGCAGACTGTCTTATCATTAAAGGCAGTTTGTTCCAGAGCCTAGGGCCAACTGTTCCAAAACTTCTTTCATTAAAGGAATTTCTTTTGACATGTGCAAAGGTGTCTCAAACTGCACTTTTATTGAATCTAATTTCCTTACACATGATCTCCTTTGGGTGTGTTTAGACAATAGTTCCTGAGGATAGGCTTGTGCATCATTAACAGAACACTGGAAGATGCAACATATCAATTTGAAGTTAATTCTGGCCTTGATCGGTAACCAATGTAGTTCATTTAGAGCTTGTTTAAAAGTGTCGATTTTCCACGGTTTAAGACTAGTTTATTTTAAACACACGTCGAATACGTTGCATTTAGTGAAGATCACATTCTGCTATAGAATTACAAAAAAGTGCAAAAATGAATAATGCAAGTACAAGGATTTGTGTAGCATCTACGGTGAAAAACTAACGAAAGCCATGTTTTTTTATAGTTTAGCCTTGCGGTTCTGCATTGATTTTAACATGCTGTCGCCGTTTTTTTTTTTACTTTAATCGGTGCTTTTAATTATTCGGTATTTCCACCACAATCAGTGTTGTGGACTTTTACTCATTTAGGAATTGTTTTCTTTTCTTTCCGCTGCCAACATTCAATATATCATTGGAAAAACAATTAAAACCATTAAGTGTCTAACATTTTATTTCTACACACATACACAAAGTCTTCATTAATATTTCCAGTTTAAAAATACACCTATTTAATTAAGTCCAAAAGTCATTCTCTAATTTCTACTTAATCTCTCTCCTCATCTTAATCTCTCATCCCAACACCCCCTTTCCTGAGAAAGGCTCGGTTCATATATCCAGTTTTAAACGGACAGTGGCCGAAGAAATGCCGACAGTATTACATAATAGTGGCCCCGAGAAAAGCGGACACTCTGGCCGAAGAAATCCGGACACTATGGCCGAAGAAAGCCGGCAAATATCATATAATACTGCATAACATTGACTGAGGCCACTGAATACATAAATGCATGATTAATATTCTCTCTAGAGACCTGGGAAGAATAAGAGTGGCAAGAAGTAGACATTACAGCTACTACTCAGAAGCTTATACTGATAATTTAGATAACACCATCTGTGCATAATAATTTCTCCCAACAGAAATACTAATGAAAAGAAAACATCACTTTTCAGTGTTTTACTAAACATTTTATAGATATAAAATTGCCACAATGTTTTTTACGAGCTAAAGATTTGTCCGAGAATGCATGTAAGTACCTTAGAACACTGACTGACCAAACTGTGTCACCTGCTAGCTTTTGACTATATATATTTCATTTGTACAATATTTATGTAATTCATAACCATGTAATTCAGTTTTTGGAATGTTCTTATTAAATTTGTTTTCATTCCCAACTGTTTATTGTCACTGTACAATATTCAAGTGCTGTGTTCGTAATTACTGCATTGCTAACAGAAGTAGGCCGACAACGGTTGTTCGCAATGGGGTCAACTGCGAATAAAGAGATCGATATGGATCGGGGGTAACATTGAATACTGTTCCAGCATATGTGAGATAGAGCCAGTGAAGGAGACAACTGCCCTGTGCCTCACTGCATTCCAATGCATACGGCGATTAAAGAGTTGCGATGTTGGTTGTGTTGACACACACGGCATCAACGTGTCTCAGAGCCAAATCTGTGACTCCATACTGACTGTGAAGTACATCAAGTAGAATATCATGGTCCACGGTATCGAAGGAGGCACTGAGTGTGTGTGTGTGTGCTTCGATGTTCCCCACTCCACCGTGATAATTGATACTTCTATTGAAATGGTTATGTTATTTGTGTTTCGTGGCGATTCGTGTCTCGTTTAGTGGGTTGGGCATTGTACCTTTAAAGTGGTAATAACTTATACCCGCTTAATTTTAACCCAAAGGGTGATGCATTGCCGATATTGATATTAGAACTTAAAACTTGTAATTAACAACTTTTCATCACATTATTGTATCTAACCATG
Organism: Mya arenaria; assembly: GCF_026914265.1. NCBI lineage: Eukaryota > Metazoa > Mollusca > Bivalvia > Myida > Myidae > Mya > Mya arenaria. Next base: position 3,896,191 of record NC_069129.1, read on the forward strand.
TTAGTTGACTAGCTATACATAGAAATTCTTCGCTGAACCCACCTTAACAAATACAGTACTATAAGGGGTTAAACATATACGTTAACAGACCAACTAGGAGTTTCAACATTTCTGCACTTTGCAATTAGTTCAAGACAAAAATCATTGAGGAAAGGAAACTCTGTACATTTAGTTTGCAGATTAGACACGACCAGTACATTAAAAGGCATACACATCAGAGCAGTTTAAGGTTTTCTACAGATTTATCAGCGTAGGAAATTGTCTGCAAGGGAATATTTACGCCAGTCACACATTGAGCGCTTAATTGGTTTCCTAAAACAGTAAACTGTGTAAGACTCATGACACAAGCAAATTAAAGCAACGATTATTATCCAAAGTGTAGAAAAAAGTTACTTTTATAATCAGAACTGTTCAACCCTCATGTAAGATTTTCCAAACGATAACTGTTGTTGTCGTTGTTGTTGTTGTTGCTGCTGCTGCTACTGCTACTGCTACTGCTGCTGCTGCTGCTGCTGCTGCTGCTGCTGCTGCTACTGCTACTGCTACTGCTACTGCTACTACTACCACTACTACCACTACTACCACTACTACCACTACTACCACTACTACCACTTCTACCACTACTACCACTACTACCACTACTACCACTACTACCACTACTACCACTACTACCACTACTACCACTACTACCACTACTACCACTACTACCACTACTACCACTACTACCACTACTACTACTACTACTACTACCACTACTACCACTACTACTACTACTACTACTACTACTACTACTACTACTGCTACTACTACTACTACTACTACTACTACTACTACTACTACTACTACTACTACTACTACTACTACTACTACTACTACTACTTCTATTACTACTACTACTTCTACTACTACTTTTACTACTTCTACTACTACTACTTCTACTACTACTATACATATTGTTGTGACGATGATCTTTTTATGCTTAAGTCAAATAAATGCTATGTTCTATTATACTGTTTGACAATATACTGGTCATGACGCTCTAAATATAAGCCAGTTGCAAAAATTGGAAACTTAAAATATTGGCCATAGCTAATATTGAAAATAGGTGTGGATTAAGGTCAAAGTAGAAACACTTTTTTAAGGAATAGTGAAAAGTTAAGTCTTGTAAAAGAATCAAAGTGATACAACTAGTTGTTATGGCCTAGATCGAATAACATTTGAAATGAAATGTCGTTGATACATATTTCTTTAAAGAGTATCTCACTTTCCTGTCAACTCAAAAAGGATTCATCTGTTTGAGAACAATGGGCGGTTGAAACAGTGAAAACATTTTTGAAGATGGAATTAACTTTACCGCTGTGTGTTTTAAATTAATCAGAGATACTGTTATATATTAATGGTCTGTATATGTTAAATGAAATTCAGATTCATTTAATGGTAGGTTACACAAGTGTATAACAGTAGACGTATGCAAATATTTTATTGTACATTTTAACTAGTTTATCTTTCCTGCAATGCATTTTTGAAAAATATCAAATTGATACATAACCTCAATATGGAATCAAACTTAAGTAATTATTAACATTAAAAATACTTATAGGAAACCCTGCCCCTTATATAGTTTATTCTTATTGGTCATTAGCAATCAGCAACACTAAAGAGTGTAATTCATCTGCTTAAAGCATCAAACTTTTCCTTGTTGCCAAAGTGAATAACGATTACTACAATGATAACGTGCTAGCTAATCACATGCATTGTTTGCCATACTTTCTAGATCAGCTTAAAATTATATATTTAAGGACTGGCAAGAATGATTAGAAACTAAACAAGTGCAATTTCCATACAAAATGTGCTATTAGCAATAAATAAGTGATTTCTAAGGCTTTAATTCTCTGTTGATGGCAAACTGTAGACACATTGCATTATTACAGTTCAGTGATGCACATAAAATGCAGATTTTCCTTTTTAATTGCCATATGTTTTGTCAGAAAGACCATTTAGAACCTGAAAACTTTTTGTCGCTAGACAAGACTACTTTATAACAACACGACGTGTGGGATTCATATCAATGTATTTTATATCAAAATGTTGTCCGCATTCAGTGCAAATACTTCACTCACTCGCTCGCTCGCTCGCTCGCTCGCTCGCTCGCTCGCTCGCTCGCTCGCTCACTCACTCACTCACTCACTCACTCACTCACTCACTCACTCACTCACTCACTCACTCACTCACTCACTCACTCACTCACTCACTCACTCACTCACTCACTCACTCACTCACTCACTCACTCACTCACTCACTCACTCACTCACTCACTCACTCACTCACTCACTCACTCACTCACTCACTCACTCACTCACTCACTCACTCACTCACTCACTCACTCACTCACTCAACTCACTCACTCAACTCACTCACTCAACTCACTCAACTCACTCAACTCACTCACTCATATGTTGGCATATAGCACTTGGAGAAATATATTTCACAACCATTTTTAAATAATGTCTGTCGTTCGACGTTTTAAATGTCTAAGACATGTGTCTTAACAGAACGCAGACGCTTGTTTCTATCAAAATATGTAATAATGCTAGTTTGCAGAGGTTAAATTAGAGAAGAGATTAAGTTGAGAAACAATAGAAACAGAGAAATGATGTACAATCCATCTATGAAATTAAACGAAACGACGGGCGCCTGTTTGTTCGATGTAGCAGTTGATCTTTGTTCTTTGTTAGAGTAAAACATATAACCATATCCTTTTTAATAATTATTCAAGTTAATGTTTTTTTCTCTTTGGAACTGCAATTACTCACAGTCCGTTTATGTCTTTAGACGAATACACAATCGTACAGCTATACATATAAAATGATACATAGAACTGTCATGAATATACACATCTTCAATATATTGTTAGAAAATGTGTTTAATGTTGTTAATAAACTCATTCAGAAAACAAACATTCACATTTGTTTTCTTTAAGAACGTCTGTAAAGTAAGCAAATCATAAAATAAATGATTCAAAATATCAATGTGTTTTGCTCTCCTATCACTGATGAAGTATGTTTTATAAATACAGTAGCAGATTTGGCTCAATACAATATTGACGCAATTATATTCTTTTTGGTATATCTTATATCCTACCAAGATGTATTTTATGTTGTTGAGATGTTTGTTTATACCAAATTTTTTAAACACGGAATTTATGGTGTTCTAAAAAGTTGATAAAGTAGAACACTGTATAAAAAATGTTCAAAATTTTCTACTTCATGGCAATACATGCATAAAGGACAGTCTCTCAATTTCCACGTGAATAAATTCAGGTTAGTTGCCACAAGATTATGTAACAGTTTAATTTTGAACCGTTTAACTTTATTGTCAACAATACATTTATGATTTATATAATACCATGAATTCCATTCTACTTTTTCTCGAAGACTGCGATTCCAGTAACCATGAATGAATGGTTTTTCAAAAACTTACCTAATAAAAAGCTGGTAAATTCTTTATTTGTCATTTCGGTTAGAGGTTTATTTTGAATCTTTATTTCTAGCTTTGTGTTATCTCTAATATTTAATGATTCATTTGATTTAACAATATATCTCCAGCTAGCTGGTAAAGAATTTTTTAACGTATAAATTTCTGCCATCCCATTTGTTTTGTTTTTAAGTTTATTCAAAATTAAATGTATTTCTATGTCACCGCTATTTGAAATTATGTCACTAATGAATATCAAATCTGAATCAATCCAGGTTTTGAAGAAGAGACTATTGTTATTACATTTTATGAATTTATTACCCCAGATTATTTCCTTCCTAATATTATAAAATGTGTTAGACATTTTGTCTTGATGAACAGACATTTGTGAAAAGTGGATCCATACTGAAAGTAAGTCTTTATAAAAAATGCTCAATTTGTTTGTAAGTGGTTGTAAGGACTTGATAGAGTCAATGTTCATGTAGAAAATTAGGAAGTTCTTGCCGAATTGGTCAAACATAAGAGATGGTATTGTTTTCCAGCTTGCGCTTGTTGTACTGATAAGGTTGATAACCCATTTTATTTTCATGGCTTTAGAAAATAACATGAACTCTGGAATATCTAGACCACCTTCAAGCTTGTTACCAATAACTGTCTTACGTTTGATTTTATCTTTTTTTCCGTTCCAGAAAAACACGAAGATCATTGAATTAATTATCGTAGAAATATTATCGGGAGTTACAATATTTTGAGCTAAGTAAACAAGCTTGGGAAAAGTAAGGTTTTTATGACCGTTATTTTTCCAAAGTATGTAAGTTTTCGTTTACTCCAAGTGTTAATTAGCTGCTTACACTTTTCGATTTTGTCGGTTCAACTTAGGTTTACACATTCATTTTTATTATTTCCAAAGTAGACGCCAAGAGATTTAACATGTTTTGTAGTAAATTGTACACCATGTAACATAGTGACGGGTTGATTTTTTGATTTACCTATCCAGAGACCTAACGTTTTCATCTTGTTAAGTTTAAGACCCGAATGTTTTCCAAAGGTATCAATTATTTCTAAAACAATAGGTATTTCTATATGGTTTTTAAGAAATAAAGTAATATCGTCTGCAAGTTGGGTAACTTTAATGTTGTTTTCTTTTACTTTTATACCTTCATATGTTTCGCAATGTTTCAGTTTAATTGATAAAAATTCAACAACTATAATAAAAAGAAGAGCAGAAAGAGGGCAGCCTTGTCGAACGCCACGTTGTAAATAAAATGAGTCTGATATCCATCCATTGTTTGCTATTTTGGACGTAATATTGCAATAAAGAGTCTTAACCCATCTTATAAACGAGTTCTTAAAGCCGATTTTTTTCAATATGTCGACCATAAAAGGCCATTCTACTGTGTCAAAGGCTTTTTTGAAGTCTAAAAATAGAATCGCACCCTCTTTGTTATAAAGATCAGTATAATCTATGACGTCATCTATAAGTCGTATATTGAAACCTATATTTCTGTTCTTGATATAACCTTGCTGATCAAAACTTATAATTTTCGGTAGGACTAATTACATGCGTTTTGCTAAAATCTTTGCCGCTAGTTTATAGTCGATATTTAAAAGGGATATTGGACGCCAATTTTCAAGGTTTTCGGTATCACCCTTTTTATACAATAGCGAAAAAACTCCTTGTTTTTGAGTAAAAGATAATTCGCCTTTTTCATAGCTTTCGTTAAAGAATTAATGACAAGATTTCCAATTATAGACCAAAAGGCTTTACAAAATTCAACTGTCAGACCATCAAGTCCAGGACTTTTATTCAGTTTCATTTCATTGAGCGCTGCTGTCGATTCTTCGTGAGTTATTTTGCCTTCGCATTTATCAGATAAATTTGGTTCCAAAGTGGTAGGTATGTTAACATCGGTTATATATTGAGTATATTCCACATTGTCTTTATATTTTTTGGTGTACAAATCCGTATAGAAATTAACTTCTGCATCTAATAATTGTTTTGTTTCAAAGACTCTGTCTCCATCAACAAGTATTGAATTAATAACTTTTCTGCTTTGACGTGATTTCTCTAGATTAAGGAAATATTTAGAATTTGTTTCGCCTTTTACAATAAAGTCTATTTTTGAGCGTATTTGAGCACCGGTCGCCTTACTTTTATATATATCATTTATTTCTGATTCGATCATGTTAATTTGTATGCTAGTTTCATGTGGTTTTTTATCGTTATCCTCGTACAATAGTTTAAGTTCTTTTTCTAATTTAGTCAGATGATTATGCTTTTGTCTTGAAAGACGTTTACAAAATTGAATTGTTTGATTTCTAATTTCTATTTTACAAAATTCCTATTTTGCTTGAGGGTTAACATTCGATTGAATTTGCTGATTAAGAATATTTTTATGCCCCCCTTCGCAGAAGAGGGGTATATTGCTTTGCACAGGCATGTCGTATGTCGGTCGGTCGGTCGGTCGGTCCGTCGGTAGACCAAAGCTTGTCCGAGTGATAACTCAACAATTCCTAAACGTATGGTCATCAAACTTGACATGAAGGTTGGGCCTGACCAGTGAATGACCCCTATTGATTTAAGGGCTCATCGGGTCAAAGGTCAAGGTCACAGTGACCTTTAATGGTAAAATAATTTTAAGCTTGTCCGAGTGATAACTCAACAATGCCTAGACCTATGGTCATCAAACTTGATATGGAAGTTGGGCCTGACCATTAGATGACCTCTATTGTTTTTGGGGCTCATCGGGTCAAAGATCAAGGTCATAGTGACATTGAATGGTAAAAGGTTGTCCGAGTGATAACTCAACAATGCCTGAACCTATGGCCCTCATAATTGACTTGGAGGTTGGGCCTGACCAGTAGATGAACCCTATTGTTTTTGGGGGTCATCGGGCAAAATGTCAAGGTCACAGTGACTTTGAATGGTAAAAGGTTGTCCATGTGATAGCTCGACAATGCCTACACCCATGGCCCTCAAACTTGACTTGGAGGTTGAGCCTGACCAGTAGATGACCCCTTTTGTTTTTGGGGGTCATCGGGCCAAAGGTCAAGGTCACAGTGACCTTGAATGGTAAAAGGTTGTCCGTGTCATTACTCGACAATGCCTGCACCTATGGCCCTCAAACTTGACTTGGAGTTTGGGCCTGACCAATAGATGACCCCTATTGTTTTTGGGGGTCATCGGGTCAAAGGTCAAGGTCAAAGTGACCTTGAATGGTAAAAGGTTGTGTGAGTGTTAACTCAACAATGCCTGCACCCACGGCCATCAAACTTGAATTGGAGGTTGGGCCTGACCAGTAGATGGCCCCTATTGATTTTAGGGGTAATTGGGCCAAAGGTCAAGGTAACAGTGACTTTGAACGATAAAAGGTTGCCCGAGTGATAACTCAACAATGCCTGCGCCCATGGCCCTCAAACTTGACTTGGAGGTTGGGCCTGACCAGTAGATGACCCCTATTGATTTAAGGGGTCAGAGGTCAATGTCACAGTGACCTTGAAAGCAAACTCGACAATTCCTGGACCTATGGTCATCAAACATGACATGAAGGTTGGGCCTGACCAGTAGATGACCCCTCTTGACTTTGGGGGTCATAAGGCCAAGGGCAAGGTCACAGTAACCTTTAACGCAAAAAAGTTAACAAATCTTCTCCCAGTGATATCTCAACAATGCCTGAATCTATGATCATCAAACTTGACATGTAAGTTGGTCCTGACCAGGAGATGTCCCTTATTGATCTTAGGAGTCATTGGGTCAAAGGTCAGGTTCACAGTGACCTTGAATGCGAAAATGTTTCAAGTGATTATTGGACAATGCCTGCAATCATGGCCCTCAAACTTGACTTGGAGTTGTGTCTGACCTGTAGATAACCCCTTATGATTTAAGGGGTCATTGGATCAAAGGTCAAGGTTACAGTGACCTTGAACGAAAAATGCTTGTCTGTGTGATATCTTGTCAATGCCTGCACCCATGGCCCTCAAACTTAACATTTAGATTTTTGGTGACCAGCTGATGACTACTATGGATTTTGAGGTCATAGAGTCAAAGGTCATGGTCATAACACACTCTATCCTCAAACTTTGAATGGTCATAATCTTAAAACTGCCTTAACGGCATACAATGTTAGCGACAAATCAGCTGTCATTTCGGTCCATGCATATTTCATTCAATTGTCCATATAATCCTGACAACATGGCGCTCGAGGGGGGGGGGGCATAATGTTTGACAAACATCTCTTGTTAATTTTGGCTTTGTATTCTTTGTTTTCGAGAAGAGAGTTATTGAATTTCCAATAGCCAGGACCACGTGTATTAGGTAGTTTAAATTTTAGTGAAATGGCCATGTGGTCTGTTGTTTGTATTATTGCGGGTCTGATGTCTGTTGAAAATACTTGAGGAGTGAAGTTGTGGTCAATAAGCCAATAGTCAATTCTGCTTTTTTCTGTCTCATTCTTACGTCGCCAAGTAAACTGACATTTATTTGTATTAAGGACTCTCCAAATATCACACAATTTATGAGTTTTGATAAGGCGTGTGAAGTTCTTAGCAGTTACAACATCTGATTGTTGTGATTTTGTTATTTTGTCATTTATGTTTAACGTATCGTTATGGTCGCCGCCGATTATCTTAATCCCTAAGCATTTCTCCGAAATAACATTTGATAAGGTTAAGTAAAAGTCTTTTCTTTCTTTTTTCTTGTTCGGCGAATACAGATTTACTAGTGTATATGTATTTTCAAGTATTTTAAGATTTAATAAGATTTATCTACCATTACAATCACAAATTTGGTCTAATATATTGCAGTGGAGGTCATTTTTTATTAAAGTAGAACATCCTTTACTGTTTGATTCCCCGTAACTATGTACTAGTCTCCAATTATTAAACTCGTCCCTTACATGATGGTCTATATTGTCAGTAAAATGAGTTTCTTGTAAAAAGCAACATCTGCCTTTTGATTATTAAGCCATTGAATTACACGTGCACGTTTATTTCTATCTCTTAAACCTTGAACGTTAAGCGATATAAAGTGAATTATATGATGTTGCATTTTAAAGCTAATTGATATTTAACAATTGATTACGTTATTACTTATTTCTGACGTTTAGTAAGGATTCTGCAGCCAATTGTATAAACGTGTATAAGTCCTAACCGGCGGTTATCTTTTGGTTATCTTCCTAGTTTGGTCAAGTTATCCGAAAACCGATTGTATAAAAATTAAGTTATCCTAACCAGCACGTGATTCAGCTAACTTTTGGACAAAATTTAACCGACCTCTGGGAGTATGGTTATCTGACTTATCCAAAACAAAGATGGCGGACCAGACATAAAAAAAGCTTGATTCCCAACTTATTTCGACGATTTTACAGACACATGGACACTGCCTAAATAGAAAACAAATGTTATAACATCGATATAAATGAGTAATTGTAAGCATGATTGTGATTTGAGACCTTACTGTATCATTCAAATAAAATGTCATAGATAAAAATATAGATAATTTATTTATCTCATATTGTATATAATAAATTTATGTTTCAGTTGAGTGGTTTTACCAGCCAAAGTCGAAAGAACCAGTGTTGATAAGTTCTACACATGTCTGCTACAGTAGGGAATGGAACCAACATCAGATCTAATGCATCAAGAGCAGTGAGGATATACATAGCATTATCAGGTTAGTTTGTTAACAAAACTATATTGTGAAATTCAAGACATATTCCAAAACATATACACATGTAGCAGTATACTCAGTACAGTCATTTAAATAAAAGAAAAAATATATATATTTATATATGCTAATTGGGTTCTTCATAATTCAACCTTCACTAATGACAGTTAACATAAATATCATATAATTAAGTGAGAGCAATACTTAATAGGAATTATTAAGAATGCCTACCCTACCACATAATATGGGTAGGATATTGAATATCTGTTTGTCTGTCTGTCTGTCTGACTGCCTGGTGTCAAATTGTCTTGAATACTCCACTTAAGGGAAATGGGAACATTTTAAATGGAGTTTTACATGAACATTCAAATGTTAAGCATGGATATTTATACTTCTGCTTTATTGCTTATTAAATAGTTTTAAATTGAGCATTGGGGTATTATAGAGACAAATTTGCATTCGTTGCATTAAAATCATGTTTTGACATTCAAGTTCTTGTTACTTATATAGGTTAGTTTTTCGTGGTGTTTTAAAGGGGCTTTCCCTTCATTGGCAAAACTATCATTCATCTACCTTTAAAATGTGTTCAAATGCCTAAACGCACATACATGATTGTTATGATTTAAAATATATATTCATTTTACTATTCTTTAGATTGTAGCCACTGGATGATCAAGTTCATCTGACAGACACCTGTTTTAGGAAACACCACAAAGTGGAACTTAAAAGTTTATGAGAGGAATAGAAAATGTTTCAAATTGATGCTCCCAGCGGGCTTAATTGTCAATGTCCTATCTTGAATGGACAGGGTTAAATAATAAATGTTTATTGTAAATTTATAAATTAATCATCAGATTTGTTTTCTTAGATATTTTTCTTACAATTCAAATTATCATCCTAATGGGTAGTACCAACAGTGTAATATAAAAAAAATAATAAATACCACTTGTCATGTTGAAACAATGTTTAGTTTGACTATTGTTTTTAATAGGAATGCACCAAAAAAGTCATTTTATATTTAAATTTCACTATTAATAGTTTTCTTTATAAACTATTCATTTAACAGTAAATGGCTGGATTGGAAAATAAACAATAGTAATTGACATTTTTATATATTGACACAGGACTGCATTTACTGTAAAAATGGTTTTAATAAAGAACATTTTGTCTAAATGATATATGGTTGGTTTAAACAAAATTCTTATAACAAATATGATAAAATAAATACATTATTGCTAGAGTGTGGTTTTATTGACTTGTTGTTTGTAAAATAAATTTGCATGTCTCTTCAACACTAACATTGAAGATTTGATTAATCTTAAATACATGAGTATGTTGTTACACAATGACTTTGAATTTATTTACATAGTTTCATGAAAATAAAGACAAGAAATAATATTGTATATTTGTCTGTTGATTTTGTGGTCCTGGTAAGTGGAAATGGAATCATGCAATGGTTTATATAAGGCCATATAGATATAAGTTATTAATCATATTATGCTGAGATGGTTAAATTGTAAACTAATAATTTCTCTGTGTTGATACTGATACCACAAGTTACCTATAATATAACTGAGTTTAAATTTGAATAATAATACCCATATACTATTACAGTCAAAGCTATTTAGAATAACATGTAAAACTAAACGTTTTAATGTGAACATATAAAAACATGATAATTTTATTAAATTTGTATCAAAAGGAATGGCCCCATACAAAACTCATTTGATTTTTTCAAGGACAAAGTTGAAACTGACTATACATTCCTTAGATGGCATCTTTCACAAAAACAACACACTTGAATGGACGAAGCCATTGCATTTTAATGAAAGTGATACTTTTTATTTCGGGTTAGCAAATACAATTTATTGGCAGCTGGTATTCCCTGAAAACTTGTTACGGAATATTGAAGAAGATTATATGAATGATGTTTGCATGCTCATGCATTTTTATTTGCTGCAATATCAACCATATTGTGCAAAGTAAAAGTTCAACACCCCTGTTTCCGGAATGAGCTAATCCATTGAGATGGTGCATGTGTAATATCTATCAAACTATTTTTTACAGAAGGAGGGTATACATTGTTGACAGTTTTTTCAGATAACTGGTTGAACATTTACCATTTTAATATGCTGGGCAGATTTAATGAAGTTTGTCATTAAATCTGCCGATGCACAGAACCCTATAAAGAGGAAATATGCACTTGAAACAGGTAAGTGCGATTTTATTAAATTGGTACTACTGTACCATGATATATTAGATTTTCATTTGTCATTTTCATTTTCAAAGGTACACCATAAGCCCTATATATTGGTGTATATTAAAATAATAGGTACATGTTTACGCTACTTAATGGATATTGGATGTGTAATGGATTTGATGTGTATTTTTTCATTAAAATTCAACAACCTGTTCGTAATGTCGTTGTATATGCCAAACAAGTCTATGATGTTAACAGAAAAATGCGGTAAACACGCACTGACCGGAACATTGTTTATCAGTGCATAGTGGGTATTTTTATGAAGTTTTGGTTAGGTTAAAGTTGTCCAAGTTGGTTAACTTAGCCGCCGCATTTTCTGCCTTTATACAAACGGATAAACGGTTTGGATAAAATGGCCAACTTGGTTAAAGTTAACCGCTGGACAACTTTAACCATCGGTTAAATCTAACCAACTTTTATACAATTGGCTGCTGACGGATATCTAAATCATAACGTTGGTTAAGTCTTTTAGAGTAGCAACCTTAATACGAAAGGCGAAAGTTAAGAATTGCGAAAGGAACCATCATATTCAATTCCTAGTACACAGTTGAAAAATGAACTTCGAATGAACTAAATTAAATGTGTATAGAAATGTGAATCTAGATTTCTGTCAAAAGATAAACAATTTGGTTTAACATCAATAGGATAGACATAGCAAAACCAGTCAGTATTTTGATATAAAAATATTGATATGTGCATTGCAATTCCTGAAATAAGAAAAATATACAAAGTACAATTTATTAAGAGGTATCGTTTCGTATCTAGATATCTATCAAAAGGTAAACAATTCGGTTTAACAGTAATATAGTCACAACAAAATATGTATAATGGTTTGTTTGTACAAAACAGAGTTTGGTATGAATTTATTGCAATATTTAGTATAAATAACGATGAACTTTGCATTCAGTGCTAAAAGGTTTTAAGTATCGTCAAATTTAATGTCAGTTAGAACAGTTGAAAAAGCTGGGTTCAATATAGTACTTGCCACCTGAGTGAACAATCGGTACAGATATTGGACAAACGTAAGGCCAAACAAATTAAGTTTGTTTGTCGGTCAAGTTTTGTAATTAGAAAAACAACAACAACAAAACAAGACAAGTTCGTATAGTGCAATATATAAACTTGTTGCAATATTTTTCTATATTATTTAAATTTACCTTAGCAAAATGACTCATACATTTAAAAAAAAATCTTTGTGCAATATTTTACATTGATATATATGGAATGCCCATATTCTTCATTTAATATAAACATTTTGATATAGATGCATAAACGCATGGATATTTTAATATTTTTTCCTATGTACTAATATCTATACATATATAGGCATGTACTTATATACATATATATACATACACGCACATACATATATATATATATATATATATATATATATATATATATATATATATATACTTTTTTTTTTAAAACACACTATTTTTACTTCTTCTTGGTCTTCTTAGAGACTGCCTGATCGTGAAAAACCTCCGTAGGAGTGGGGGGAGAACGTTCTGGAGCAAGTCCTTGTTTGCCTTTATTGGGAGTGTCATTCATGTTACTAGTATTTGACATCATTACAAACTGTTCTATTTTATGCTGACCTGCGCTCGGAGTTCTCGAGGAAGATGTTCTGTTTAGACTGGCTACCCGACGTTTAGCAGCTTGCTTTTTTGGAGAGCTCTGCTTTCGCGTTGGAGAGGAACATACTGTTGTTTCATCTGACGAAACTGATGATTCTTTCTCGGAACTTTCGCCGTCGGATTCGGTCGCTGATTCATATTGACACTCGTTTTGCTTATGTCCAGATTGATTTGGAGCAAACCCACTCATTGACACACTCTTTGAATTTATGCCCTGTTTGAAGACATTTTGTGCACTTTAGCTCTAGCTGGTTGCCAGTCTTATTTTGGCCATAGTGGATGACCCGACCTACAAATTGGCCGAAATACATGAAATTTGGTAGGGGTTCCTTGAGGGAGGAGGCTTTTACTATGACTAACCTATCGCCGTTTTAAAATTTGTTAAACGGCCGTCAATTCGCAATTTTTCGCGGATAATTTGTATAACCTCAGCGTTACGCAGCTTAAGGCTTCTTGTAATGATTCCATCATCGGCAGACAGTGGAATGTTCTTTACTCGTACACGTACAGTGATTTCCCCGTCTAATCTACCCGGGTTTGTAGCTAGCACGCGTAACTGTTTGCCCCTAAAGGGAACCCCATCTGCCATTAACTTCACCTTGTCATCTAAATTATCAAGATATATACGCCACATGTTGCGAATTCTCTGTAAACCTTTTATGTGGGTAGATTCAATCTTTGTTGCAATGGCTTTGAACAGTTCTGTATGACCGATCCATTCATGCTTCTCGGGTTTTCTCGAACCGAATAGTTCATATTTCATCAGGAATACGAGCGGGACGCCATGTTTGTTTTGGTCAGTGACCTCTAAGTGATCAATGTTATTTTCCATAATTTTGGTTCAAGAGAAATTAGATAGCGTTTAAACAACAGTACCTTTGAATCCCTAGATATATATAGTCCTCTTTATAACACTTTTAGCTCTTGATAGCTTGTTAATATGAGTAAATAAGAATAGTTATATCCTGACGAAGAAACACAACCTTGGTACATGTCGCTTACATCAATTCAAGTGAATGTTTGAGCATCCTTCTTTTTTTTTTTCTAATAATATATTCTAATATAACGAACTGACATTACAGGTCTCAATTTTTAGATAAAACATTAGTTAAAACACCGATATTAAATAATAATAATAATGTCGTATGGTATATGATGTTTTGTTATGCAATCAACGAAGTCGATTTCATACACCACACATACAATAGGCAATTTGAACAATTTAATAGAAGATCGAAATGACCCAGTGACTATATTTCTGGAAATAAGGACCCACTAAAATGTAAATAAAGAAATAACTTTAAAAACCAGAGGAATGAAATTGCCGACCGCTTGACGACCAACACAATGTCAGATAAATCCTTCTCATTACAACTATAATGACTCGTTATATATGCTGACGAAAACTTGTAGACAATGTAAACCATGTTGCTTACGTTGGACTTATGTTTTGCTTTAAGTCACAGTTATAATGAAATACAACATGTACTATTTCGTTCATAAGGTGCATTAAAATGGAAATCAGATTGTTAACTGTGCTTTACGTGTCCTCTTTAATTTCAAGATAGAATGTCCTGCATATTGAGTACATTGAAGCTAACTGTATGATTAAATCATTCAGCCATATCATAGCAGTGTGATAAGTTTGAGGTCTTCGTCAAACAATATAACTGTATTGCAAAATTAGGAATGTGAAGAAAAAGACATACAAACGCGCGCACAAACACCCCCCCACACACACGCACCGCCGTAGGTACGCATGCATGCACACGCACGCATCCTTTCTTATTACTCAATAAATATGAAAAACACAGCTCTGATTTGAACATTTGATGTTAATTTATTGAAACAAGCATTTTTTTATACTTTATACGAAACTAATTTGTTCGATGTCTGACCCTAAGAACCATGAACGAGTCCCCTTTAAAGCGGCAAAGAACCATATGATGAATTAGCAGGAAAAAAGATTATTGTCAAAAACTGACATAAACTTGGTACCGATGTGTACAATGCATTGAAACTAACTTACTGAAGTACCACGTAGTTTACAATTAATAAATTTGTCGCAGTTTTTAAAAAAAAAGGACTATTAGGTACGTATATCTAATATAATTTATTCTTATGCATTATTGGCTAGTCGATGTTATCACGTGATATCACCAATTAATGTATAAAGCTTAAATATTCCAAATGGTAAAGGTAAGGGTAAGCCTTCGTAGCACAGTGGATAGTCCCTTTTTTGAAAGTGAAGACGTGCAGCCCAAGACAAAATAAACCATCAGTGATTCTTAAGGCCTTCATTCTTAACTTGATTGCCCTTGTGCTGTTTAGTTTCGCCCTCAACATTAAAAACAATAAAACTTACTTTGACATAACGTTTACGCACGGCTGGCATTTCTGAGATTTATATATTACATTTATGACAATTGCAATTCAATTTTTGCAAAAATCAATTGAGTGTTTGAACAACTATTAAAAATAAAGTTAGAACAGAAAAGGTTTCGAAACAATGCTTTAATGTCTAATAAAATGATCTTAATAATGTATGTTTAACATTACAATGAAAACAAATCTGCCTTTGTTTATGGTTTATTGCCCACTGTCTTTATATTTCTTTTAAGACAATTAACCAAAAAAGTAAACACGGTTAGCTCCCTGTGCCGTATACGAGTATAACCTGGCAGCTGGAGCATGTAAGTGGATGTCGATTCGTTGAGTGCAGTAGACACCGACAGCTGCGTAGGTGGTGCAGTGGTTCCGTGCTAAGTCAGACAGCCCGTCGTATCCATGTCTAGCATCCGTACAGTAGAAGTGGCGTTGCTGGTTTGCATGGCTTATGACCTTTCTGTAACAAGTTATAAGGTATTTCCCATACACGTATATCTTTTATTATAACTGGCTCACAGGTGCACTTCTAATGCTAAATGCAGGCCTTTCCTTTTAAGCTCTTCGATTTTCTAAAACAAACACAATTAAGGGCTTGCTATGTCAAAGCCATCAAGCCCTCAATTCGATATGACGGTTGTTTTACTGTAAAGACTTAACAATGTCGTCAACAACGGTTTACTATTACTTACTGGTGTGTCAAAGTTGTCAACAATGGTTTACTTTTACTCTTGCCTTACTCTTGGCAATGAAAGCAACAACGAATGTAGATGTAGGCTTAGATCAACTTGTGATAATTGAAGCCTCCAAGAATAAAATATAAATGGGCTCTAGCTGGGCAAGCCCAGTAACCATTTTTTTTTGAAAACGATATGATGCGTTTTATGGCACAACGCCATGTATGAGGGACACTGAACGTGAGAAACACAATATACACATCGCAGATGGCCACATGCATTAAAACATCATTATCGAATAAAATGTTTGAGTTTCCTCCTTAGAACAGTCAACACTGTTTTGTTTTAAAACTTTATTTGAGTAATCGTCCTCATACTTGACCAAACCACCCGTTCTCTGGCTCGTTTCAATATATTTTTTATTGCCAAAAAGATAAACCTTAATCAGAACCAGCATCAACTTCTTTGCTCTGATTTAGTTTTGATTTTTTAATTTTTGATTAACATTGAGGAAAAGTGTGTCGTTAAGGCAATATTTACTAGTTTAAGCCCCCAGTAGACTCGTATTCCAGTGAACGCGCATTTCACTGACCGTTCTAAGGCGGTTATCAAGTCTTTCATAGGTTAAGTTTTTACACGCGTGTGTGGTCTTTTTGTGGTGATTTTATTTGTGTGCGTGGTGTTTCTATGTTTGGGTATCTAGTTTATGGCCTTGTACAGGGTTTATGTTTGAATGATTGTACTACTGGGCTTGTCCCTGTATATTTCAAAGCATTAATGAAAACAATGAAAAATAACATAACACATTAAGATCATTGAAGTAGACATAACCCCGTGTTCTTAAATTGATGAACAGACTTTCAGTTAATAAATACAAGCTCTTTATTATATTGTCTACACAATACATGATATAAAAACTGGGAAAAAACTATACCTTTACAAACTCAAACCAAGAACAGTAGCCGAAAGATGGCTCTTGTCCATAGCCTTTTTGGTCTTGTCAACACTAGCAACACTTATGGAACGTCCATTTTTACTTTGCTGGTTGTAGTCACATGCGTGGTTGATGAGATTGTCTTGGCCATACGTTCCCGCGGCAATCACTTGCCAGTGACGCCAGTAGTACTGAAACAAAAGTGATACACATTAAGTTTTTGTTTTCCATAGAACACACAGCAACAATCATAGACTTGGTGTCCTTGTCAGCATTGCTATTAAGCAAAACATTGGCCATACCTAATGCATATTTGGATAAAATTAAAATTTGCTATGCAAATGTGTAGAAAAAAAAATATAAACTTACAAGGTAGTCCATGTCTTAACTGAAACCAAGATTATTTTCAAAAAGTGCAATGATCAAAGCCAAATAAACACCAAACCAGAGGCATGTAACGCAAAAAGACAATACAAATAAGACAAGAATTGAAATATCGTCATCGTGAATTTTTTGAACACCGCATTAGCGCAGTCAGTAAAAACTGAGTAAACACCTCACTCGTGATTATTACCGGTTTAGCAAAGCAAACGAATATGGCTTTGAAAATTGGCGTTTAATGTACCTTCATCAAACATAGTTTAATTTTGGTGTCTGCTCCTTAGCTGTTTAGTTTAAAAATAGATGTGCCATAACCTTTGTGTTTTCATCCACGTAATTACTGCTTGTGCCTGGAAAGATTTAATGTAGGCCCCAGCCGTTAAACAGTTCAAGATATTTATTTCCAACTCGGTACACATGTTTACAATGATACTGCTCACAGGTGTAACTAGCTACACTTTGAGTTGGTCAACTTCTAAACTGCCGAATCTGTTTTAAATGCATTTTCCCAAGTTCTTATGTTATTTTGGGTGGACTGTTTATTGCACAAGCCGTAA
The DNA here is from genome assembly GCF_026914265.1 of Mya arenaria. Classification (NCBI taxonomy): domain Eukaryota; kingdom Metazoa; phylum Mollusca; class Bivalvia; order Myida; family Myidae; genus Mya; species Mya arenaria. Next base: position 3,914,164 of record NC_069129.1, read on the forward strand.
TGGTAGCGATTCAGTCAAAAGGTAACATTGCATGCAGTGTAAATAAAGTTAAATTGACCCAATCTTTATCGTTGAGTTACGATACCTTTTTGGTAAGCATACTGTACAGGTGATTGGAGAAGTCCGTATTGCTCAGCACCCTTTGCGTATTATTTGCTGCGATGTCGTTGATGTCACTGTTGATCTGTGCATGATAATTTCGTACAATGGTATTATCAATCGCCACCATCTAGTCCTTAAATTGTCTGAATCGATTTTTCCTCATTTTGTTTGAGAGCTTGGTGTGGATTGTTACTGAGTTCGGCATATGGCATCAAGAGGTTCAGGGTGCCAAGCATAAACCTCTGGGTTTCTCTTCTGTCATTGTTGATGTGTACCGAGAATTCTTGGAAGAGTTCGCCAGTTGTCAGGCCAGCACTCACAATCCATTGAAAAAGTTGAACGCCAGATGAGTCGTAGGTGTGGTCATATGTGTTTTTGAACGCATTTGCTTCAAATTTGTAGCCCGCTGAATTGGTAACCTTTGACAATGTGATAAGTTTCGACTGTAGGGCCTTAATGTTTGATTCCAATCTTTGGAATTGTACCTGCGTATGAAAAAATGCGACCTCTCGATGAAGCTGTCCAAATTGGACATCAATATGATCGAATCGATTTTCAACTTGTGTGAACAACTTTTTAAGTAGCGTTAATTCAGGAGACTCCACACCAACGACACTGAAGGCAAGTCCTACAAATGGACCCAAAACACCAAGAAAGGAGCTGTATTTTTCGACTAGAGCACCTGCAACACCCCAAAAATCAAGTTTGTCGATTTTATCAGCGATGAATTCGGCAGCATTGAAGCCATTTACGATTTGGCTCTGCTGGTCCGCAGTAAGTCAATGGTGAAAAAGAAAACGTGTTGAAGATTCGGCACGTACACAAGACGCCAAAATTAATCCAATAGCCAGAACAATGCAAATGATGAAATCCCGCATTGTGGACCTAATAGTTAAAACGAATATAATAATTATTTCAAGTACAAAAAACATCTTGAACTAGAGCTATCACTGAAGGTGATTAATACCCCCGAACGCCGTTCTGATATGAAATTGCAGTCACCTATTTGGAAAGCCAACCTATAAATGACAACTTTATTTTATGGACTATCGTCAGTTATTCATTTTTTGATTATGTTTTTAAAAGTTAGAAAAAAGGCTTTAAACAATATCAGTGATGCTAATACTGAGATGTTAATACTGATATATTTGATGTTCTAAAGCACAGAATATACGATTGCCTATGACCATCTTTAAATGAGTTAAGTTACTTTTTTATACCAGTAGTTTAAAAGTAATGGTTTATATAAACATATTTAGAAAGGAATACACATAATATGTTATGGATGGGGTTATTTTTGTTTTGTACAATTTCCGATTGTTATTGTTCAAATTAGAAAATAACGCTTTTATAATTGTTGTGCATTGCACAAGTTTACATGGCATTTCCAGTTATGCTGAGGGACAAAATTTTGATTGAAGAGAAACAAACAAAAGAGCACTAAATATGTATGTGAAATATAAACAAACCATTTTGCCTGAACTTTATGTATTCATCAACTTGGTTCTTCCATCAACTTTATTTAAACTGTTATCACTGATGGCCTTTTTATGAAGAAGACAGTTTATAGACATTTGGCATTTGTGGAGTCTTTGTATACAATTTATGACATACAACACTACACTGATTTGAAATTGAAATTGGAGATATGCTGGTAATCATCGTGGCATTTCCAGTCCTTCTTAACCTTTTTCGTCTCATCTAATTAAAAATTTGATCGGTGCTCTACCACTGTATGAAGTTTTATTACATTCCCTCTGGTAGTTGTCAAGTGTTGCACCGGACAATAAAAAGTAACAAAGGGCAATAACTCTGCAATTAGCTAAAATTTAGTTGTGGTTCCTGTACACTGCACTTCCTCTCATTATGATCTATCACTGTATGAAGTTTTATTAAATTCTATCCATTAGTTTTCAAGTTATGCTCCGGAAAAGAAAAGTAACAAAGGGCAGTAACTCTTTAATTAGCTGAAATAGAATTGCGGTTCCCGTACACTGCACTTCCTCTCATTATGATCTGTCACTGTATGAAGCTTTATTAAATTCCATCCAATAGTTTTCAAGTTATGCTCGGGACAAGAAAAAATATTAAAGGCCATAACTCTGTTATTAGCTAAAATAGAGTTATGGTTCTTGTGCACTGCACTTCCTCTCATTGTGCTTTACCATTGTATGAAGTTCCAATGAATTCCATCAAGTAGTTTGCAAGTTAATGTATGGAAAAAAAATTGACAGCAAAAAACAAACAAATAAAGGGCAATAACTCAGTAATTAGGTAAAGTAGACTTATGGTTCTTGAACACTGCACTTCCTCTCATTGTGCTTTACCATTGTATGAAGTTTCAATAAATTCCATCTAGTAGTTTGCAAGTTAATGTCTGGAAAAAAAATTGATAGCAAAAAAAAGAAATTAAGGGCAATAACTCAGTAATAAGCTAAAGTAGAGTTATGGTTCTTGAACACTGCCGTTCTCTCATTGTGCTTTACCATTGTATGAAGTTCCAATGAATTCCATCAAGTAGTTTGCAAGTTAATATCTGGAAAAACAATTGACAGCAAAAAACAAACAAATAAAGGGCTATAACTCAGTAATAAGCTGTTATGGTTCTTGAACACTGCACTTCCTCTCATTGTGCTTTACCATTGTGTGAAGTTCCAATGAATTCCATCCCGTACTTTTCAAGTTATACTCTGGAGGAAGTAAAGTAAAGAAACAAACGGCAATAACTCAGTAATAAGCAAGAATAGAGTTATGGTTATTGTACATTGCACTTCCTCTTATTATCCTCTACCATTGTATGAAGTTTAATCCTATTCCATCTAGTAGTTTTTAAGTTATGCTCCGGACAAGGTTAATTGCAACGGACCGACCGACAAACCGACAAACCGACCCACCGACTACAGGATGACTCCAATATACCCCCTTCAAACTTCGTTTGTCGGGGGTATAATTAATTAACGGCGAACAATCAACTATCGGTCAAAGTACATAATCAGTTCATCAAAAATAAAAAAAATATTTCGTATTACATAAAGATTAACCATCCGTGACCCGGTACCTATCCCCTTCTCTAAACAGTTATGACCGAGCAGTTTTTCCCTCTCGAAACAGACATGACCCAGCAGCATCTCCTTATCAAGACAGACATGACGGAACACCTTTAAATCTATTTAGAAAATACTGAACTAGTGGCTTTGCTACTATAAAGATACAAATAACATTAGCACCTTTCCCCTTTTCTCGAAACTCGTAAGCTAATATTTTTTCCCTATCCAGACAATTATAACCCAGTACATTCAGACTTAACCCCTATCCAGTCAGTCGGAACCGATCTTCTTTGCCCGTTTCCAAAGGGGAAAAACCCGGTATCTTTCCACATATTCATACAAGCATGACTCGCAGGGCATCTTTTCCTCTATCTAAACATACATAAAACAGATCCTTTCCCCCTATCTAAAAAGACATTACCCAGTGTATCTCCTTCTATCTAGACAGACTAGACTCAATACCCTTCCCTCTGTTTAGAGAGACATGACTCAGCATCTCTCCCTCTTTTGATACTCTCTCTCTCCCTCTCGCTCTCACTCACTCTCTCTCTCAATCTAGACAGACTGGACCCAGCATCTATCCCTCTATATTGGAGGGATATGACTCAGCACCTTTATTTCTCTCCAAACTGACATGACCAAGCATCTATTCCTCTATCTGGAAATACATGACCCAGGATATTTCCCTCTATCTAGAAAGACATGTCCCAGGATATCTCGATCTATCTAGAAATACATGACCCAAGATATCTCGCTCTATCTGGAAAGCCATGACCCAGGATACCTCCCTCTATCTAGAAAGACATGACCCAGGATATCTCCCTCTCACTAGAAAGACATGACACAGGATATCTCGCTCTATCTAGAAACACATTGCCCAGGATATCTCACTCTATCGAGAAAGGCATGACCAAGGATATCTCGCTTTATCAAGAAAGACATGGCCTAGCAGTCTTTCCCTATCAAGACTGACATGATCCAGCACCCTTCCCATATCCAGACAGACATTGCCTAGAACCCTTCCCCTATTTTGACGGACATGACCCAACACCCTTCCCATATCCAGACTGACATGACCAAGCACCCTTCCCCTATCCAAATTGACATGATCCAACACCCTTCTCATATCCAGACTGACATAACGCTGCACAATTACCCTATCCAGACGGACATGACCCAACACAATCCCCATATCCAGACTGACATAACGCTGGACCACTCCCCAATCCAGACGGACATGACCAAACATCCTTCCCATATCCAAACGGATATGACCCAGTCCAATTCCCTGTCCGGCCGGACATGACCCAGCACCCTTCCCCTATCCAGACGGACATGACCCTGCATTCTTCCCATATCCAGACGGACATGACCCAGCACCCTTTTCCCTATCCAGAGGGACATGACCCAGCACCCTGTCCGATATTAAGACGGACATGACCCAGCACCCTTCCCCTATCCAGACGGACATGACCCAGCACCCTTCTCATATCCAGACGGACATGACCCAGCACCCTTCCCATATACAGACGGACATGACCCAGCACCCTTCCCATATCCAGACGGACATGACCCAGCACCCTTACCCTATCCAGACGGACATGACCCAGCACCCTTCCCATATCCAGACGGACATGACCCAACACCCTTCCCCTATTCAGACTGACATTACCCAGCACTCTTTCCCTATCCAAACGGACATGACCGAGCACCCTTTCCCTGTCCAGACGGATATGACCCACCACCCTTCCAGATTTCAGGCAGCCATGACCCAGCACCCTTCCCAAATCCAGACGGACATGACCCAACACCCTTCCCATATCAAGACAGACATGACCAAGCACCCTTCCCTTATCCAGACTGACATGACCCAACACCCTTCCCATATCCAGACGGTCATAACCCAGCACCCTTCCTATATCCAGACGGACATGACCCAGCACCCTTCCCATATCCAGACTGACATAATCCAGCACCCTTCCCGTATCCAGACTGACATTACCCAGCATCTTTCCCCTATCCAGACTGACATGACCCAGCACCCTTCCCGTATCCAGACCGGCATGACCTAGCACCCTTCCCATATTGAGACAGACATGATCCAGCACCCTTCCCATAATTTATCTAGACTGACATCATCCAGCACCCTTCTCCTATCGAGACAGATATGACCACGCACCCTTCCCACATCCAGACACTCATGACCCAACACCCTTCCCATATCCAGACGGACATGACCCAACACCTTTCCCATATCCAGACTGACAAGACCCATCACCCTTCCCCGATCTAGACTGGAATGACCCAGCACCCTTCCCATATCCAGACAGCCATGAACTAGCACCCTTTCCCTATCCAGACAGCCATGATCAAGCACCCTTCCCCTATCCAGACTGATATGACCCAGCAGCCTTCTCGTGTCAAGACTGACATGACCCAGCACCCTTACCCTATCCAGACGGACATGACCCAACACCCTGCCCATATCCAGACTGACATGACCCAACACCCTTTCCATATCTAGACTGACATGACCGTACACCCTTCCCATATCCAGACGGACATGACCAAGCACCCTTTCTATATCCAGACTGACATGACCCAGCACCCTTCATCTATCCAGACGGACATGACCCAGCACCCTTCCCATATTTAGACACTCATGACCCAGCACCCTTCCCATATCCAGACTGACATGACCCAACACCCTTCCCCTATCGAGACTGACATAACCCAACACCCTTCCCATATCCAGACGGACATGACCCAGCACACTTCATCTATCCAGGCGGACATGACTCAACACCCTTCCCCAATCCAGAGGGACATGACCCAGCACCCTTCTCCTTTCCAGACAGACATGACCCAACACTCTTCCCATATCCAGACAGACATGATCTAGCCCCCTACCCATATCCAGCCTCAGATCAAACAATTGTTACAGATCCTACAGATTGTTTACGTTTGCAATTAGCATCAAAAGTCTACCACAATTTGTTTCAGTACGGACTTCCATTCTTTGAACAAAAATAACAGTTTCATTCATATGAATTTTTAAATTATAAATCGACTTATTAAAGCTATTATTGTTTCACTTCAACAAAAAGCTTGCGCCAAATGATTTTTAAAACGATTCGTTCTTTTCATCTGATTTTGGGACATTTGCAAAATTAATTTAATCCTTGATTATGTATGCATTTACAATTCTGATCTAATACTGTTATTTAAAAGAAACGTTAATCTTAATGATGTGTTCCCAGTAAATTTTAGTTTTTCAATATTATCTGTCTGTCAGTCAGATCTATTTATAATTTACTCCATTGAACTGGTCTATATGTTTTAAAGGTTCGTTTACACTTTCCCTACCGCTTATTTTCACACTTAAAATTTTTCACCAATTATCTCTTCGCACCTCCAACTTACCTGTATTTTCTATACTGTTCAACAAAAAACATTACTACTTATTATGTATAGATAAAATACAACTTGTCAAAAATAATAATTAATAATTATTCTGTTCAGCTCTATATTTGTGCTATTTAATGAAATTTAAAAACAACTTTCTCAAAACTAGACACGCAACTTTTTCAGCACAGTATAGCAATTTTCACCAATCATCACCTATCAACTCTATTGTTACAACACACAATACATCTCCTCAACCCCTACATTAATTTCTTTAGGAAAAATTAGCGGTTGGGAAAGTGAGAACACATCTTTCTAAACCTAAATTCAAATTCTTACGTTTGACATTCAACTTATTTCATGGTTTTAATTTAGGTTAAAACATTTTAAAAATCCCATACATTCATGATGTACTTGCCACGTGCCGAAGCAAGAAACATAATTTGTTATTTATAAAATAAATAAAAGAAAGTTTTTGTTTTATATAGTTGTGTTATCATTAATTGAGTTACGTTTACAAATTGCTTCTTTCGCATAATTGACCTTACGACAGCGGCTTCTAAGCCACGCCCCCTAATATCAAGGGAGCGAACTCTGTCTATGTCCGTCAAACAAACGAGGAAGTAATGGCGTCTCGCGTCGTTTCGCTTTCCGATATTCCTGACAAATTATCATAAATGTGACAGTACAATGCGAAAAAAATAGAAGTCAAAGGAATTTGTAACTGGCTGCTACATCGGTAGGCTCGATTTATCTTTAGAAAATGACGATATCTAACATTGACGGGGTGAAATCTATCCAAGTCAGAGAAAATCGGATAGCCGCCATGTTGTCAACATTGATATCGATACAAAGGAAAAGCGTGTGTGTGACGGATACTGTAAATGCAAACAAGGGTAAGTTTAACTTTTAAAGGGTTTAACACCGGTCCTTCTTACAGTATTGTTGAAACAAAGATTAAATCATCGCACAATATGAGTAAATCATAAATGGCCCGAATGGGGAACCCGGAAGTGACATTAAATAACAGTTACATGCCAGCTATACAGTATTACCTTGTATTCTATAGTATGAGCAGAAATGGTTTATTGGAGTTATGCATAAAAAGTTTCAGTTCTAAGCGATTGAACACTCCCCCTTATGAATAATAATGTAATAGTTGACAAGTGACAATCGTGGGTGATACCAATCTGTAACTTTTGCTTTGCTCAAACATTCACATGCTTTGATTTTTGTTCTTACAGAAATTGTGGAACATGTTCACACTGACTGTAAAAGAAGACCTGGGAGGAAAATTGCCCCCGGTGTGGTGCTCAAACTCACAACCACCAGAACACTAGCCCGGCGCTCTAACCAACTAAGCTGACCGGGCAGCTGGTTCTAACCCACACACACTACCGCAACAGGGGACCTAGCATAAGACCGGAAACCGCCCCCCCCACACACAATATTTGCCAGTCCAGGCAATGTCAACCGCAAGAGAAAACCAGTGATGACAAGTTTTACAAATAATCGGTAGGACCTATTTTAAAGCTTTTTATAACATTTAGTTTTACTTTGCTGTACAAAAGTATTGGACTATTTGTCCAGAGAAAAACAACAACCACAAAACATTAGCTATTATCTTGTCAATATTTCATTATGATATACATGTAGGAAGCAAACATCAAAGGCAGTAGCATTTACAGCTAGTATTAAAATATTTAACAATACATGTAACTGATTTATTTTAATATTGGCATCTTTTATTTATTTCAGGAAAGTGTGGTCTTTTGAAGAGAGTTCTTGAAGTTGTTCAGCATGTTGTTTTGATGGATTCTTGGAAGGATGTACCTCTATGATGTTAGCTTCAGTTCTGGATTATAACACCAGTTGTTGCATATTTAATATCAGATTTATTAAATACATTGTTGTTTTGCAAACATTACTTAAACTTTGATATTTCTTTGGTGTTTATGTATGATATTGTAGGTGAATATCTCTTTATTGCAATGGCAAATATATTTTAAAATATATAGCATTAGCAGAAGTTATTTTTCACTGTTAAAGCTGCACTTTCACAGATTGATCACTTTGACAACTTACACAGGATTTGATTGCATTTATCATATTTTGGCTCGGAGAAGTTTGCTTTGTGATTTATATATTAGTTCTTAATTTAAAGAATGTCAAAATAAGCCGATTCTGAGACAAAAAGTGTCAAACTAGAATTCTGTGAGAGTGCAACTTTAAGAATACTGTTAATCGAGTGTGCATGTGATCCGGGCTCTGAACATTGGATGAACTATCATTAAATATTGTAGATTTACGTAAATGGCCCAAAATATAAGAATAACAATGAAAATATGTACATGTTTGACTTGTTCTTTATTCATAATAAGTCTAAGTCTTTACAGCACATGTTTGGCGGAATCAAGTTCTAATGAACATAATAATTGATTTAAATGTGCAATGAAATAAATTGTTTTATACAGAAAATAATACCTTAACGATTCAGACCGATCTGTTCTCGTTTTTTTTTTGGTGGCTCAAATATTTATCTGAGTTTTGGAGGAGGCCTAGCTGGTGTGAGCTGGTCAAATACAGTAGCTGCTTGAGGGTCAGGGTTTTCTTGATTGGATTTCCCGTCGACAAAGTGCTGATATGAAAATAAGAAATCTATGAAATGTGTCGGAATAACAGCTACAAAAGCCATTGTTTACATAGGAACCATACGAGTAGATGAGATTCGGAAGCATGCGATGGTTCGGGCAAAAATTTAGTTGTACGATATTTCCTGATTTACTTTGAAAGCAAAGCAGTTTATAAAAACTACATAACGGTATCAACAAAAATACCTCTATCTTGAATGAAATCAATCGTGTCCATGTTGAAGCTGATATTAAATGGCCATTAATGCCGATTTGACAACACAAGCCAAAGCATAAATGTACGATGTTTATAGTTTAAAAATAGTAACACTTATTTAGGTCATGCACGGACAATTTCGGATAAATTATTATACCGTTTATAATGCAAATACAAGCACTTTCACAAAATATGAAATGGCTGGTTTGAATACTGAGGCCCTAACGGGGACATACTTAGAAACATAATCTGTATCGTTACAAACAGTGTTAACATTAGCCTGTGTATTTACTTCACATTCATCGCAAACTCTGCCGTTTAAATCACAAAATATTTATATTTAAATATTATATATATATAACAAATAGCCTACTCTTCATTTAAGGAATGAATTGCGGGGTTTATGTCATTATCGGGGTATGAACGCGATAAGGCTGGTCAAAAGGTGTGGAATCTGTGAAAAAATCAACTAATTGAAATCACATTCAAATGTTACGTTATGAATGTACAAGGGATATGAGCACAAAACAATTTCTTTTATCTAATTATTACAACAATCTCTATTTTATTTTACGTATGAGTTCAGTGCTACGAACAATATATTATTTGTTAACGTTTATTTTTAGTTGATTTATTAGTGAAACTTAGTCAAAGTTCGGATGCGGAGATATGTTGCATACACTTTAAAGTTTTGTTTTGAAAATAAGCTTACAACTGCAATGGCAATCATCTATCATACAATTCGTTTATTTGGCATTCGAAACATGTCTAAAAGTAATCAGTTAATTCAAAAGGACATCATGGCATAACTTCACATTTGATCACTGTTTCAAAATGTCACTTTTATGCCTTATTAGGAACAATTATATTTCTAAATTATTGTCAAAACTTACACAAAAAAATGTTTACAATAAAGGTAGTATTTCTTTGATTGTGGGCCAACGTATATGTACAGTAGTATAACCGTAAAGTAGAATACGTTCAAATGCATGTAAATTCGTCTAGTAAATATGTCCTGGCTTGTTAAGGCTTTACCCTCTCTTCCAACTAAAAATACTAGAATATGATGTTTTTACTTGAATTTAATTTGTAAATCGTTTACATTAATATGAAGGTAACAATACAACAAATGATATATTTTTGTCTAGTCAGACACATTATGTAAGCATCTGTTTGATCGCAAATGACGTTTTATTTTAATGTCAATATTTATATTTAAGAAAATTTAGCAAACACTAAAAACCATATTTCAGACTTTTATTTAATCACTCCAAAATCAACAGTTAATTATAATTACTCCAGAAACTACACCAGATAACATTCTAGTATATATCGTTTTAATTGAAGGGATTTAATAAGATGTATTGAAGAACAAACCCTTTGACACAAAATGCAAAACCCCATATTTACACGTTGACTTAGCCCTAAGGAAATATTATTTTAGATATCGGAGACCTTTCTCAAATTCATTTAAGAGATAGACATAGATTATCTTCAGCTTTCTCAGAAACTCTTAAGGCCAAATATATAATAATTATTGAATAAACGTTTCAACTCTGTAAAGTTGTTCTTTGAAGATAAATAAGATGAATAATGAAGCCTTTGACATCATCAGAGCGAATGTATTTGTATCAATATCTTTCTTCAATTGCCATTTAATGTAAGAATAACAATATCAAGCGTTTAATGTGATGGATGGTAGAAAACCATGAGTTTTTCGTTTGTTTGTAGAAATAAATTAGCGACATAAAAGTGAAAGATCATATTAGCCTGATGAATAAAATATGCAAAAAATAATGAATCTTTAATATGTTTTTATTCCTCCCAAACTTTCCTCTATTAAAGGGTTTCTTTTTCTAAATGATTCAAGACCAAAACTCATGTTTCCATAACAAGCACGGATTTTGTCCCGTCTTATTTCGGCTGCATGGTAACGGGTTAAAACAGAACATAACAGAATATTTATTGTTTACTTGAACATATGCAATTCATCGTAACAATAACATAAACAAATGACATGGCAATATTTGTTAAATGCGAGAGTGAATACATATATAACTATGTAAATGGTTTTAACATGTAAAAAGCAATAAAGTAAAGCATTATTATTCAAAGCGTTATATCGTTACTAAATACATGCTTGCAAAACAAAGCTTGTTTCGTAGAAATGCAGTATTTCAGAGTTTAATAATTGTTTAAATTCAAACATATTTGGTCTTGCATAGTAAAATGTTTTTATGTATTTTTTCCTCATATCACAATACAAATCAAAACAAAGAGATATTCGTCTTCAATATTATTATGAGTCTATATCATTTTTCTAATGCCCAATAAATGAGTCGATTAATCTGTTCTTAAAAATAGTTAAATAAAATAATCAATATTAATAGTCTCCGGATACGGGCATACTTCATTAATTCCTGTATTTTGTGACATAGTGCGTACATTTGAACACCAATTATTTGAGTTTGCTTTATTTTCTGCATCGTATCGAAGGCTTGCCATGTATGATATAAAATGCACTTGTCTCTTTTAAACTGATATAATTTCAGGAAATATGTTACAACTCGTACATATCTAGTAACATGCAGAGGGTGTACCGTCCTAATTCACTATACATTGCAGAGTTACTAGTGCTTATTTTTACACCAAGAAGTATTTTGAGAAATTTTCTATGAACCCTTTCTATATTTTCAGCTCATAAAAAGCCCCATACTTCACAAGTATAACACAAAATTGATGACACAAATGAGTCGAATAAACCGAACATAATTTTAACAGGAATTTCTTTCCCCTTAGTTATCCCGAATAAATTTCACATAGCCTTAAGTCCATTATCTGTTAATGTCTGTGAAGCGTTCATAATTGAACATCCGCTTGACAAAACAATACCTTTTCTTTCAATTCATTAGTATGGTAAAAATACATTTTCATTGTTATTACCTCCCTTTTTATGAATAACTATTTTTGTTTTATTAACATTAACCTTACGTTTCCACTTTTAACAATATGCATACAACTTATTCAAAGGTATTTGAAGACCTACAACAGTACCAGAAAAAAATTCAGCATCGTCTGTAAATAATAACAATTAAATTGAAAGTTGGTCTAATGTTAAACCTGCATCGTTATTTTCACTAAGGTATAGTTCTATATCATTAACGAACATTGAGAATAAAATCGGTGACAATATTTCTCCCTGTAAAAGGACATTATCACACTCATAAACATCAGATAACGAGCCCATATATTTAACACATAATCTTACTTCACAATAAATCTAATCCAGACTCCAATAGCTTATACCATAAACCATTTCTATAAATAGAATCAAAACACTTAAGTAGGTCAACGGAACAACATTATAATTTCCTTTTACTTTGCAGCTGTTTGTCATTAAACGACTTTACAAGAAAATTGCATCTTTTGTACTATAATTACTTTTACACCCGAATTTAACATCGAAGTCCGTTTCCTTAACCCACCGTTACAGCCTTTCATTTATTAACATAGTAAATAATTTTAGCAAAATAGCTTGTTAATGTACTGCTTCGATAATAATTATTATTAGGATCTGAATTATCACCTTTTTAAATATGGATAAAACTACGTTTTTTTGCCACGAGCTGGAAAAACATGGCTTTTCTATAATGTAATTAAACATAATATCTAAAGGAGTGTCCAATATGTTAATCCTCTCTTTGAAATATTCATAAGCAAAATAGCTTGTTAATGTACTGCTTCGATGATAATTATTATTAGGATCTGAATTATCACCTTTTTTAAATATGGATAAAACTACGTATTTTGCCACGAGCTGGAAAAGCATTGCTTTTCTAAAATGTAATTAAACATAATCTCCAAAGGGGTGTCCACTATGTTAAGTCTCTCTTTGAAATATTCATAAGTAATATTGTCAAAAGAACATGATTTATTTGTTTCTAGCAATTTCACCGCTGTTCTAGCTTCATCCTTCGAGAAAGGAGAGTCGAGTCCTTCGAATGTTGTTATATTCTCAGCAAGAAAGTTTTCCACAAAATTCTGGATGTCTACGTCTTCTTGAATTACCATTTGGCTTGATAAATTTTAAAATGCTAAAAAAGGAACTGATATTAAAAACTGCTACGTTTTTTGGCGCCCGTCGAAACATTTTCCAAAAGTTTTTTTTTATTCTCATATCATTCATTTTTTTTGTGCTTGTGTCTGATTATACTAGCGTTTACTTAATCTGCATTGATATTTATAATATTATTTTTGCCTGTAGTTATTCAGATATACTGTAAAATACCGCAAGTGTTTGTACCATTTCATCTGTATTTCATCTGTATTAAAAGAAAATCATTGTCTTTCATTGATAATAAGTGTCCACATAAAATATCAATACCTCGGCTTATATCTTCTAAAAACTGTTCTTTGTTTTCTACATTCCATTAATAGATCACTTTGCTGTTCAATTGATTTAATTCTACCGTTAATACTCTCAGATCGAACGAAATCCGAGCGTATTTAGAGAATGGTGTAATTTCGTGTATATCATTTTCTTTTAAATACAATCGAAATTAGACCTTCTAGTTAATAGGTAATCTACCACGCTCTCCCCGTTATGTTTGTAACAAGTTGACCTTTCAACGTCGGCGTCATTTCCAAGACGTCCGTTTCATACACGTAAGCCCTGAGATTAACATATATCCATAATCAATTCACCGAACCTGTTTTACGTTCTATCTGATGACTTCCACGGCAACTGCATATCAATGTCTTCTTTAGTTTAAATCCCTGAAAACATATCCTGAGCCTAGAAAATGAAAATGAGTAATTTCCTCTTTTATCTTTATCATGACTAAGTAAGTTCTCGGGAGCAATGAAAGTGAAAAGTAAGTAAAGAATACTATTCATCTGAAATAATTTCATCTAACTTTAACCAAATAATACAGTTTAAAGCATTTTTAATAATTTAACTCCTTTAAATACAGTATAACGCCCATATAAAGAAGTTCCTCCACTATTTCGTTTTGCTCATTATTTTGAACCTTTCTGAATAAATGAAACAGCTTAAAAACTTTCAAATCAATAGTAGAATTTGTGTGAGTCCAGGCTTAACTTTTATAATTGCTTAAAATATTTGAACGTTGTCATATGTCAGTCACGATTCATATTTGGATTTTAATCAACATAATAATGAGCATCGATTACATTTACAGTTGCGCCATACGTGCCCTTCTATGCTCATTTGGTCGATTTAAAACGACATCTTAAAACAAACTATTGTATTTTACATTATTTATTGTTTTATATTCGTATGAAGCATTGAAGCGTGTGTACTTCTCGGCTTGTTAGGCTTTACCTGCCATCGCCCGTTAAAAGCTTGTGACATTATGTGACTTGAAAATATTTATTATTTACTTATTTTAGGTGACAAATGATGATGAAGCGGTTTTGAAATTAAGCACGTTGTTTTACTGCTTTTGTTTATCGTGTACCTTATAAGTCATTAAAGCCCTACTTTACTGTGGTGTGTCGTTTCAGATTGGATAGGGTCGCATCGTATAAAGTAAGTTTATTATATGTACAAACTTACATTTTAATTTATGAAAAAAGGATGACATATATAACATTGGTATCAATTTTTAATTTTAAAGCAAAATAATTATTCGAAGGTTTGTAAAAAGTGCCATATTTATGACAAACCATCTTTAGAAATGATTTAGATTGCAACAAAGTTAACGATACGAATAACATTTTAACGAGTTTAACTAAGCTATGTAGGCAGCGATCATGGGTTATAAACCAGTATACAGTTGTTGCATGGGCATTTGTGTAATAGTCAAAACTGTTGTCATGAGGTGGAGCGGGTGACCTTTGAACTGTTGTCCTGGGGCAGAAAGGCATCCCCGAAACCACGCAATAACTGTTTTATTACCTAATTATTTATTTTTGTTCAAACATTAACTTATATCAGGCAAATTGTTGAGATCAAGCTCGGAAACATCATTACATCGTGACATTGTTCGTTTACGTCTGGTAATGATCATGATCATTTAGACGATAAGGCGCTTGAAATTTCTTCGGAATTTGCCATGAACCAAATAAATTACAAAACCAATACCGGAAATTCACGAGTTCAAACGTTATGCAATTTATTTTTAGAATATCGTTAAAACCTATGATGTACCTATGACGTAGCATCGCGCGCGGGAAACAGTTGATACTGTTTACCGGTCAACAGTTCAAAACTTTGTATTTTGATAACTATTTGTTAAACAGTCGAAAATAGTGAATTACATTTAAATAAGGCATTGGGTAATAACATAAATTGAAAACAAACACTAATTATAAAAAATGACTTTCCATTTTAGCATCTCACTGAAAATGCAAATTTCACTGACCTTATTTATTACTTCATACTTTTAAAACAAAGTATATCATTATACTTAAACCAATTTACAAGAGAGATTCATAACCGAACTTCAAAATGATATTTTGACGTCTTTTAAGTTTTAAGGAAAGAACCATGCTTTAATGATTATTCCTCGACTATTTTAGAAATAAATTTGAATTCCTTCTGCAGTTGAACTGCTTAACCACGAAAATATTAAGTGACAAAACTGAAGTAAAATAATTGACGAAAGTATGATTTATAACACTTTAATGTATGTTTAATCCATCTACATACATCGCCTGGCGCCCTTACATTAAGTTGCTACAAGTAGTGCTTCGCTTACAACTGATCGGTGCAATTAAGCCTTTTGCTCATGTTTTCTTAAAACTGATCCTGTCTCAATATTTATATGAAAAACTGGAGAAACAAGCTCAGTAGCCTAATGTTTAAACATAAACCCCGTTTAATGGCACAGGGTCAACGCTTAAGACATAGAACACAAAAACAAAAAAAAACAAAAACAAAGAAGAAACATGAAACTACAACACAAAACTCCACAAACAACACATTGCATATATACTATATAAAAACAAGGTTTGTGAATTAAGGATTGCTAGGTACCGCCTTGGAACGGTCAGTAAAATGTAAATGAACTTGGGGTTTAAACCAGACCTTTCAAAATACACCACAAAATGAAGTAGGTATTATAAAAATCAAAGTGTCTCGTAAATCCAGCGGAGGAGTGACACTGAAATAACCAAACACTGTTCCTAAATTCTTTGAATTATGTTTCAGAACCATGAACTCGGTGTTAATGTTTGTGTTGCTATGTGTGCAAGGGATTCATCTACAAGGTGAATATATAAACTAAACGGCACGATTGAATCGTCCTTAAACTTTGTTTATAAATTTAGTTTAAACATATTTTATTCATTATATACATAGATAACATAAAGACAAACAGAAACACATGTACAATCTAGAGAAAACATTAGAACGAACGATAAAAGTATCTTAAAAAGCTTCTCTCCGAACCTTAGTAACGTATATAGTTAGTGACGGACGCATGCACAGCTCCTAGTGCAGATGACCCAATGAGGTTGATACTGTTGAATTTATTAAGGTAGTGATATTATATTAACTGTAACATATGACTTTACTTTATTTAATATTATTGAAAATTTAAAGAAAAATGATTTAAAGGCGACGTGCACTGACAGATAGTTGTTAAAAGTTGATCATTTTTGTGTTATTAACAATGTTTAAGTATTCTTAGTTAATTTTCATTAATCGAATAGTCGTTTATTCTGTTCGAAACAGAATGAGAAAGTTTAAGAGGAAGGAAGATGAAGAACGAGTGTGAGGTGGATGCTGGAAGGAAGGAAATACCTTCAGTGCAAAATCTACCACTGAATCCTGATTGATAGTGCATGTTTTTAGAAAGAAGACAATTCATGGTCGGGGTGGTTAAAAGTAGTTGGATGTGACTGTTCACAGGCTATCAGAATGTTTTGACCTTTGAATAGATGTGCATTCCATCGAACACTTTTTCATTATGCTCTTCTGTCAGGGAAGTATTACCGTATAATAAATTGCAAAGCGTTACGCTATCCAAAGCTTCCACACAGTTGGGCATAAACCTTCTTTGATCAGTATAAAGAGGAGTGATAAATGACTTAAGAGTTGTTCACCAATCCCTAGAGCTGAGTCCACTGGATTTAAGTTTCGAAGCAAGCGAGTCAAAATATCTTAATTTTAAAAATCCGGATCAGAGCGACAACTTGACTACGTAAGCCGCGAAACTTAGGCCAATAGTTCGGATTGTAAGTTCGTTTGACCTTTTTATAGGTTCGTTTGCGTTGTCGATTTTTTTATTTTAAGGTCAGTATACATCCAAAGAGGTTTAAGAGGATTTATATTTATTACCTTGTTGAGAATACATCTGTTGGAAATATCAACAATTGATTAAGTAAAATTAGAAATAAACAAATAAATACTTGTATTCCTTATTAGTGACCAATCAGTGTCCGTAAGCTTCTGGCAAAGTCGATTCTAGTCCCTATTGTCATATTTCCATATTCTACGACGGGTGACCTTCTTTACAGGTTAATAGTATTTAAATAAGCCAAAAATAGGGCAATGAAAACGAATGTTTTGATCAATGGACTAAGGAGTTTAAATTGGAAACAAATAAGAGATCGATTACTGACGAAGAGTTTTCTGTAAAGTGATTTGGATCTGAGATGCATATTCTCATTCATCAGAGGTTCGATCGTTTTAAATCTAAATTTATTTTTTGGTACGTTACTCCGGTGAAAGGTTCGTAACTCTGGTAAACGGGAATGGAACCGCATTGCTTTATGGCAAACTGTTCTGATAAGGAATTGATTTTTTGCCCTTTTTCTCTTTGATATAAGCGGCAGAAACACCATAGGTATATCTTTGCCGATCACGACGAACTGGTCTAGAAAAGCCAGGGATTAGAATTTGGTCGTCTATGATTGCATCAAAGACGACCATGTTTCAGTAAAGATAACGAAAGGATTTGTACGAAACGCTTCATATGTCGTGTACTTTATGTCAAATTTCATGGAATAAAAAGATCGAATTAAACTTGACGTGCAAGAATACCTTAACTAGATGTAATTTTTGAGATTCAATCGTAAAGAGTAAATCACCTGCATCGCTTATTAAGCTCATTAGGATGAAAAGACAAAGTTAGATGGTCACGGGCGCTATACCTTTATTTAACATTTGCGACGTCCATTTTGGTTTGCCATTTCATGTAATTAAACTTATAAAAAGGAGATATGCTAGTACCATCGTCGGTATGGGGTTTTAAACAAAGTACGACCAAGATGTTGCTTCAGTAGAACATGAAATTTTGACAACCACACCACCACTACACTGACAGTGAAAGAAAGAGAAAGTAAAAATATAGTATATCTAACGGCGACACAGTTATTGAGAAAATTGATTAAGTTTTATAAATCTATATAAGGACATTTGTACAGAAAGCCATTTGTCGGAAGTAAAATGAACATACAAAAGATCTAATAAGGTGTTGGAAGCGTAGTAAAATACATAATGTAAAATAGAAAAGAGAAAAATCTAAGAATGAAATTGACATTACATAGTAAACATTAAACTTTAATTGAGTATTGCTCTATAGCATGCAGTTAGACAAGAAACATATGTCATTGTCTTATTGACTGAATTGTGATACTAATATTTTGACATTTTACAAATTATGTTGAAATATTTTAAGAGAAACAAACTGTTTTATACTAAGATCTAGTCTTAATTTAACATGCAAATATTTAACAAATCAAACAAACAAACTTCGTTATCAATCAATAAGATATGTCTTGAGAGACGCAAAACATATAGTAGTTTGAAATGTACGAACATTATAGTTTATCAGTTTAATATGCCGTTTAATAAATGTGTCATATGAATTAAATGCATTATATTATATCAACGCTTATAAGAAGATAATTTAAAAGGTGCAAAAGGCAAACGTAAACTTTTGAAATTATTTTGAAAATTACCTTATATTCAATCGATTGCTATTCAAACGCACTGCTTTTCGATCAATGTGTTTAATCATTTTTTACAACAAACCTTATGTGGCCGTTACCTAACACTCTTTGCAGGCCACACAAATGGCGAAATCGTTACAGCCAACGAGTGCAGTGTTTCGACTATTTTGAATGTAGATTTTTTGTCAATTGTATGGTAATGAAAGAGGTTTTAGCACAGATGTTAAAAACGGTTCAAAGAAAAATAAGATGACAGGAATAAGCACTTATTTAAAATCCTGCTAATGATGTATACGAGACTACGATACTATCAAATCAGAATATTGACGAGCCCTATTTGAATGAACTACGGAATCAGATATTGTACGAAACATTGACAAAGTAACGGACGATACAAATCTGAAACAATACTAGAACTAAAAACACACAATGCTGATACTGTCACATTGTTCAGCCAAAATATATTTCCATTCTAAATCATTTCATTTGAGCATTAAATTTCTGAACATTTTAATTTCTACTGCTCTCGTATCTGGTGGACCAGATACCTCGACGGGACCAGTAGCTGTTAAAACCACATACACGAGGGCCTCCACGGGACCAGTCATTATCAGAGAGGTTTGCCCCAAAGGAAAATGCGTCATGCTAGAAAATATCTCAACTGCTCAAAAGGTAGTGGTGATGTATGATACAAGTTATACTATATGTTTTTTGTTTAATGTGTTATCCTTTTGTAGACTTTAATATATATATTCTTTGAATATTCGAATACCGAATTTTAAATTCGAATACCTTATATTTAAGGTATATAAGGTATTCGAATTTAATATTCGGTATTTGAATATTCAAAAAAGTGTTCAATAAAAAGAATTAAAAACCTTTTGTAGGTCGTTTGTCTTGTTTGTCAACGATTGGCCCCTATAAATGTGATGACAATGCACTTGCCATGAGCTACAATAATGTTGTTACATATAATGTGCTTTAAACTGTTTTTCATGTTTCGATACATTGTTCGTGCTTTGAAATGTAAATATTTGTTGTATAGCGTTTTATGTTATATTTGCTCTTCTCTATTGCTGTAAAGTCAAATCCACATATGTTTTCGTTCCTTTTTTTACTAGTTCTCGAGTTGGTTTGGGTTTTCCATAGTTATATTTAGTCAATTAAGAACTCAATTTCAGAACGAGGCTGCTCATCCTACGGAAAAATCTTCCATTTGCGCAATAAGCTATTTGACTCTGAGTCCATCTAATTTCACATTGTTGTTGTTTGTTTGTTTATAATGTATTGTTTTTTCCTGAAAATGGAGAATTTCAAAGGCTCATTTGGGGGAAATCAGGCTAAGACAAGGTAGGGTAAAAATGCCCAGGCTTTTACTTAAGTGAATAATAATAATAATTTACTACATCTTCTAAAATATGTATTTCGGTATTCGAATATTCGACCGAAAAAATTACCGAATATTCGAATATCAATTTTGCTATTCGTTTGCAATTCGTATATATATTTGGATAAGGTATTAACATGATTGTTGTAATAAATACTAGATACATTAATTGTTTTGTATTGTAAAAAATGTTAAAATTATAGCCGTTTGTGTAGATTTGTCACGCCTCAAATTCTGGTACCGGTTGTTGTTATGTTGTTATGAATGAAAGTGGATTAATCATGCAAATAAAGGATAGTATCGATATTTAATAATATGTAAGTTTGTTTTTTAAAACAAATATACACATCAGAAGGAATGGATAATATTATCTTCATTGCTCTCTGTTCTTTGAAAAAGCTACTGTGGACTGTATATCATAACTGTGTTTATCAAGAAAAACAATAAAGATAAGCAATCATGACTGATACTTTGAGCCTTCGTTACAACATTTAACAAGCATCTCATCTTGTGATTTGAAACAGATACATTTTGTACTCTGCATAACTCGCATAACCGTCATTAATAAAGACTTTGTTTTAGGTTTCAAATATGTACTTAACTGCACATCGCAATATTTGGGTCAATATCAAAGTGTAGTCCAAATTAAAATGGTGTGTTTGGCTTCTCTTTTTGTTTTCATTATTACTAGCTTTTGCTGTTTTGCAATCTTACCGTGGCTTATTTAGCAACAATAAACTTAATCGCTTAATTAAATAATTGAAATTGGTTTGGGGTCGTTCATCCACATTGTTTGGGGAGGGGTACTTTGTTGGTGTTATTTCTGAAAGGAAATACGTTATCAGTTCCTGGTTTTAAGGTTTAATTACTTATAATAAATCAAGAATAAAGCTAAGAAGACCAAACCTTATTTTCTAGGTGATTAGGTCAAAATTATTATTACTGTGTCCTGTTATATCTGTATAACTATGTACAAGCCGCGGATGTTTGTTTCGTACAAAAACAATTTCCATAACTCTAGAAACATGAAAAATGTGACGTTAAACAACAAATTGAAAACATAACAACATACATCTGATTCAAAGTATAATGATAGCAACAATGATATACACTCCATTTGCACATCTGTTATAATGGTCAACTGTGTCTTATACATGTTTCCATTACATAGGACGTAAATCTAGATGGATGGGTTTTGCGAATGACAATCGATGAGGAGAGGCAATACAACTACAATTTCCGCTCCTTCAACTTAAACGCTGGCAAAAGAGTCAAGGTAGACGTGTGCCAGTATCCAACCGGATATTTCATTAATCCGTTTGAAATTACATTAAGAAACGTGATGAAAAACCTGTTAATCATCAGTGCAACCACGGTTTTGGTTTGTGTTTTACCTCCATATTTGTTTTGGGGATTTGCGAAGTATTTGTACACGTTCCTTATTTACATCATCATGACCTACTCACTCTCACAGCATTTTCCGTCTATTTCAGATCTTTTCGCGGGATTCAGCTAGCAATGCGGGTCTGAATGACCTAATTTTCCGTGAGGGAAACTGGAGAGAGGGTATCAAGGTCAACACTACCCTCACTAATGACAAAGGGGAGGTGTGTAAAAACTTGCTTGTCAAAGCATTTATGCATTTATCTATTTACATATCCGCTTCAGGCGGTACAATCCGTGTGCTGAAAACCTCAACGTATAACATTTATTTAAGAAGAAGAATATAAGTGGAATAACAGATAGTATGAACAATCTTTTATCAGTTTGTTTTCCATTAAAAACGGCTTAATAAAGAAAGTGGCCCTGCCTAAAGTGGCTCATTTATTATTGTATCATAAATGAATCAAAGGATTAGGACAACACTTTTGTGAAAAACTATAAGCCATATACAAAACAGGACATTGAAACAATGAATATGTGATTATTTATGCGAAAAGACATATAGTTATTTGTACATTCGCAAGCATTTGCTAACAATGCGTTAGCTTTACTGTTGTTGAATTGCAAAATAATATTGAGATTAACATTGTATAATTTTAATTCTTAAAAAGTACCCTTTCTTTATGTTTTCAGGAGATGGCCAGCCATATAAAAAATATCGTGCTCATTGATAATAGGTATAAATAGATAAAACTTGAGGTTACATAAAAGAAACAGTTTCTTCGGGTAGACTTTCATTCAATAAACAACTATTTTGACCTGTGCAATTGTTTATATTAACGAATAAAGAAATGAGTTACTTGCTGTATTATGCTTCATTTCCACATTTACTTACTTACTGCTCAACAAGTTGGTTAAACAAAGAAACTTTTCCCAAAGTATGGTTAAGAAATAAATATCCAAAGGCTTAAGGTCGTTAATTATCAGGCATTACCTCGTTTTTTAGCATACATTGCCTTTCAATAATAACATCGCAAGGACCTTTGTCGCAGTAATTCTGCTCGTAACTTAACTTGTATACCTTAGCACTCTTACGCAGCTTAAGGTTTACAATTAATATATCTTAGTGAACATAATATTTAAATTTAAACAACTTCCGTTCTTATGTTTAAAAAATAATTGATTCTATGGTTTGTAAACTCTTCAAGTAATGGCGGCTGATGTGCATTTCACCCTTGATACATTAACAAACAAGTTTGGTTTAAATAACCTTTAAGTATTGGTTAAAATTGGTTATGGTCAGTGCAACGTTGTCAATGGATTTCAACAACAGCTCACGTGTTATAATGATTGCACTGACCGCTACCACTATGTTACCCTAGAGTTAACGTCAAATAAATTCTAAAGTTCAACCTAATATTTGCAATGAGGTGGTAATATAATCTCATGGAGTAATAAACGATATATTTTAAACATATAAAGTGGTATGTTGGTCCGGATAATGTAAGAAGTATATAACCCTTATCCGTTTTTGAGTCATTAAACTTACTATTTTTGATTTTTCGTTTGCTTCATTCGCTACTGTTTTTATGTTAAACAGGCTCTGATGAGGCTTAGATTGTTTTTAATTTAATAATTAATGGCCTTTGACTCAAAATACATTTAGCACATATCTACATATGACCAAAGGTCACACCAAATTATTTTCCGTTTCTCGCATGTTTGCCAAAATGATAAGAACGAGCGAGAAAATTTGTTTTCACAATTTTGACATTATTCATAAAACCCCAAGCGATCGAAGAGCGAACATATTGCAGTTGTATGAACAAGAAACCACTGCCATTCGGACGAGGTAAAGGCAAAGGCAAGAATTTCCATTTCTAAGACATACTTTGTTAATCCGTGTTACCCAAATGTACAACACACAGAGACTTTATGAGAAAAAAGTGGAGTCATAGTATTATACCTCATTAAACAAACTTTGTTAACCCAGCTAACCAGGAATTCTCTGAGCTTTTTTATGACATATCATACAAATGTCTGTTTTACAATGTCTTTCTCATGGAGCTGACGATGGCGATGAATGTGGTTGACATGGTGGTCCCTTTCAGAGCCTCAAGCCTATGTGGCCAACGTGGATGTCGAGGAAATACTCGACAACCGCGTTGACTTCGTTCGAGCTCCAAAAGACGAGCCCCGGTTCTCCGTTGACATCTTAATCAACATAATCTATCTCCCTTTCAGAATCGTAAGCGCCCAGCACAACGAAGTGCATATCTAACACTTAGAACATAGCAAAACGCAGATCGTCCATACCTGTGATTCAACAATTTAGTTTTACCTAATTACTTCCCGCCTAAATATCACGTAATGTCTGGTGCATTATTAAACGCGTAGAGTATATACATGATGTAAAAAGCCTCGGTAAAGCAGTCTTGATGCATATTTGGTTTTGCGGGATAATTACTTGTATATGTGCTATAAAATGGCTTTTACGTTGTATGTTAATGCCTTAATGCCACGCTTGCACCCAGGGGTTAGTACTTTTTCAAATGGTGGCCCTGTTTGGGAAAAAAGTACTTTTAACAAAGTATTCTCTACAAATTCTCAGATGTTAACAAACGTCATATGAAGGCTCTGAAATGAGCCTTTGTATAAAAGGGCATTTGTAAAACAAAGGTTGGCATAGTGTTTCCTCAAATATACAACTACCCAAAAAATAAATCATGTGACACATGGTGGTCTGTTTGGAGCCTTTGTATAACTATTGAGTCTTTGGTTTACATCGCCTCGTGTAATTTTTAAATTGGCTCTTTTGTCTTACGGGGACCGAAGCAAAAATACTACACAAAAGCTCCATACAGTGCTGTTGAAGAGCGCGAGCCTTTGTAGATCGAAGAAAACACATATTATACTTAACAAAAGCTGCGGTGCCTTTATATGAAAAATCAGAGCCGCTGTGCAACATTTCTTTATTTATACTTGTGATATGGACATCGGCTGGAGTCAGCCCCAGGAAATGCCGTGTGTCCTCAATACACTTATTTCAATTGATGCCAATGCGTATGTCACTGTCAAAGTTACTTGGTATTTGGACAGAATTTTGTCCAGTTAAGCTACCTGATTCGAGCGATTTGGTTCGACTGGCCAAAAATGCTGTCCAAATACCAAGTAACTGTGGTCACCGTAACATTTTAAGAATTGACAGGAGCTTTCCAGAGAGCGCTCACTCATAATGCCGAAGATTGCATTAAAGGATGTGGATTTCGATTGATCCATTCAGCCATTAAGTAAGTCCTCCAGTGAGCCTGCGTGCACATCTGTTAACTCGGGCAAGGAATCCTCTGAAACTGCAAGCGACCGTGCACCGTCTAGGCATTAAAGCAATTCTAGATTTAGGTCTAGGACTCCCTGCGCAGTAAACAAGCTTTACTGAAATATTTCAAGGAGATAGTAGGCACTGGACCATTATCCAACAATCGCCCATTTCAACAAGCTCAAGAACGCCGGGACCCTCTGTCAGGAACGAATTATTGCAACGTTGTTCGTCTCCGACTGAGCGGCTGACAGTTCCAAAACGATTTCAAGGCTGACTAGTTACAGACTTGTGGTGCTATGGAGCCCAGGAGTGCCAGGGAGTAATTCGTTTCAGTACAAAACTACCTAGAAGTAAAACTTGAACTCCTTATCGACCCTCTCAGATATACAAATGTCTACCTGCTGAACAATGGAAAAACGCGGAAAGCAAATTGTCTGCCATGTGGATGATTTGTGTTTTATCGAATCTGTCTTGTTTTGTGAAATGTCTGTTGCACAAGAAATTCATGTCGGCAAAAAGGTTTTGCAATACTGAAGAGGGCAGTGTCAAACGTATCAAGAACGCATCTTGTCAATGACACGAGCGGCCAAACCGTACGCAGAATCGACATTATTGAATACATCGACAATAATGTAATCAAACAATCAATGCACAAATTGGCTTCGGAATGCTTCATGGAAACATATGAAGCCAATTAGTATCATAAAATGTCCACCTTTGTTGTCAACAGTAGGTGCCGAAGAGTTGTTGTACCGCACATGATGTGCAAGAAGGTACAGGCGATTGAAATGGTGCTATATAATGGCAAAACTTACCATGTGGTGAGTGTTTCACACCACAAGAGAAGCTACTAAGGACCTGTACAGGTGCCTCTGAGTAAGATTGAATGCAGTGCATTTAAAAACAACACCAGTCAGTCAGCATCTTGGGATCCTCCCTCTGCAACAGTATTTTTATATTCGGGGCTCTAATCCGTATTTGTCATCCTGGGTGACCCAAGAATGTACACTGGAATACTGTCGCAAAAAGTATGTCAACTTTACATTTACCGACAATTTACAAGTTTTTGTGAAAATGAAAATTACCGTGACATCGCAAATCCAATATCAATATTTGTTGGCTAGTTTAATGACACGAGAAGAAACCCTTTTTAAAAGTATAGGGCCTACTACTCTGTTGTTCAAAATAGTTTCATAAAAACGGTAACTTTACTAAATGAAAATTCATTTTGTCGTTGAAAATCCAATGTCTATGTAAAATGTCCAATGTATTACTTCGCCATTAACGATGCAAGTTGTGTCTTACATTTGCTTAAATTTTGCTCTCAGCGAAGGTATAAAACCGTTAATTTTGTGAATTTTAACGCATAAAGAATTGAAATAAAAAGATTGAGATACATGAAATATAAAATAGCGTGGAACTGTTTTACGTTAATGTACCAGTTTGGATAAAACTCGATTCTACGATTCATTTGCTTCGTAAGGAGGCCTCTCAAAGTGTATTCCATCAAACAATGGCAACACAATTGCAAACTCGTCTTTTATTTCACTCTAGGCCATAGAAAATATGTTTTGGATTACCAATTGTGACCTTGAAATGATCTTGCATTAAAATGAACACGTTTTCTTTTAAAATCAAGAAATGTCCTTTATGTTTTTTTTCAATACTTTCAGCCAAACATAAATTATTTATTTATTAACCTCATAA
Organism: Mya arenaria; assembly: GCF_026914265.1. Classification (NCBI taxonomy): domain Eukaryota; kingdom Metazoa; phylum Mollusca; class Bivalvia; order Myida; family Myidae; genus Mya; species Mya arenaria. Next base: position 3,941,282 of record NC_069129.1, read on the forward strand.
AGTATAAAACAACGACTGTATATGAGTGGTCTATACCGGGCCAATACATTTATTCAATGGTCATACACGCAATGGTTTCATGAGGAAAAATTTGACCACTGAATGTAGCATATTGTGTCCATGCACTTATACATAGTAAAATGAAAAGAAAAACAAAAACACATTTCACATGTAACTTTGTAAATGTCCATGAAACCTCTTCTCTCAGACTTAACAAGTATGTCATGCACACCCAACTTTCATCCGAAACGAAACAATATCGTTTATCTGAAAAGACATGAAAGTTATTAACATATTCTTGATAAACATGGTATTTCTAATGAAACACATAAGCATAAAAAAACATCGAGGGTGGGAGGGAGGGCGACCAATTTTCTGATGGTTTAACTGGCCCGGTACAACCTCCAATGACGAAAACACGTTGACAAACGGCTTTTATACCAGCCGTTTGGTTATATAAACCAACTGACCATTACCATATATGGCAATAGTCGGAAATACCCCCCCCCATATATGGTAATTATCGTAAATACGATTTATTCCGAACAGAAAATAAATATATTTATATATGTTGGCTACATTTTTACGAGATATGGTCGTAAACAGTAAAACCTTATTTATTATCGTGTATATGTATGGATCTTTAAAAAAAATGAGGATAGAAAATGGAATGAATTGATGCTATTGAGAGAAGTCCCTATATAGTGGGACAGAGTCTAAGGATGGGACACTGGCATTTGCTAGGAATAAAATTCGTAAACTTAAATTGTTTCCTGCAGGTAGATGGGCAGATAGACTCAATGAATTACTTGGATTTTATTCAAACCGTGGATATAAAGGTAATTCTTTGCCTTCTAGTTCTTGAATATGAATTCCTGAAACAAAATATAGGGTGAATATAGCGTCCTTACATAACTTACCTTTCAGTCCTTTGATTTTATGCCAATTTTGCAAATTCACGTTATCTTTAAACCGTCTTTGACTTGCTCGGAGTGTTTTGGCATGTGACGATATTTTCTTCAAATATTTTACATAGGTAATCATGATCACACAGTTTGAAACCTTTAATTTTATTTTTGTGTGATACTCATAGTTTCAAACAATGACTGCATCGTATCTTTGACAAGTGTTTGCATTAGGTGATCTGAATTGTATTCCTCCGTCTGCAGATAGAGTTGGGATCTTGGGTTTATTATTTTTTATTTTATTATTAAGTTTCTTCAACGTAATGCATTCTAAGATAAGATTTAGCTTTTACGTTTTTTCCTTATTCAGGGTTGTTGGAATAAGGGTGAGGTTTGTGGACGTAAACAGGTTTAAACTCCCAGTAAATTTACATTTTACTGACCGTTCCAAGGCAGAACCTAACAATCCTTGACAAACATACCAAGTGTTTTTATATATAGTATGTATGCACTGCGCTGCTTGTGGAGTTTTGTGCTGTTCTTCTATGTTTCTTGTTTGTGATTGTTTGATTTTGTGTTCTATGTCTTCGGCGTTTACCCAGTGTCATTAAACCGGGTTCATGTTTAAACTTTTGGCTTGTTTCTATATTTTTCACATACGTTTTACTTTCACAAAATGTAAAATAAAGAGATTTATTATATGTTTTATATTATTAAAGTATAAACAACCTTAACATGACATATAAACGTGATACTTGATATGTTCATAACAGCACAAAAGAGCAAAACCAAGAGAAAACCAGTTTCTAAGTATTTGACAGAAAACTTGTCTTTTTCAAAGAGCGACTTCAACCTGTGCATGACTCTGTTTCTTTTTCATATGAAGATTTAAAATATTAAATGCATTTTAATGAAGGATGTTAGATAGTTTAAACCTTTTTTGGATTAAATACAGCTGAATAAGTTTTGCATACAAAAGCATTACTTTTTGATCCTATGAATGAATTGTATGTACATTTTTAGAAGAAAAGCGTAACGCCACGTTTCCTTTTTTGGATATTTGATGGGTGAGACATCAAAATATTACCAGGACATAACTAATTTAATTTTCGTTGCAATATATCCTATTCCCCTGCTTTAATTAATACGACAGACATTAATGTGATAACAATTATTACACTATGCATCTGTTACAGAAGCAATTATTGATATATTGTGTTTCGGTGTCCAAGGCATATGTTATGTTATAATAATGTAACAGCTATGAATCTAATACAAATGCGTTGGGGATTTATTTTAAAGCATGATAGTGTTTAGTTGAGAAATCCTTTTGAAAAGTTGGTATTATTTTGACTCAAAAACAGCTCGGATACTTTCTTACTTTCAAATACGAGGAAAATCTAACGTGTAAGTGTTATTTGTATTTAATTGTTAATTTATGGTGTTAATAATTTTAATACTTCAAAGGAAAGAAAACGTTTCAAATATAGTGTATAGTTCATGAAGCTACGAAATCATGTAGTTGTATACTGTATATGTGTGTATAGAGCACACGAATGTCTGATGGTTTGCGAACGTTTCGAACACAATCCGTTAAGTAAAGGTAATATTTGGTTTTGATTGAACACACTTAACCCATCGGCATTGTTTCGTTTCTACTAAAACAAACATGAGCTCAATAGAAGCATTGGTGTAATTGTCAAAACATATTAATTTAAATGATATCAGTTCATACAGTTTAATGAGACTGCGTTGTTTTGTCGGTCCTTTAAGTGAAGTGTTTTCTTCAATACTTAAGTGGACATTGAACAAAGAACTTAATATTTGTTTTATTTGAAGCAGGTTAGAGTTTAAATATGCAGTTCATGATTACGTCAAGTCTATGAAAATCATTGTTATTTCCAAATATAATCTCAAAATAAAATGTTTAAATTCCTCGTAATAGTTTGAACGTTTTTAAACGTTTGTTATGGTCTATTAACCCTTCAGTTTAGAATTTAAATGTAAAAAATAACCACCATTTCATGCACATTATTAAATATTTCAGTCGATATGCATTCCCTGCTTACTCAACGAAAAACCAAAAATATAAGTATAACATGGCGTCATACATATGTAAGATTCATCTTGCTTCTAAACGTATAATTTTGCCTTAGAAGATAAACACTTAAGACACATTGTATATGTAGTGAGTTTAGTTTGAAAATTGCCTATATGTAACAGACACGTATTCTTACAAATCGATAAACAGTATTATGTCAAATATATATGTATACTAGCGAAGTATTGGTTTGAGGTTATTAGCATATACATGGAAATAAATGTAACTGATATTGAAGTAGAATCGTAATACTATCATATTATGTATGGATTCAGCGAAATAACATGGCGACATTATTTACAGCCATGGTATATAATACATGAAGATTAAGTAAAGCAGCAGAATCCTTTTAAGCATCAACTTACACAACAAATGTATCAACAAATAAGCAAAATAGGTTCATGCATATTAAAAGGGTGTGTTGGCATGTTAATTGCGACAAAAATACTTCAATTCCTTTTTAAATAAGATTATGCATGTACATGTAATAGGTAAATAATGCTGAACCAAATATCGTCAAATTATATACGTATCGTAATATGTATCGTAAAGGATTAATTGTGTTAAATACACCATGTTTTATGCGTACAATGAAAGGCATGCGTGCTAACTTCGAGAAAAGTATGAGTGAAAACATGCGCCGTAATCATAATCATTAATCAAACTGTCGCCCGTGTACAAAGGCAGAATTTCATATAGTTCGAAACAAGCAAGCATATGTTTAAGGTATCAGTACTTTTTTATTCTTCATGTTTGAATATTATCTGTAGTGTATAATGTCAAAAGGTCTAAAAGGAGAACGACTTAGGGCGTGAGCCAATTTTCTCTTGATTTGAGTTTCGTTCGTGTTATCTTTCCCGGCCATGATTACTAAGTTGTCCATTGACTGCTGATTCCTTCGGTCATGATAGCCATTCACTATTGTGTTTTGGGGTGTTAGGTATAAACATCACCATGCATGTTCTATTTCAAGCAGGATTCAGTTTGGATGCAGTTTTAGGTTATTTAGGTTTATACCTCGCATCGCATAAAGTAATGTTAGTTTCTGTATGAACTCACAGTTTTAATGATTAAAAGGATTACACATATATCAAGAGTATGAATACATTTGATTTTTACAAAGTAAAAATTGATAATTAAGTAATATCTTCATAAATAAGAATTTACTTCAAGTCGTTTATATATTTGCTATGAACTCTTCAGAGCTGTTTAATGTGAGTTAAACAACAATGCAAAAGTTCCTACTCCAACTAGTTTAAACACCAAAACGTACAATAACCAAATAAGGTTTCAGGAAATTCATTTGATGATTTTGTTGATCATCATGCGAAATTTGTGCGCAATTTCGTAAAGCATTATGAGAAAATTGTCTACCATTATTGATCTTCATCTCAATTTTTTTTATGAGGCGACACAAATTCAATGTTTTTTTAATTGGATTTTGACCGAAAAATGGAAACATTTTGTAAAAACTACTCAATTTTGTCTGACACTATATATGCACTGTTTATTTGTTATTTAAGAAATACTAAACACCACAAATGGTCATATGACATTATAAGCACTGGCCAGACAGCCAACGAAAGTGTTAATGGATCGAGGCATTAGCGGAGGTCCATTCACCTTCGGTGACTGACTGCCAGGTCCTTATTACCCCATATGGCCCCAAGTGCTGTGTTATATTTCTTATATTGTACCGAATATTTAATATTACCATTTAATATCTTTTAAGCGCTTAAGATGTGTTTTATTAAACAAAGCTTAGAATGTTATGTTACCATGTATAATTTAATTGAACATATAGTGGATAAAAGGACAAGTCTTCTTGTTTAATCGTTTCTTGTTGTTGTTTTTTTCAACTCATTCTATTTCTTGAGTCGATCGATTGATTTTTTACAACAGCAATTATCCGGTTTGATGGTAATGGTTACATACAACAATATCTGTAACTATATCTCTTTAGCACATTCCCCCTCTTTGATGTAACATGGTCATCAAAGAAATTAATACTATTACTAATAAAAAAATGTCAAAATAAGACCATGTATCACCAAACAGGGTTGAAATGAACTTTAAATTAAAGGGAAGCTTTTACAATAGCTGATCTAAACATTAATGAATCTATACATACATATGTATATGTTTTCTTTAAATCTAACTTTACCATAGTCTACAAACGTTTTAACACCATATAATTTGACAAAAATGTTATTAGTATTTTAAATGAAACTATACAAAACTAATTTGATAAATGATGTTGATCAAATAAAAAAAATAGAAAAAATGTACTAAATTTCCCCAGCTACAACAATAACATGAATGGTGATTTGTATGAAACAAAAAAAAAAACAACAACATAAAAATAAACATCATTTCAAAATTCTAAAATTGTAAGACTAACATAAACATTAACATAATATTACAGTCCTCTTTAACTCATACATCAATTCAAGCAACGAATGCTTTAAACGGACGACTTTGATTTCTTATCCAATGTATCACATTTATACTGTCAGACCAAAATGTTGCTTTACATGTTGCTTGGGCTAGTTTCAGTCATATCATAGCGGCTAACAATTCCAATCTATAAATACTTGTCGACTCTAATGGTGTTACTCTGCTTTTCCCAGCGACGAACCTAACACTTAATGGTGCATTTCCATACTCACATCTCGAATACAATGATGCATCATAAGCATTAGTTGAAGCATCACTGTCACTAGAAAGTCCACATTGTTTTCTTTGATGCAACGTGAAATACAACCCTTTTACGTTCAGTCAGTTCAGAAAACTATTGATGAAACTTCTGTGCTATTACTTCACTAACTTTTTCATCCAAGTCAATTCCATTCATCTATTAATCAAAATGTCCTGCATCTTTCATTTCACTGTTATTGGAGCTATAAATCCAAGAGGATCAAACATCCTTGCTACTGTTGAGGTTGAGAACATTTCGTTGTGTGAGTATTTCATGACATTTCAACTCTTCACCAACTATAATATAAATGTATCAATCTCTGCTTTCCATGTCATATAAGAGCTGTTGATGTGCGAATTTGATTTGCTTTAATATGAATTTCTGCTGCTCTGTCTAGTTCCGAAATTGTTTACAAAACCCTTTGACATTCATGTTACTTCAATACGTTTTACCTCCCAAAACTGTTTTAAGTCCATACTAAGTGTATCTGTTGCTGCATGAAATGTGAACAATGATGTTTCCTCCAGCAAAATCACCAATACATGTCCAACTGAGTGGGACAATCTGGTTCAGTTCTCCTTGTTTGCCGCCTTCTTCAGCTAAAGCTCTCTGTAAATGGGAATGGTCACTTCCAATCAATAGTCCTTCTTACTCACTTTTGGAAATTAGACATCAGACAGATGTGATCACTTATACGAAAACCCATTCCAATCGATTGGATATAATCTACCAGTTACTACTTTTGTTGTATTAGTATCAATTTTCATTTCAAAGTTTGTATTCACACTACTTAATATAATAATTCACTCACCACATTCATCGTTTCAATAGGTTCAACTTTTCCATGACATTCACATTGACATTTTCCTCTATGCATTCTCATCCCAAATCAGAAGCTATTTGTAAGTTTTTGTCCTTCCATCATCGAAGAGGGCGTCTATTTTGATTTCTCTTCCATGTGCTCGTTCAGTCATATTTATGGGTCTTATGGCAAAGAACCATTGTCCTTTGTAGAAGTAGTAGTAGTAGCAAATGCCCTTGTTTCACTGGACATATTTTGACTTTTTGGGCTGACTCGGAGTGTTTTGGCATATGACTTCATTTTCTACAAATACTTTACATTTTCAAACCATTTGGAAGGAAATATTAGCTTATACATGTTGCTTTTATTTTTAATAAAATTTTCTTTATTTGTATCCAGTTTTAGTACAATGATGCTTTTTATTATGAAACTTTATGATCACACATTTTTAAAACCTTTTATTATATAAGGAAGACTGTGTGTGATGTTCATAGTTTCAAACAATGACTGCATCGTATCTTTGAAAAGTTTTTGCATTAGGCGCTCTGAATTGTATTCCTCCATCTGCAGATAAAGTTTGGATCTCTAATCATAGAAATACCTGGGGTTTACCTATAAGTTTATTATCATTTGTTTTAGTGTTAAATTACCTCAAGTTAATGCATACATTGATAAAATTTACCTTTTGCTTTTTTTTTCTTTATTTAGGGTTTTTGGGATAAGAGTGAGGTTTGTGCGCTTAAACTGGTTTAAACCCCCAGTAAATTTACATTTTACTGACCGTTCCAAGGCGGTACCTAACAATCATTGATAAACATACCTAGTTTTTTATATATAGTATGCATGCACTGTGCTGCTTGTGGAGTTTTGTGCTGTTCTTCCATTTTTCTTGTTTGTGATTTTATGTTATATGTCTTTGGCGTTTACCCAGTGCCATTAAACCGGGCCTATGTTTAAACATTTTGCTACTGAGCTTGTTTCTGTAGCTTTTTGCATACATGTTAGCTGAAATGAATTTGCATCAACATTCAAGGATATTTTCTCAGGAAGCATTCTATTGTGGGACTTTGTGCAACCATCACTTTCGTTTACTTTAACATTCGGACCCACGATGGTAATCTCGAATACATCTGAAACATAGACATTATTCTTTTGCCTTTTCCCAATTGTGTTTCACTGACATGCCTTTGAATGCTTGACAATCACATATTGCATGCTTTCCAATCTCTTCTTGGCTGCATCATACCTACTTTTCAAATGCCCTAAATCTTCTATCGTCTGAAGCTAAGGACCACTGAGAAACTTGTACTCAGGTGTTGCTTGTTTCATGTCAACGCATTGCATGAATGCTGCTTTTCATGATTAATATTTGTTAGTATCACCACTAAATGATGGAAGAAAGCCCATCCTTATTGTTTATACATATCTTTACCAGGGTTTGTCATTCCATGCTCTGACTGATTGCTGGTGTAGCTCTTTTCAGATCTATTAGACTTTTGATCCAGGCAACTTTTTTGTAATTTTATAATTATTTCCTGTCAATTCAAGTTCGTTTACTGCGGCTTTTGGTTCATGGATTCGTTTTTTGTTTTTGCAGACCTCTATTATTTCCAAAACACAACTTACCAAGAAATCCATAGCTTTTTCTACCGTGTCTGAACATTCTCAAAATTGTTCTTTACCAAGTCTAGAAATCTGTTTGTGTATCTTGTTACAACGTGGTTCCTATTCTCGCTTCAATGCACAAGAACAATCTTAATGGTGCCACAGAAGCGGCCTAGGAAAACAAAGCTGTTGTTCCTACGTAATTAATACTTAATTTGATTATCCTGATAAATTGTTAAGGTTTTAAATGGAAGTTAAAAAAATACCTTTCGATGTTTTTTCTTTAAATGATTTTATTTGCTTGGCAGTTATATGATGCATTATTGCTTCACAAGATCGCATTTTTAATTGTCTCGCATTGTTTACGATTTTATGCAAGGAATATTTTCAGCATTTTATGAAAAAGGTGCGGTAAATCCTACGACTAAAACATTTGTCCTTTTTTTATTATGCATAATTACTTTTCATAACATTCCTTAATTATTCTAAGGAAATTATGTACAGATGCATATTTAATTTTCAAATAGACGTGCCCACGTCATATGTTTCCTAGCATAGAACCATATTTTGATAATTTATTCTTTGAATATTTTCATGAGGTATGAATGTCCTTCTGCAATTGTTATTCTTAATCATTGAGTTATTAATTGACAAAAGACATAATTGTCCAAGTATGATAAATAATAATTTGATGTTAGTAAAATCCTTATTCATGTTTATGTTCCGCTCTAGCGTTGTATGGCTTACATTGCCTTAATTATTGTCTCTCGTACAGTTTTGCTTGGATTCTGTCAAAATGTATCCTATATAAATACAAAAACATGTTTTATTCAGAAATAAAATTGAGTTATAAGTCACAAGGGCTAGCCCTTATTTGAGAGGTTTGAAACAAAAATAAACAAAGAATGTACTCTAATTTCATCCTTTCTGCGCATTATTTTTCAGAAGCATGCACCTAATGTTTGTGTTGGTGTTTTTCTGTGTGCAAAGAATCCATGGGCAAGGTAAGTATTATTTAAGAAATGAACGGTACAAAGAAATAATCCTAAAATTCGGTTCATTAATTAATGAAATGCTCCATATGAATTAAATACGAACTCTGAAATAATACCTCAACGGAATTACTGCACGCACATCATACTCGACGCATTATATTCCGACACGCTTAATATGAATAAATTAAAAAGATGTGGACTTGAGTATGTGTGTGTGGGGGGGGGGGGGGGGAGGGGGGTAGATTACATATATGGTGTCCCTTTAACACAGGCAATCCTAGATGTTTTGAAAATGTTCGAAAGTTATCTGTTATTTAATCCATTATTATTCAACAAATTCTTCCGTTACCTCACTGTCTCCACATAACTCATTCTCGCTGTCAACGTCACCATATTAATAGTTCTACGGGAATCAGAATCAACGCTTATTTGCTTCGCTTGCCGTTTCGATATAATTCCGGAAGAAAGATAACGATTCCTTGTTAAGGCATACATGTAAAACACAAACAAATACTGTATGTGTACGGTTGTTTTACTTGTTTTTCACCAGGGTTTGTCAATTCAATTTTAAACAGATTCATAAAGTTTGTAGTAGTTAAGGTGGAATACTGGCACAGGTACTGACCTTTACCTTTTCGCCAGACTGAAGAGTAAATTTGCGGAATTTGTAGGGTTTATATTCCTTTACATCGACTTTCATATGCAGTTGCCATCCACCAAGATTCACATCCTTTGTATAATATAACCTTTGATAAAACGGTTTATACACCACATTTGCAAATTGATTTAATAAAATGATTGATATAATTGTACTTTGGATTAGAAATATAAAGCTTTGTTGATTTTGATGTATAACGGCCTACTTTTCATGTTAGTAGAGATATATAAATTGTTGTTTTTACAAAACTCTTCGTCATAAACAAAGTCGAACAAGTTTAAAAACACCTAATTAAATTTAAGCCGTCCTGATCACTGATATGAATTGTAATTGGTCTGCGATTTGAAAAAGGCAGTTTAGATCAGTATGTAGATATGTTTTATTTATCAAAAGATGTTAACATCTCTGAATGTATTGATACAGGGTATTTAATGCTTACGAAAAGTTTTGAAATTATAAGATAAAATGTTCGTTAGACATACAAAACCAAAAATATGTTCTAGTATTACGACTCTGTCGAAGAATTATTCTGAACCAACCAACAACAATGCAGCAAATTTAGAGTTTTCATAAAAGCTATGTGATAAATGACTACCCCGGATATTTTTAATGGTAAGCAAAAGTGTTTTTGTGATTTAGTTCATAAAATATTCATAATTTACAGATGAATCAAGAAAATCAATATCGACCCTTACTCTTAAAAATTATCTTACTTCTCATTTCATAACAACATAAAAAGAAACGATACCAAGAACGTTGTTTATTTCATGCGTGACAGGTGTTATTATATCGCCATAATTTTAATCAAGAAATATTATAATGGCTTACTACTTATTCAAAAATTTGTTCAACTCTACAAAGGATTACACAGATCAAAATGCTCATTCTTATTATCTATTGCCCCTACCTTTTTGTTAGAAACATTTGCATCATTTTTTAGCATGACGAACTTCCCATCGGGACTGACGTCACTGATTTTGACAGGTTCACAGTTTATGCCTTGTCCACACAGGTTCTTGATGATGGTAATTTCAGTTTCTACAAGAGACATAAGCAGGTATGTGAAACATGAAGCACCAGACGCGAAAAAAGACAAACCATGCGAAAATAGAGTGTGCAAAAAGATGAAATTATTCGGTAATGTTACATTTTAATGATTTAAAATTAATTTAAAAAGGAAAAACTGTGGAAGGACAAGTATGTGTGTGTTTTGACATTTTGCCATATTTTCCATACGTGTTTTTGGCACTTTATGTTCATAAGCCGATTCTTAATTTGTAGAAGGTTTATTTTATGTCACCAGATTTTAGCTTTTTAATATTCGGCTTATCTTGTCGTATTGTATCTGTAGCGGTCTTAAATACAACATTAACAAGACTGGAAACATATATATTTGATCATTTGTTTTACCCTTTTACGGACATTTGTGGCAAAACCTTTTTCAAATCCACAAAAGTGAAAACGATATCGATGTCAAAGCAGCCGAAATAACGCTCTCGTCGGCTCGTTACGATAAAAGATTTATTTACGTTACAGCCTTCCTGTAAGCCTCTTTATACGGTATCACCCTTGGACTTGTAGTTGTACTACGCCAAACTCATGGATTTCCTTAATTTTGCACTGCAATAATTCAAATTTAGTGAAATCAACTGCATCCAATTTGTTTTGACTTAGTTTGTCAATGCCAATGTATCATCTAGTGTAAAGATCCCTATGATTTTAAACCAGAGAAATGAGAAACATGTTTTAAGATGAATGTTCAGATGCTCAGGGTTCACAATATGTGGATTTAACATCAGTCAACAATGAAAAGAAATGTCAAAACTGTAAGCTGTTGTTGTAGGTACACTAGATGGACTTGTTAGAACTACAGACCAGCGACAGATTGCGTCCTTAGTAGAACGATCATAATCAAGTTTGGTAAAAGACCTAGGAATTATGAGACTATGGGGTGTGTGAAGATGTGATAATCCGTCAAAACAAAAGGATCCATGCATACATATGGGACTTGTTGAGCATTGAGACAAACCACTTGGTGTCTCTCCAATCAAAATGTAAACCAATAAAAACGTTTAACCTGTTGTGAATTTTAAGATCGCGATTTATATACAACATTTGAAAATTAAAAGGTCCATAATATAGGTCCAAATAAATCTTAAATCCGACAAAACTCAATAGACAAAACGCTATCATGAAGCACAGATACTATAAAACGAGGCGGGTCCTAATGACCTAGTATTTAAATATGGCAACTGGCAAGTGGGCAAAGTGCAGGCCACTATCACACTTAGAAACGACAAAGGCGAGGTAAATATAAGTATTGGTTTGCTTGATACGCATTTATTCAAACGTCTTTCCAGGAGGTATAATTCATTTGCTGAAACCATCTACGAATAATTTTTGTCTTGTCCATGTAAAATAAAGGTATCACAACAAAATGCATATTTAACTAATACCAGTTTTATTCGGTTGAAAAGAGCTTAAATAAAAATACGTGTAACTTTCTACGTGTTTCATTTATAAATAAAGCATATGGATGACACGATAAGCCATGAACAATATAGACATTTAAATAATAATTTTACTTTTACATTTTGCCTTTCTTTCTCATTTGATAACAAAACGGTAGATTTCCTGTTATCCTATAAAGATTACAATATTAATTGTTTAATTGCTATCTTGAAAAAAACAACAAGCTGTATTCTTGTTTTCAGGAGATGTCCAGATATATCAAGATAACCATGTGATACTAACAGAGCCATGTGGCCTGAGCTGGGTTGTCATAAAACATTTTATAAAGAAAAGCTTCAATCATAGCGGATATAACTTTCAGACTCAAACTCCACGTTGACCTTTTTATTAGATCTTTTTTTTACAAACAAGGTCGCACCTAGCCCCTTTAACACTTTTTATAGGTACCTTTTTTCGTTTTCCTTTTTGCTGGTTTTGGACCCTTTGGGTTTTAAGTAATAGTTTAACGATACTGTTTTGTGTAGGATCTGTATGACCCTCAATACTGTCTGTGCGCCCATTAAATGTTGTAAAATGATCGGGACACAACAGTCTCTGATTGCCAATCGTCAAGCAGCTCGGTTAAGTATAAGGACACCAAGCTTTGAATGTAAATTATCTTTTTCGAACAATTATTTTAAAATAAAACAAACAACCTATTGTACTAAAACCCGTCATTTTGTCTGCAGTTACCTTGCGTTCTTCATCTGGCAACCCTGTCTCGTCCAATTCGCGTTTGAGCATTAAGCAATTACCCGATAAAATAGATATTATTAGTATTTCGATAAAATAACGACAAGTCAAGTGAATATAAGCTTTATTAAACAACCCTTTAAAGCAATTTATCAAATATTGTAGGCGTAATTCAAATTAAACTATTGTTTTATTTACCAGAGCTTTATAAACATCTTCGTTTCAATTTTCTTAAAACTATGACAAATATTTTTCTTTTTCTTAAATTCAACATGGCCATAATTGTGCCTTTTTCCCTTTAGGAACTACTTGTGTGCACGTTGCCTTCCTGGCAACAAGCTTAGTTAATCGTGCTTCAACTAATCTGAGCAGTAAAATAAACCAGCCCAGTATTGCTATGAAGCTTATGTTTCTGGAACCAACCACCTTGAGGTGAGCCTGGAGCATTTGTCATTCACATATGTCAGCTGAATGTTGCCCGCAGTCGTGCTCTTATTGCCTGAAAAATCTGTTCAATCGTCAGAATCATGCATCTACTAGTTTGTTCACTTATAATACTAATAATATTGTTTTATCTAAGAATCCGTTTAGGAAATATCACAATATATGTTTTTTTCATATATATATATGGCTATATTATATAATATTTTATAGAAAAATTTTAAACCCTTACTTTACATTTCGATACACAAATAAACTTGTACACATGAATTCAGAAATGTAGGTTCATAAAATTGAATAGCTCCATTTCCAGCTTCTGCCTGACACCATGTAAATCTTTCTCTAAATCCGACCAAATGCCAACTACTAACGATTCTGGAGAACATAACATAGCTTCTACATTTCATGAACTATGTTGCTAGATTTTGTCCAAACTCAGAACTACAAAAAAGTTCACTTCCGGGAATTTTGCAAATAATCTGTCTTCAACTTACGGGGAAAGATTTCTAGCCATGGTGTTCCTTTTCCGGTGATACTAAACTGAATGAACTCTATGGTCTCACATAAATATCACAGCAAGAAGGTTTACTTTCAGGAACTTTAATCTAGTTCTACCGTCAACTTTCGGGATCTTTGTAAGCTCAGACGCATGACTAACTGATTTTTGCGCTCTAGTATTAAACTAACTTCAGGTTCGCCTCGGGGAACTTCACAATTAAATGCATTCAAGCATGATAATCAAACCGAAATGTCCACTTCCTGGAGTATTTCAGTTTTAGTAAATGAATCTCTCGAAGAGATCGATTAACAAAAAAGGACGCTCATGTTTGTTTAAAACCAATGCCACATCTTCAATACTACTACTAATTTCCGAACACGGGTGGTTAAAAACTACGTTCGGGTATATGTAACCCCCATTGACAAGACCCCGATCATTTGCCAACTTTGTACAAACAGAATTGATCATGCTTTCAAGAGTAACAGACAAGCCTTGTTGCCTACAACACTTTGTAAAGAATTTGTCTGCACTTGTGACACTTGTACGACAGCACACTAGTGGTTAATTGTCTACGCTGCCTAGTTTTACAAACTGATGGTTACACAAATCCAAATAAATTTCCTTCACAATAAATGCAAACACAGAGAACACTAAATTTGTGAAGTTTACCATTTCTAGCTTTTCAAGTGTATGACTACCACATATTTCTGTACACTTTATTTCGAACCTTATTAAACAATAAAAAGGTGGCGTTGCTCCTTAGAAATTCACTCACTTTTTTGCACCGTTTATTTATCTTGAAATCCATGTTGCACCAGGCCTACAGACAGCAAATTCTAGTTCCAGCAAATTGTTTAATCTCGAGACATTTATGAAATATTTCATCTGAGTGCAGTTATTTGACTGTATTTAAAGCATAACAACTATAAAATATGTGCATTACTTAGACATAAACAAAATATCAATTTGAAGTAGCATTGTCAATCTAAAATATAGAAAAGGCATCGTGGATCGCATCCTATATTTTTTTTGTCTCAACATACTTTAAACTCATCTATACTTACCCTTCTATTTAAAAGCAACAGTCAAAACCTAGTCACGTTGTGCACTTCTGTAAACTAATTAATAAATTTATAAATTAAAATGTTTTCATGCAAC